>NC_083285.1:56428557-56750223 GCF_963506605.1 Zootoca vivipara | reverse complement strand
GTGTCCTAGGATCCCAAAGGGACCCAAGATGGTAAGAGATGAAGCCAAAACGTTTGGGGACCACCTAGGCCCACTATTCCCCAGTATCCACATCAGCTCTGAAGGTTGCATTCTTGGCCCCACAATTAATAAAGATCCTCATGGTGAATACCAGCAAAAGGGCCTTTTCTGTAGTGGTCCCACAATTGGGGAAATTTACAAAGCTCTTCCCCTCCCATTTTAGACATTCTCAGATACCTTCCCATTGCCGAAGTGCTTTTTAAATAACTCCTTGACTTCTTCCAAACGTATGTTTTAAAATATTTCAGGCAGGGGGGGGCTATTTAATAATTTCTGCTTCTGAAATTTTGTGCTGTTTTAAAATCATATCTACATTATCTTTAGTGTTGCTTTAAGCAGTAGAATGCTAGAGATGCATTTGAATAATTATAGCATTTCTCTTTTTACATAGAATTTTGAATTCTGTTTTTGTTTTTCTGAATATTGTTTTTATCTATACTGGAAGCCACTTAAATGCTTATTTTTTACAAGTGGGACCAGCAACAAATATTGAGTTCTCTTTCCAGTCAATGAGCTATGTATTCTTCCAGGATCCTCCATTTCATTTGAACTCCCTCCCTCTTTTCCATATCGACTCTCCAACAGGCACACGGGATTCCTTGGGCCTTTCTTTCCATCCTTAGGTCTCCCCCCACCCCCAAATATGAATTGTACTTAAGCAAAGAAAAAGACCTCTCTTTTGTGCATGGATGCTATCATTTTGGCTACAGAATGTTCCGTGTGCAACGTATGAGCTTGTGATTTATTATTGGAGGGGGAGAGTACGATACTAAAGACTTATATTAATTCGAATCGACTAACCAAGCTTTAAATACAAAATATTTAGTGTATATTGGATGGAGTAGGCCAATACTGAATTAATTTCAGAGTGAGATTTATATATTCTTGAAACCAGACACACACCTTCTTTCCACGTTGCTCTCCGGCAGGATAGATACAAACACTCCTGTCCTGCTTGAAGACCCTTTGTTGGTTGCGATCGCCAAGAAGTACAACAAAAGCCCAGCTCTCGTGGCTATTCGCTACCAACTGCAGCGCGGCCTGGTAGTCCTGGTGAAGACCTACACCAGAAAACGAATTGAGGAAAATGCCCAGGTAAAGCAGTATATAGAAATCCATTTAAAAGCAATACCGAAAAAGGACATCATTTGGACACTGTGATCTCACAGGTCACATGACTTGTGTGGGAAGGAAGACGCACATCTTGGTTTGGGGACTCAAGATGTTGGAGGAGTCTCCAGCAGTGGGCATTCAGAAGAATCACTGTCTCAGACCGTGAAGGCAGAGTGCAGCCAACATGATTAGCTTCCATTGATATTCTTATCCACCATGAATTTGTCTAATGTTTGAAGCCATCCAAGTTGGTGGCTGGCACTGTCTCCCATGGGAGCAAGTTCAGTAGTTTAGCTATGCACTGTATGAAGAACCTCATTAGCTGGACAATGATTTCCCTCATTCCTGACCATTGGTCATGATGGCAGAGACTGATGGGGAGTTGGAATCCATCCACATCTGGAGGGCCACAGTTTCCCCACTCCTGTTCTATTGCAAACTACATTACTATGCATATAAAATTCCCTCAGTAGGAAGACATCTGGACTGAACCTGTTGAATGAAGGAATTAAACTTTGGGAGGTGGTAGCAAAGTTTGCTTTGATATCTCTGTTGCTGGAAAAAGGTGCACAGCTCTGAGGTGCAAAAGGAAGACATGAGGTAAAAGCACCTCAACATTATTATTTTTCTCTCCTCCTGACAGGCATTTACTTTCCAGCTGTCTGAGGAGGATATGAAATCCATTGATGGCCTTCACAAAAACATGAGCTTCATAAAAGCGGAAATGTAAGTCACATTTAGATAGTATGCATATGGATACGTAAAAGTGCTTCACACAAGAATTCAAACTGCGGGAGCAAAAAGAAGAAAAGATCTGGCATCGATCTATCTCCTCTTCCTAGAGAATAAGGTGAAATTATAAAAGGAATTTCTGTGGATATTTAGTACCAAAGCCACATGCATTCTTGGACTGGGGTGCATTTTGAATTTCAGCCTCCCAGATATTCAGCAGAGCGGGCGTTTGATGACAAACTCATGGTGGTTGCCATGCACTGTGTGAAATGGTCTCATGAGGCAATGGCTGGCAACAGATCGATTTTTGTTGCTTGTGCATCTTCCCCACCCTTGAGTGTTGACTCTCTTTTGTCTTGTTTCAGATTTTCTGGTCACCCACAGTATTACCCACCAGATGAGGAGTGAGGACTCGTCTCCCATCTCCAATTTATTTCCTTCTGAACTGGGTACTTTCTCATGGAAAACATTTCTTCTCACTAGGGATGGGAAAATCTGTCAGTATCAGTTCCTCCCAACAACCCACCACCTCATTTTCCACTCTTCAATTCCTCACATCTCCACATCAGTTTGGGATTTTAAAAAATATCATGAAAATTCATCAGTGCAAATTTCTCCTACCACCCACTTTTTTCTTTGCACTTTTGGCTAAAATAAAGCATGATTGCATGGTGTTTTCACTGATGTTGTTGTTTAGTCGTTTAGTCGTGTCCGACTCTTCGTGACCCCATTTTCACTGATATATGCTCTTTAATGCATACTTTACCCCAGTATATGCATTTTTGCAATTATTCTGTAGCTGAACAACTGTACCACCGAATTCAGAGAATTGCCGCTTTCTCAGGATAACTGCATTTCGATTTGCATATTGGTCCAAGAAGTGTGAGCTGTATACTTTCCCATTAAAATGTGAACAAAATTGAACTCCTCCTGGCGAAACCAGAGCAGCGCACAGAAACACCGTTTACCTTCCTGCTGGAGTGGTACCTATATATCTAATTGCACTTTGACGTGCTTTTGAACTCCTAGGTTGGCTGTGTAGTTTCTCATTAAAATGTGGACAAAATTGAACTCCTCTCCATCCTTAGTTCACCCCAATGTGTCAAATAGCAGTTTCAAGGGGGTGATTCGTATATTGAAAATAGAAGCCGGGGGGAGGATTAACCTTCATAAAAAGAAGCAGCTGCATAGCCTGAGATTTATTGCCAAGATGATTTGAAATAACTTCAGAAAATAAGAAGAGCCTGCTGAATTAGGCCAGTGGCCCATCTAGTCCAGCATCCGGTTCTCACAGTGGCCAACCAAATGCATGTGGGAAGCAGGACATGAGGGGAAGCTTCTAAATTGCAAATTTGCTGCTTCCACTTCTGAGGAAGTGACGGGCAGGAATGACCAGTGCTGGCTCTGAGGTCCTCTGCTGGCTGTGAGGAGTAAAGAGCACAGGATTTTGATTGTCTGCCAACTCAACCTGAAATGACTTCTGACCATGTTATACGCATGCATTTTATCCTCTGCAAGCTGTAAAAATATTCAAAACGCCCTTGCTGAAATCATTTGTTGCTACTTGCTGTCTCCCACTCAGCCACTGCTTTGTGTAACCTGAATCCTCCAGTAAAGGCTGATTCTGTGGACACTCTTCCTTTTAATCTGCATTTAGGGTGATCCCACGGCTGGTTTGGGAAGCGTTGTGCACATTCCACTCAGAACACCCAGCTTCATTGGGTTAACAGATGCCTCCACATATTTCATTTATTATTTTGTTTCTGAACATATGTGTTTTCATTTCAACACAATAACCTGAAGAAAAGGCCTGCATAGCTTTTAGGTTTGCTTTTCCTTTTTCTGACATTTACTAATCTAACAAAGAGATGAAGTTTCTTGATTGAAGATTGCAATAAGCCTCTGCATTGCTTTATTGGTTTATTGGAATGCTAATAATAATAATAATAATAATAATAATAATAATAATAATAATACAGCTATAATGTTGCTAAGTCACCAATGAAAGCTTCTGGTGTACCAAAGGACATTCTGCAGAAAATCACTGATAAAAAGTTGGCCATAGGTTATTTATCCTCTGAAAGCAATGCTAGAACATTCTGCTGAAAGTTACTGATAAAAAGTTGGCCATAGGTTTTCCTGCCCTTCTCTCTCATTTCTTAAGGGTACTTAAGCACTCCCCTCCTATTGTGCCAACAGAAGACATTTTACAAAGCTACAGTTCCCAGCATCTTTAACAAATCTCAGTTCCCAGGATTCTTTGGGGAATGCCATGCACATCAAATGTGTTTTACATGTGCTGGCAAAATGAACACAGCCAGAGGCAGTTTTGGATCTTATTCATACGGTCCTTTCTTTCCTTACATCCTTTGCGTGTTCATTGGGCACTTGGAACACCCTTCAGCCCATCAGAAGACAGCTATTATTTATCATGTGAAAGCAATGTTGATAAGTCAACAAGGAAACAGCTGGTTTGCCAAAGGACATTCTAATGAAGTTTACTGATAAAAAGTAGGTCATAGTTTTCTCCGCCCTTCTATCTCATTTGTTCAGGGCATTTGCTTAGACCCTCCCCTCCTATTATGACAACAGAAGACATTTCATTGGAAACACGAGCTTCATTTTTCTCACTCGAGTTTTTCCTTTCGCCACAAGAGTGTTGTTCAGTTTCAGCCTGCAGCCAAGAACTGAAGAAGCACAGAAGCAGAAAATGGCACTTAGCAAAGACCGTGGCATTACAATGAATGATGGGAACAAAATCCCAATACTGGGGTTTGGAACCTATTCCCCAGACGCTGTAAGTAAAACATTTAACTCTTATGATTGTAGTATGGTAACTTGTTTTTGAGGAACAAAATACCTGGGAGCTGCTGGGTGCTTCATAGAACGCAAAGCACAGCATGAGATACCTCACCTGATCTGAGAAGCCAATTGTGCATGAGAACTTCTTGTGCCACCACAGCCAAGAATGCAACAGATGCTTTGCAGCACATAAAGTGCTGCTTTTTATTCAACAAGGGGCCTGAGTGAGCAGATTCAGGAGCAAATAATGTTTTGTGCAAGACTTGGATGGTTTGTAGCTGAGAAACAGTTTCCAGTGTGAATTGCTGCTACAGGGTTCAAAGTCCCCAATCCAAAATGTCGAGTGATATTTTAAAAAAATATTTCTAGGGAACTATAAGTGCCCCCCATTAGTTTGTTGGGAGTAACAATATTATCCAAAATCACCAGGCATTAGCTAACTATTCTGGACACTAACAATAAATATAGAATCAATTCTGTATCCAAACCATCTTCATTTGGTCCATATCACCAGCAATGCAAATGAAGGGATTGGTGTCGATTCTTGTTTTGTAATTAAATTGATTTCTAGGAACATCATGAATTTACTAAATAAAAGCTACCACTCAGTTTTTCAACGGAATTTTCCTTTTTCCATTTTTCCAATTCATATGTCTGCCCCAGTCACATATAAAGTGAGGGTAGAATCTATTTAAACAAAGAGATACATGCTGACAAAGAGACTTTCTCAATCCCTTCTTGGATATCTCTCCTATTTCACAAGCATTTAAACCAATGTTTAAAAAGAGCATTCTACAAACTGTATGGTGTTCCACTGTTTGAACCATGATAACTGGCAAGTTAATTGATTACTCATTTTAAATCTTGCATGCCATTCGGTGGCGCAATGTTACTTCGCACATACAAGTCACTTTTTCTAAATGCCCTTTCTTTCTATTTCTTTGATGTGCCTAGTCCCTGGGACTCAGCTCTAGTTTGACAATGTCCACCAACACTCAGTGTTACTTTGTTTTGTTTTTTTATTATTGAATTTTATTACAAAGATAACACATCATTAAAATACATTATTTGTAAAAAAAGAAAGAAATATATAAGAAATAAAGAAAAGAAAACTGAAAGATACATGTATTACGATACAATCCTCATATATTTGAAAGAATATCAAAGAAAAAAGTATAGAAATATATAAAGTTGCTTTTAAACAAAAAATACATTCCAGTCTAGACAAGTACCAGTACTTCCACCGCCTTCCACACAGTCATTAACATTTCCTTCGTTGAATTTCCTGTCTTTCCCTATATTTCCGCATATCTGGTTTAAATACTAATCTACACATAAGGTTTTGTTTTTTTTCCATCTTGCAAAGTTATTCTAAGCATAACCATGTTTTATTTCCCATGTCCACTTTCTTTAAATATTCATTCAGACACTCCCATTGCCTTTTGATCTCATCTTTAGATTTTTGGCATATTAAATCTGTCAGTTTCGCCATTTCCAGGTATTCACAAACCTTATTTATCCATTCTCCTTTTGTTGGAATGTGGTTCCCTTTCCAGTTTTTGGCAATTATCATTCTAGCGGCTGTTGACACATATAAAAAGATGTTCGTTTTGTCTTGTGGTGTGTTGTTGTCTAATATGCCTAGAAGGTAGGTCTCCGCCTTTTTCACAAAAGATGTTTTTATTAATTTCTGTGTTTCTGTATGCACCATTTCCCAGAATTTATGTATTTCTGGGCATGTCCACCACATGTGAAAAAAGGTACCGATTGTGTTCTGGCACTTCCAGCATTTATTATCTGCGTTTTTATTCCTCTTCGCTAATCTGTCTGGGGCCAAGTACCATCTGTAGTGGAGTTTGATGAAATTTTCTTTTATGGTGTAACATGCTGTAAAATTTATATTTTTCACCCAAAATCTTTTCCAGTCTCCTACCTCTATTTCATGACCTAGATCTTGCTCCCATTTACGGTACATATATATTTATTTTTGGCATCCTGATCTGTCCCTGAATCTTCTAATAATTTGTACATTTTAGAAAGTAATTTTTCATTATTGTTGAGCACTTCTTTTTCAAATCTCGTCATCCCCTTGTCAAATCCCTTATCTTTCTTATCTTTCTCAAATGTTGTCTTTAGTTGGATGTATTGTAACCAGGTTATTCCCATTTTTTTCAATTCTTCATAATCCTTTAGTGTGATATTCCCGTTTTCATTTTTTGTTATCTCTCTGTACGTTGGCCAACTTTCTCTTTTATAACAATTTAATGTCGCATTAGCCTCCAGCGGCGAAAGCCACCAGGGCGTTTTGTCTATTATTATTCCCTTTGTTCTTTCCCATACCTCTATCAAGGCCTTCCTAATCGTATGGTTTTTAAAATCTTTGTGTATCTTACACCTCTCATACATTAGATAACCATGCCATCCATATAGTTTGTTACAACCCTCCAGCTCTAAGATCTCTGGTGTTTTTAATGTCAACCACTCCTTTATCCATATCCAACTTGCCGCTTCATAATATCTTTTCAAATCTGGTAGGGCAAGGCCTCCGAGTTCTTTTGGTTTTATTAATATCTCCATTTTTATTCTCGCTTTTTTGCCCTGCCATATAAAATTGGCCAGGTCTTTTTGCCAGTCTTTCAGATATTTCACGCCAATTATTATAGGGATGCTTTGAAATAGAAATAGCATTTTTGGTAAAGTTACCATTTTAATCATTGAAATTTTTCCCCACATTGATAAATTCAGATGTTTCCATTTCTCAAAGTCCTTTTTAATTTCTCTCCATTTCTTTATGTAATTATCCTTAAATAAATTTGTATTCTTGTTTGTGATCCAAATCCCTAGATAGTTAACTTTATTCTCTATTTTTATTCCTGTAACTTCTGCCAACTTTTCTTTCTCTCTCTCACTCATATTTTTAACTAATAGTTTTGATTTATCTTTATTTAATTTGAACCCGGAGACCTCCCCAAATTCCTTCATGTCTTCCAGGGCTTTTAGTATACCCTCCTCTGGCGATTCTGTCATTATAATTAGATCATCGGCATAAGCCTTGACCTTATGGCAATGTTGTCCCACGTTTATTCCTCTTATTCCTTTATCTTCTTTCAGTCTTCTTATAAGCATTTCTAGAGTCATAATAAACAAAAGAGGCGAGAGTGGACACCCCTGCCTAGTCCCTCTTTCTATTTTGAATTCTTCCATTATTTCATTATTAATTATTAATTTCGCTTTCTGTTTTCTGTATATAGCTTTAATCCCATTTAAAAAGTTTTGCCCTAGATTCAGACTTTCACATGTGTCATGGAGGAACTTCCATGATACACTGTCGAATGCCTTCTCCGCATCGACCATTAGCATTTACCGTGTTTTTGCTAGGGTTTAGTTCTAAAAACTCCATTAAATCAATGATAGTTCTAACATTATCCTTTATTTGTCTCCCCGGTAAGAATCCTGCCCTATTATTCTGTTTAGCAATTTTTTCAATCTGTTGGCTAGCACCCCCGTAAAAATTTTATAATCTATATTTAGTAACGATATAGGCCGGTAATTTTTGACCAAATTCAGATCTGCTCCTTTTTTCGGTATTAGGGTTATTAGTGCTTCTTCCCAAGATTTCAGTACTTCTCCAGTTTTTAACACTTCATTCATAATGTCTTTTAATTTAGGCACCAAAATTTCCTCCAAAATTTTGTAGTATTTAACTGAAATCCCGTCAGGTCCGGGAGATTGTCCCACTTTCATTTTTCTTATCACATTCTTAATTTCTTCATCCCGGATTTCCTCATTGAGATACTGCTGTTCCATTTCCCTAATTTCTGGTAATTTATTACTATTCAGATAATCACTCAGTGTTACTTTGATATAAATTTATCCATTGAAGCAGAGACAATGACTAACTTTTTCAACCGGTAGGTTCAAAAAAGTAAGTGTGAGGAGGCTACAAAGATAGCAATAGAAGTCGGCTTCCGTCATATTGATGGCGCATATGTATACGAGACCGAGGAGCAAGTTGGGCGGGCCATTCGTGCGAAGATTTCAGATGGAACAGTAAAAAGGGAAGACATTTTCTACACCGGAAAAGTGAGTGAGTTTGGTATTTATTTATTTTTTTAAAAAAAGTATAGAATATAAGCGTCTGTATCATGATGCAATTGCATATTTCACAGACATTATTTAACAAAATCAGAGCAAAATGCCTCTCCCTATATAAACCTACCTGGACTCTGTGTTCATCCTCTGAGGCTCTTCTTTGTGTGCTTCCTCCATGTGAGGCTAGGACGGCGGGAACATGAGAACGGGGACTTTTCTGCATGGCTCCCCATTTGGGGGATGCTCTTCCAAGTGAGAGCTGGACCATGAAGAAGGCTGATCGCCGAAGAATTGATGCTTTTGAATTATGGTGCTGGAGGATACTCTTGAGAGTCCCATGGACTGCTAGAAGATCAAATCTTAAGGAAATCAGCCCTGAGTGCTCCCTGGAAGGACAGATCGTGAAGCTGAGGCTCCAATACTTTGGCCACCTCATGAGAAGAGAAGAATCCTTGGAAAAGACCCTGATGTTGGGAAAGATTGAGGGCACTAGGAGAAGGGGACGACAGAGGACAAGATGGTTGGACAGTGTTCTCGAAGCTACGAACATGAGTTTGACCAAACTGCGGGAGGCAGTGGAAGACAGGAGTGCCTGGCGTGCTATGGTCCATGGGGTCACGAAGAGTCGGACACGACTAAACGACTAAACAACAACTCTGTAGGGAGGTTCATTATACACCTCTAGGCACCAGGTGAAAATGTTCCCCTTTAACAAGGCCATGGGCTGGTTAATATTCTACAGCCCTTTTGAACATGTTTGTGGGAGGAGGGATTCCTGTTTTGTTGCTTCTGTTTTGACTATTTATTTGTGCTTTTATCTTGTGCTTTTACCTTGTGAATCATGCTGAGATCTTTTGATGAAGGGCAATATATAAATTTAATAAATAAATGGTAATTTTTTTGGTTATTAGCAATAACTGTTTTAAAATTGCTTTACCTCAGCACAGCAATTTAAAATACTCCTCAGAACAATATCTGAGTGTGTCCTTAACACTATACACACCAGAATAGTCACCTGCCACAGCTAAACTGTCCTGAGATCCAAAAGCTCTATGGCTGTGTGAAAATATACATCTCCTTATATTTTTGACAGCTCTGGAGTACCTTCCACCGCCCTGAGCTGGTTCGGAAATGCTTGGAAGAATCGCTGAAGAAACTCCAGTTTGACTACATGGATCTGTTCATAATTCACAATCCGTATTCTATGAAGGTAAATAATTATTGATGTCATAACGCAAGTATTGAGTACAATATTTGAAGAGGGAGAGAGAGGGAGAGGGAGAGAGAAGGGGGGGCTGCTAAAATATTTGATTCCCTGAAGGAACATTTGGAATTGTCATTTCCTAGAGATGCTGACAATTCTCTGCTAGATCATATCTTAATCAAAGAATGATCACTCTCAGATTTTGGGGGAGAAACATGCCAGTTAATGAAAACCTTTGCATATAATGATTACATTAACCACATAGGCATCATAAGAAATTGTGTCCAGAGCAGGACTTGGCGAGGGAGCAAGGGAAGAAGAAAATGGGTTGGAGAGATGGGGAGACAGACCTGTGCTTGCGACTTGAGTTTCCCACAGATCCCTGCACTGTGGTATCAGCCCCTGCAAGGTGAACTCCTGTTTTCTATCACTCCCGTTTTCTATCCCTGTCCATTAGTCTTAGATAATATTACAGAGATAAGAGAACTTCTAGGCCTGGCCTGCACTTATTCCCTCCCCCTCCCCCTTTTCCAGCCTGGACCAGATTTAGTTCCCTTGGGAGAAGACAAAAAATTTATTATTGACAACGTAGATCTTCGGCAGACATGGGAGGTAGGTGCCTGGGATAGTCAAATCCAGCCCTTGAGTCATTCAGATACAGAGCACAGTAGCCTTCCACCAGAGGAGACAGGTCCAGAACAATGATCCACACAATGGCTCCTATGAGAGCAGGTAAACTATTGTACACTCTTAGGAGTATATGAGTGAGCTTCCAATATTAATTGGGGGGTGGGGTGGCTTCAGCTATTCAACAAACACCATTCAACAAACATGTTGTGTCTTCTTTGCCAGGCAATGGAGGCGTGCAAAGATGCTGGCTTGGTGAGGTCCATCGGAGTGTCCAACTTCACCCGTAAGCAGCTGGAAATGATCCTGAACAAGCCAGGACTGAAATACAAACCAGCAATAAACCAGGTAAAGCGTGGTTGACCTTTGTAGAGCTTTGTTCCAAGCACTGTTCAAAGCTTCTTTACTTAAGCTCTTTTGTGAGAGGACCTTTGTTTTGACAAACACAGCCATTCCCTCAAAAAAAACTTGCTTACGGCTATAAGGTTGCAGATCCAGTCACAAGAAGATATGGTTATGAGTTGTGGGGTGGACTCCCCTCAATTCCTGGAACCAGTGATGGGTTCTTATTTCATCAAGACCTCTGAATCCTCAGACAAAAGGAAATGTGGAGAAGTCTATAATGTTTGAAACAGGCATCTCTGGTAGAAGGAGGCCTGCAAGCAGTCAGTGTCAGGATCATCCTACATGCAAGTAGGACTCCGATAGAGACACATGCGCGACTGGAACGTTCTCTCCCTCCTGGTCAGTCGTTCGGGATCTTCAAAAGCTTTCTCCAGCCCGAACATCACAGCGGCATTAGCACGCTTAGGAGCAGCAGAGTGTTATCAGTTTGCGTGACAGACTCAGCAGCGCAGCATTTTGGCTAAACTACTTTATTTACATATACTGTAATACACAAGGAGCATTCTGACTCAGCTCCTTCCTCATCAGCATCAAACAGCAAAGAGAGAAAACAAAGGACAATAGTCCTACATCACGGAACACAGTAATACGAAACATCCTGTCTCCGTCACGTCCCACACTGTGGAATGAAAACATACAGCGTCATGTGATAAAACCAATCCCATGACTGCAATCACGGGGCAAGAATCCTAACAGTCAGTTCCCACACAGCCTCTTGTGGGGACTCTAGAAGTTCTCAAGTGGGGAGCGAAGGGCCTTTGAGTTAGGCATCTGGGAAAAGCTGCTGCACCCAAACAGCTCTGATTCACTTGGGCACAGGTGTATATCATGTAACCAGTGAGACTAAGGCAGGCTAGTCCAAGGCATGCAACCTGCTAGCTAAGCAGGAGTGATGGACTGACAATGAGATGTGTGCATGTGATCTCCCAGTACCACAGAGACAGTGGTCCTGATAGTCCCACTTAAATCATGGCTTCTTTGTACCCTCTGCCCAGCCTTGATGTACTATCCATATCATATGTGGCAGTAGAGGGGGGGGATACACATACCCCAGACAATTAGTTCCTACGTTCCCCCCCCCCATACTCTCCGCCATTGCTGAGCCACAGTGGTGACTTGAAGAAAAGATAAGTTTCACATACAAAATGCATTTACACAGGGAGGATTGCTGGAAATTATACCATTACTTCCTTACATATGAGATAAAACTGCTTCCTTAAATAGAAGCATTGCCATCCGACCCAATCCCACTCCCCACTTCCCTCTTCCCCTGTCTTTTCTTCCCACCCTCACACTATATGTAACACTAATGTCTCACAACAAATGAAACTGATCTGTAGAAAATGCAACTTGAAAAAAGAGACAATGCACTTATATTTGTAAACTAAGAAATCTTTAATAAAAACAACAACAACTGCCCCTTTGAAAAGTATTGTGCTACTCTTCCCCTGATCTTATTTTCTGATGTCTCCACTGCTCAGTTTGATTGAAATTTCAGTTTATTGAGACCCTGATAAAGCAGAGTCCAATATCATCTTCTCACGTTGATGAAAAAGCCAGGCAAATCCCCCATCAGACCTTTCTGCTCAACATAGAAAATTCAGAGACTGAGTGGGCAGAAATAGAGACACTGCGGGCAGGACTGCGTGCCCAGGATATTTCCAACAGGGGCTGGGGTGAGAGGAGATTGTGGGGGAATAAGCCCTGTCCCCCATCTTCAGCTAACACATATTTCACAGAAGGGGAGCGTGGCAATGGAAACCACAAATGCAAGAATGGTCGTCTAAAGATTCTGATACATCAGAAAACACAACACACTTTTAGAAAGGTAACAGCTGGATATTTCAAAAAATAATAGCATGGTTCTGCTTTTCTTTCTTTCCTTTATTTCACAGTATTCTTTGTTCCATCTGAATTCTCACTTTTGGGCTGTGTTGGGGGATTTTGAATCCGCAGGTTGAATGCCATCCTTATCGGAACCAAAGCAAGCTGCTGGCCTTCTGCAAGTCAAACAATATCGTCCTTGAAGGATATAGTGTCCTAGGATCCCAAAGGGACCCAAGATGGTAAGAGATGAAGCCAAAACGTTTGGGGACCACCTAGGCCCACTATTCCCCAGTATCCACATCAGCTCTGAAGGTTGCATTCTTGGCCCCACAATTAATAAAGATCCTCATGGTGAATACCAGCAAAAGGGCCTTTTCTGTAGTGGTCCCACAATTGGGGAAATTTACAAAGCTCTTCCCCTCCCATTTTAGACATTCTCAGATACCTTCCCATTGCCGAAGTGCTTTTTAAATAACTCCTTGACTTCTTCCAAACGTATGTTTTAAAATATTTCAGGCAGGGGGGGGCTATTTAATAATTTCTGCTTCTGAAATTTTGTGCTGTTTTAAAATCATATCTACATTATCTTTAGTGTTGCTTTAAGCAGTAGAATGCTAGAGATGCATTTGAATAATTATAGCATTTCTCTTTTTACATAGAATTTTGAATTCTGTTTTTGTTTTTCTGAATATTGTTTTTATCTATACTGGAAGCCACTTAAATGCTTATTTTTTACAAGTGGGACCAGCAACAAATATTGAGTTCTCTTTCCAGTCAATGAGCTATGTATTCTTCCAGGATCCTCCATTTCATTTGAACTCCCTCCCTCTTTTCCATATCGACTCTCCAACAGGCACACGGGATTCCTTGGGCCTTTCTTTCCATCCTTAGGTCTCCCCCCACCCCCAAATATGAATTGTACTTAAGCAAAGAAAAAGACCTCTCTTTTGTGCATGGATGCTATCATTTTGGCTACAGAATGTTCCGTGTGCAACGTATGAGCTTGTGATTTATTATTGGAGGGGGAGAGTACGATACTAAAGACTTATATTAATTCGAATCGACTAACCAAGCTTTAAATACAAAATATTTAGTGTATATTGGATGGAGTAGGCCAATACTGAATTAATTTCAGAGTGAGATTTATATATTCTTGAAACCAGACACACACCTTCTTTCCACGTTGCTCTCCGGCAGGATAGATACAAACACTCCTGTCCTGCTTGAAGACCCTTTGTTGGTTGCGATCGCCAAGAAGTACAACAAAAGCCCAGCTCTCGTGGCTATTCGCTACCAACTGCAGCGCGGCCTGGTAGTCCTGGTGAAGACCTACACCAGAAAACGAATTGAGGAAAATGCCCAGGTAAAGCAGTATATAGAAATCCATTTAAAAGCAATACCGAAAAAGGACATCATTTGGACACTGTGATCTCACAGGTCACATGACTTGTGTGGGAAGGAAGACGCACATCTTGGTTTGGGGACTCAAGATGTTGGAGGAGTCTCCAGCAGTGGGCATTCAGAAGAATCACTGTCTCAGACCGTGAAGGCAGAGTGCAGCCAACATGATTAGCTTCCATTGATATTCTTATCCACCATGAATTTGTCTAATGTTTGAAGCCATCCAAGTTGGTGGCTGGCACTGTCTCCCATGGGAGCAAGTTCAGTAGTTTAGCTATGCACTGTATGAAGAACCTCATTAGCTGGACAATGATTTCCCTCATTCCTGACCATTGGTCATGATGGCAGAGACTGATGGGGGAGTTGGAATCCATCCACATCTGGAGGGCCACAGTTTCCCCACTCCTGTTCTATTGCAAACTACATTACTATGCATATAAAATTCCCTCAGTAGGAAGACATCTGGACTGAACCTGTTGAATGAAGGAATTAAACTTTGGGAGGTGGTAGCAAAGTTTGCTTTGATATCTCTGTTGCTGGAAAAAGGTGCACAGCTCTGAGGTGCAAAAGGAAGACATGAGGTAAAAGCACCTCAACATTATTATTTTTCTCTTCCTCCTGACAGGCATTTACTTTCCAGCTGTCTGAGGAGGATATGAAATCCATTGATGGCCTTCACAAACATGAGCTTCATAAAAGCGGAAATGTAAGTCACATTTAGATAGTATGCATATGGATACGTAAAAGTGCTTCACACAAGAATTCAAACTGCGGGAGCAAAAAGAAGAAAAGATCTGGCATCGATCTATCTCCTCTTCCTAGAGAATAAGGTGAAATTATAAAAGGAATTTCTGTGGATATTTAGTACCAAAGCCACATGCATTCTTGGACTGGGGTGCATTTTGAATTTCAGCCTCCCAGATATTCAGCAGAGCGGGCGTTTGATGACAAACTCATGGTGGTTGCCATGCACTGTGTGAAATGGTCTCATGAGGCAATGGCTGGCAACAGATCGATTTTTGTTGCTTGTGCATCTTCCCCACCCTTGAGTGTTGACTCTCTTTTGTCTTGTTTCAGATTTTCTGGTCACCCACAGTATTACCCACCAGATGAGGAGTGAGGACTCGTCTCCCATCTCCAATTTATTTCCTTCTGAACTGGGTACTTTCTCATGGAAAACATTTCTTCTCACTAGGGATGGGAAAATCTGTCAGTATCAGTTCCTCCCAACAACCCACCACCTCATTTTCCACTCTTCAATTCCTCACATCTCCACATCAGTTTGGGATTTTAAAAAATATCATGAAAATTCATCAGTGCAAATTTCTCCTACCACCCACTTTTTTCTTTGCACTTTTGGCTAAAATAAAGCATGATTGCATGGTGTTTTCACTGATGTTGTTGTTTAGTCGTTTAGTCGTGTCCGACTCTTCGTGACCCCATTTTCACTGATATATGCTCTTTAATGCATACTTTACCCCAGTATATGCATTTTTGCAATTATTCTGTAGCTGAACAACTGTACCACCGAATTCAGAGAATTGCCGCTTTCTCAGGATAACTGCATTTCGATTTGCATATTGGTCCAAGAAGTGTGAGCTGTATACTTTCCCATTAAAATGTGAACAAAATTGAACTCCTCCTGGCGAAACCAGAGCAGCGCACAGAAACACCGTTTACCTTCCTGCTGGAGTGGTACCTATATATCTAATTGCACTTTGACGTGCTTTTGAACTCCTAGGTTGGCTGTGTAGTTTCTCATTAAAATGTGGACAAAATTGAACTCCTCTCCATCCTTAGTTCACCCCAATGTGTCAAATAGCAGTTTCAAGGGGGTGATTCGTATATTGAAAATAGAAGCCGGGGGGAGGATTAACCTTCATAAAAAGAAGCAGCTGCATAGCCTGAGATTTATTGCCAAGATGATTTGAAATAACTTCAGAAAATAAGAAGAGCCTGCTGAATTAGGCCAGTGGCCCATCTAGTCCAGCATCCGGTTCTCACAGTGGCCAACCAAATGCATGTGGGAAGCAGGACATGAGGGGAAGCTTCTAAATTGCAAATTTGCTGCTTCCACTTCTGAGGAAGTGACGGGCAGGAATGACCAGTGCTGGCTCTGAGGTCCTCTGCTGGCTGTGAGGAGTAAAGAGCACAGGATTTTGATTGTCTGCCAACTCAACCTGAAATGACTTCTGACCATGTTATACGCATGCATTCTATCCTCTGGAATCTGTAACAATATTCAAAACGCCCTTGCTGAAATCATTTGTTGCTACTTGCTGTCTCCCACTCAGCCACTGCTTTGTGTAACCTGAATCCTCCAGTAAAGGCTGATTCTGTGGACACTCTTCCTTTTAATCTGCATTTAGGGCGATCCTGCCAACCTAGCAGTTCGAAAGCACGTCAAAATGCAAGTAGATAAATAGGAACCGCTACAGCGGGAAGGTAAACGGCATTTCCATGTTCTGCTTCGGTTTGCCAGAAGTGGCTTTGTCATGCTGGCCACATGACCTGGAAGCTGTACGCCGGCTCCCTCGACCAATAATGTGAGATGAGCGTGCAACCCCAGAGTCGGTCACAACTGGACCTAATGGTCAGGGGTCCCTTTACCTTTACCTAGGGTGATCCCATGGCTGGTTTGGGAAGTGTTGTGCACAAGTGTTGTGCATATTCCACTCAGAACACCCAGCTTCATTGGGTTAACAGATGCCTACACATATTTCATTTATTATTTTGTTTCTGAACATATGTGTTTTCATTTCAATACTACAGCCTGAAGAAAAGGTTTGCATAGCTTTTAGGCCTGCTTTTCCTTTTTCTGACATTTACTAATCTAACAAAGAGGTGATGTTTCTTGATCATTGCAATAGGCCTCTCCATTCCTTTATTGGAGTGCCATTATTATTATTATTATTATTATTATTATTATTATTATTATTATTAAGCAGACAGCTATTATTTATGCTGTGAAAGCAATGCTACTAAGTCAACAATGAAAACTGCGGGGCATCAAAGGACATTCTGCTGAAAATAACTAATAAAAATTTGGTCGTAGGTTTCCCTGCCCTTCTACATTCTACAGGAGCATTCTACAAACTGTATGTCTCAGCAGTGTTCCAAAGTTTGAACCAAAATAACTGACAAGTTAATTGATTGATCGTTTTAAATCCTGCATGTGAAGACAGGCTCTTGTGGATCCAATGGTCAAGAAGGGCCGTTGTGGGATAAATGGGTAAGAAAAGCTTAGCAGAAATGACCATGCCTGGCTGTTGTAACTGCTTGCATTGCAAAGTAACGACCACGCCTTGGTAAGTGGTAGTAAGTTTTAAAAAATCGCTGAGGATAATCAAGATAATGGTGGAAATGACTGGGGAAATCAGAAACCAGGAAGATAGAAACTTTAACAAGGAATGGGGAAAATGTATAAGTTACTTAAGTGAACACTACAAACAATTAAAAACTTTGGCAGGATTTGAGTAACAATTGTAATGTACTAAAAACTAAGAAAAATGGAGAAATTATATGATGCAGTAGGCAAAGTTTGATGATGGAAACCATGGAGGGGTGGAGGGAAGTCGAAGGATTCAGGGAGCACTAAATGTGGATTATTATGATTACTGATTGAATTCAAATGTATAGTGTAAAACCGAATTAAAAAATTTAACAACAAAGAAATCGCTGAGAATAGCCAAAAGATAATGCCTTACAAGGTATTAGGACAGTTTGTGGGTGACTCAGGACCACGAGGGAAAATGGAGGAGAAGAGATAGAAAGCTATTGTGCATGCTTAAAAGGGCCATGAATATTGGTCCAGCAGTCCCTAGTGGTGCTAGAGCTAAACAGCATGAACATGGGATGTATGTAATGTTTGGGGATACATATCAAGGGGGAAATATGAAATAGGCTGGGAAGTCTGTAAACTGCAATCTCCTAACCAATAGAAGAATGTAGGCGAGAAATTCAGAAGGGCTATAAGGTATAAAGTACTTTTGATGTACACAGGATGGTGCCCTCCCTCTTTACAGCATGCCCATGCAGCACTGTCTCAAGAATAAACAACCTTTGGTTTGGCCTGATCTTGGTGTCCAACTCCTTCTTCTCACAGAGCAATTGACTCCCTCCGGGGAAGATCCCTGGGGCAAATTTGTCCAACAGCCGTTGAAGGAAGTGAGGGGCAGATGGGGCTTGTCCAGCTAGAAAGGTAGCCCATCTAGGAGAAGGAAAACTCTGCTCTTTAACCTCTCCTGCCTTGTGGGATATCTTCAGGAGAAGAAAAGGAGTAAACCCTACACAAATCTGGGGTGGCATTCCTAAGATGGTTGGGTGACCCATTGCATGCCTCCTTCTGGCAACTCCTGCAGCCAAGCTGGTGCCAAATATATTACTCTGCTTTCCTTTGGATCACATCAGCAAACATGAGAGGGAGGCCTTTTCATCTGGGCAGCCCAGGACCTCCATACCCACTGCCCAGGCTTGTGCCCCAGGGAAGTCACTTTGGTGCTGCTAACACAGCAGTTTGACTTTCCCCCGGAGGCACACTCCATTGTCTCTAGAGACAGACAGATGCCAACAAGAAGGATGGAGGGGTTCACAGCATTAACTTGCTTCTCCCATGGCCATAACCTTGGATTCCAGCAGAAACCAGGCCTGGCTCCATCTCTCAGCTGCCCAGCCTGCTTCCTGCTTCCAACTCCTGGCTCTCTCTCATACACACACCCTAGTTTTTTACTTTCTAACTACCCACCCATTTGCCCTCTGGCACAGAGCTGCTTCATTTATTACCTTAACCTCTCATACTTAAGTGGCCATTGCCAAGAGACCTGCATACCTATTCCAGCAATTGGATTCTTGTTGGAGCCCGGGGTTAGAAGGAAATCAGGCATAGAGCCGAAACGCCACCTACATCAAATTTTCACACACACACCATTAAATATTTCATTTTTTCACAATCATTCCTTTTGGTACAGTTTTTTTTATGGATCTTCTCAAATAAATATAGGTATAACCAACATCACCATTAATGTGCGCCCCCTTGACTTTGCATCCCGTGTGTAGACCCACCCATACCCCCTTAAATCTGGCGCTGACCTGCAGTCAATAAAAGCCTGCTGTTTCCCAGGCTAATCTGAATTTACCTGATCCATCCCCCGTCTCTACATATTACATGCAGTTCTCTCTCTCTCTCTCTCTCTCTCTCTCTCTCTCTCTCTCTCTCTCTCTCTCTCTCTCTCTCTCTCTCTCTCTCTGTGTGTGTGTGTGTGTGTGTGTGTGTGTTATAAGAGTAACACCATCAACATAACATAGAAGCCAAACCAAAACATGGAGTACATTTTATTGTATTGTCAGCTATGAAACGATAAGGTACTATGCATACATAATAGGTTCACTGATTAATTAGTCCTCTCCATATAACATGTGTTATAGGGGGTTGCAATAACTCTGCTGACTTACTGATGTGATCTTAGTCTTAATCTTAATTTAATTGGATCTGTAACTGCTTATCAGCTGAACGGAGAGATAAGTGGGGGCTGCAAGCTTGCCAAAGAAGGTTCATTACTGAGTACTTTGAAGTTTGATAGCTTGCCCAACTATAACAGAGCTTTGTGAATGATTCCTGGATTTAATCTAGAGGTAGTGGGGGGAAACGGGGAACTTTGCTGTTGACATTTTCAGAGCTACCTGTTTCCACTGCACGCATATTGGTTTAATAAGCATTCCTTGTGCTGGAGTGGCAAATTTAGAAGTGTGCAAACTTATAGGCACATCAACATGCACTGTTCTGAAATGAGGCAAGTGTGTCAATCCTCATACATACACACAAGCATGCATACACCCCAAAAGAGCTTCAGAATACAGCATAACATTTCATTAGGATCTGCTGACAGTCATATAACTCTATTGAATTTTAAACAGATTGAGCCTTAATCATTTTCAGACAGCTGACAGGCAACCCATAGATTTTATTTAGAAATGCCTACAATTTTGCAAAAAAGCATTACCATTTAAACCTCTAGCATGAAGTCGTAACCTCATTAAAGAAAAGAAAGTACACAGCCTCTGCTGCCTTATTTTCCCCATTCCTTAATTTCTTCTATGCTAATCTCTTGTATCACAAACAAAAGGGAAATCACCAATCAAAGCTATTGGTGTTTCGGAAGACACTGTGATGAAAATTAAGAAACTTCTGTATAGTTAACAAGTGCCATTTATAAGCACTGCAACTCTTTGTTGGAATCAAATTAATCCAAAGTCTGGAGCATGATAGGAAGCGTCCCTGCCCTTCTTTCTAGCTTCAACAGAACACTGGCTTAGACATTTCCCTTTCATCATATCCAAGGGAAATGGTTCCTTAAAAACACACACTCTGTTCATTTTTCACACTCGAGTGTCTGCTTTTAGCAGAAGAGTGTGGTGAAATTTCATTGTTGTGTCAAGTACCGAATCAGCACAGAAACAAAAATGGCAGTCAGCAGAGACCATGGCATTACAATGAATGATGGCAACAAAATCCGTGTACTGTACTGGGAGTTGGAACCTCCTCTTCGGATCCTGTAAGTAAAACACTTGAATCTCATAATTGTAGCAACATGTTTTTGAATAGCAAAATGCCTGACACTATGACCAAGGGGCAGGTAGTAGCAGAGCCCAGACACTGTTTAGAAATAGCAAAGGAACAATACATTGCAAAATTTGCCAAATAAAAGCTACCACTTCTTTTAGAAGGAAAATTTCCTTTTCCAATTCACATGTCTATTCCATTAACATATAAAATGAGGGTGGGGTCCATCTTACATAAAAAATATACAGGCAGATGAGAGGAGCTGGACATCCTTCCTTCCTCTTACTATTCTCTCAATCCCTTCTTGGATATTACTCCTGTTTCAGAAACATTTTGATTTTTTTAAAAGCATTCTGCAGACATACACCTTTGATCCAAAATAACTGACAAGTTAATGAATTGCTGGTTTGGAATCCTTTAATTATTGCAGAGGTTAAAAGACACCGAAAGGCAAGGAGACAGAAAAAAACTGAGCCGTCGTCATACTAAATCAACAAAGGTAGGGGAGGATGGAATATATAATCCATCCGACTGCCAAATAAATCACCACAGGCCGGAAATCAGTATGTGGTAGCCTAATTTCAGTGAGTAGCTGGGTCTGGGAGCTACCATTTTCATTTCCCACAATGCACCTAAAATTGATACTACTGGAGCACTATACACAGAAATGTAGAGAATTAAAATGGCAGCTCTTCACCAAGCCGCCTTGACTGGAGCACTGTTGCCATTGCCAGTCACAAGCACTTCACCTACATGAGAGGGAGCCCACCAGAGACCCAGGCATCCTCTCAGGAGGTAACTGGAACTCAAATGTTAGTTACAGGTACTCTTTCACAGAGGCGGAGCTAGCATGCTGTGCACTCGGGGGTGGGGCTAGCCGCCCACGGCGAGTGGCAAGCGTCCCAGGGGGGCGGGGCAGAGATGTCACCCCTTCTCAGGGATGACACCTACCGCACCCCCTTCCTCCACCAGTGTTCTTTCATACAGAGTACGCCACTGAAGCAGAGACTTTAATCAGATTTTTTACCTTTTCAGCTGCCAAGTCTGAGAAGGCTACAAAGATAGCAATAGAAGTCAGCTTCTGCCATATTGATGGCGCATATGAGTACGAGGATGAGGAACAAGTTGGGCGAGCCATTCGTGAGAAGATTTGCAGATGGAATGGTTAAAAGGGAAGATGTTTTCTAAAATGGAAAGGTAAGTGAGTTTGTTTGTTTGTTTGTTTGTTTGTTTATAACATTTTAAAATAAACTTTTCAAATTTTACAATTTCTTTTAAACAACCGTCAAAACAAATCTTTCATATCTGTTGACTTCCCACCCACCATTCCATGATGTTCTTTTCTTGCCTTATGAAGCTGCTGCATTACTTATAGTTTAGACGTTGTTGTTGTTTAGTCGTTTAGTCGTGTCCGACTCTTCGTGACCCCATGGACCAGAGCACCCCAGGCACTCTTGTCTTCCACTGCCTCCCACAGTTTGGTCAGACTCATGTTGGTGGCTTCAAGAACACTGTCCAACCATCTCGTCCTCTGTCGTCCCCTTCTCCTAGTGCCCTCAATCTTTCCCAACATCAGGGTCTTTTCCAGGGTGTCTTCTCTTCTCATGAGGTGGCCAAAGTATTGGAGCCTCAGCTTCAGGATCTGTCCTTCCTGTGAGCACTCAGGGCTGATTTCCTTAAGAATGGATAGGTTTGATCTTCTTGCAGTCCATGGGACTCTCAAGAGTCTCCTCCAGCACCATAATTTAAAAGCATCTATTCTTTGGCGATCAGCCTTCTTCAGCTCTCACTTCCATACATCACTACTGGGAAAACCATAGCTTTGACTACAGACCGTTGTTGGCAAGGTGATGTCTCTGCTTTTTAAGATGCTGTCTGGGTTTGTCATCACTTTTCTCTGAATCTACTTGTACTTGTTCTCCGCTCTTCCTCAGTAGCATGTTGGACGCCTTCCGACCTGAGGGGCTCATCTTCCAGCGTCATAAGCTTTATATGCCCGTTGTTTTTGTCCATGGAGTTTTCTTGGCAGGGATACTAGAGTAACTTGCTGGTTCCTGCTCCAGGTGGATCACGTTTAGTCAAAACTCTCTACCATGACCGGTCCGTCTTGGGTGGCCCTGCACGGCATAGCTCATAGCTTCTCTGAGTTATTCAAGCTCCTTCACCACAACAAGGCAGTGTTCCATGAAGGAGAGTATAGCCATGATATACATTATTATAAATTATTAAACTGCAATTCTCATCTGCTGCTTTACTTCAAATCTTGCATACATTTTAATATAACATTGTGAAATGGTGAGTTTGAATTTTATTTCTTTTATGGACAATTATCAGTATCGAAGTGCATATTTCACAGGCATTACATAACATAGAAAGGGCAATATGCTGGCTAAAATATTATAATAAATTAAAATATAAATCATTAGCAATAATGTTTGTAAATTTTGTTTTAAACATGCTTTTTTTGGCTATCAAAATAGAACAGCTTATTAAGGGTGCCTGAACGCTGCATAGGACAAATGCTTAAGTTCACTCACCCCCATGCTTTCCTTTACTGGAACCCGAAGAAGAACAAGAAGAACAAGAAGAACAAGAAGAAAGCTGTTATCGATCCTGTGAAAGCAATGCTGAGAAGTCAACAATGACAATGAAATTCTGCTGAAAATTACTGATAAAAATTTGGGCATAGGTTAGGAGGTGTCCACGTCCGTTTCTCTCATTTCTTCAGGGCATTTGCTTAGAAACTCCCCTCCTATCGTGCCAACAAAAGACATTTGAGTGGAAACACAAACTTCATTTTTCTTAGTCGAGTGTTGATCAGTTTCAGCCTGGAGCCAAGAACTGAAGAAGCACAGAAGCAGAAAATGGCACTCAGCAAAGACCTTGGCATTACAATGAATGATGGAAACA
This sequence comes from Zootoca vivipara, assembly GCF_963506605.1. Classification (NCBI taxonomy): domain Eukaryota; kingdom Metazoa; phylum Chordata; class Lepidosauria; order Squamata; family Lacertidae; genus Zootoca; species Zootoca vivipara. The sequence goes on along the minus strand of NC_083285.1, from coordinate 56,726,491 downwards.
AAATCCCCATACTGGGGTTTGGAACCGCTTCCCCGGACGCTGTAAGTAAAACATTTAACTCTCACGATTGTAGTAACTTGTTTTCGAAGAGCTGCTGGGTGCTTCATACATTGCATAGCACAGCATGAGATACATCACCTGATCTGAGAAGCCAATTGTGCATGAGAACTGCTTCTCGTTCAACAAGGGTCCCGAGCCAGCAGATTCAGGAGCAAATAATGCTTTCTACAAGACATGGATAGTTTGTAGTTGAGAAACAGTTTCCAGTGTGTCTAGTGGTATTTTTTTAAAAAATCTTTCAATAGAGCTATAAGTGCCCACTATTAGTTTTGTTGGGAGTAACAATATTATCCAAAATTACCATCTGTTAGCTAACTATTCTGGACACTTCTTCTTTAGGCTTTTTCTTTCTTTTTCTTTGATGTGTCTAGTCCCTGGGACTCAGGGGGTAGTTTGACAATGTCCACCGACACTGTGTGTTACTTACAGGTACCCTTTGATATTAATCTCCCCACTGAAGCAGATATATTGACTAACTTTTTGCCCTTTACAACCGGCAGGTTCAAAAAAGTAAGTGTGAGGAGGCTATAAAGATAGCGATAGAAGTCGGCTTCCGTCATATTGATGGCGCATATGCATACCAGAATGAGGAGGAAATTGGGCGGGCCGTTCATGTGAAGATTTCAGATGGAACAGTAAAAAGGGAAGACATTTTCTACACTGGAAAAGTAAGTTTGGCATTTTTAAAAAACATGAGTAAAATATAGTGCCTGCATCATGATAGATGCAATTGCATATTTCACAGACATTATTTAACAAAATTGGAGCAAATTGCCTCTCCCTATATAAACCTACCTGGACTCTGTGTTCATCCTCTGAGGCTCTTCTTTGTGTGCTTCCTCCATGTGAGGCTCGGACGGCGGGAACATGAGAACAGGGCCTTTTCTGCATGGCTCCCCATTTGGGTAATGCTCTCTGCAGGGGGGTTCATTATACACCTCTAGGCGCCAGGTAAAAATGTTCCTCTTCAACCAGGCCTTTGGCTAATTAATATTCTGCAGCCTTTTTGAACATGTTTGTGGGAGGAGGGATTCCTGTGTTGTTGCTTCTGTTTTGACAATTTACTTGTGCTTTTATCTCATGCTTTTATCTTGTGAACTGCTCCAAGACCTTTTGATGGATAAATTTAATAAATAAATGGTAAAAATACTGTTTATTAGCAATGATAACTTTAAAATTGCTTTACCTCACCACAGCAATTCAAAATACTTTTCAGAACAGTATCTGAGTGTGTCCTTAACACTATACACACCAGAATAGTCACCTGCCACATCTAAACTGTCCCAAGATTCAAAAACTCTATGGCTGTGTGAAAATATAAATCACTTTATATTTTTGACAGCTCTGGAGTACCTTCCACCGCCCTGAGCTGGTTCGGAAATGCTTGGAAGAATCGCTGAAGAAACTCCAGTTTGACTACATGGATCTGTTCATAATTCACAATCCGTATTCTATGAAGGTAAAGAATTATTGATGTCATAATGCAAGTATTGAGTACAATATTTGAAGAGAGAGAGAGAGGCTGCTAAAATATTTGATTCCCTGAAGGAACATTGGGAATTGTCATTTCCTAGAGATGCTGACAGTTCTCTACTAGACCGTATCTCAATCAAAGAATGATCGCTCCCAGATTTTGGAGGAGAACCCATGCCAGTTAAAGAAAACCTTTGCATATAATGATTACATTAACTACATGGGCATCATAAGAAAGAAATCATCTGCAGAGCAGGACTTGGTGAGGGAGAGAGGGGGGGGAAATGGGTTGGAGAGATGGGGAGACAGACTTGTGCAGAGAGAGACGACGGTTTGTTCTATGGGGCACAGAAAAAAATTAAAGCATGTATGGGGGACCTGTGGCCTTCCAGATGTTCCTCAATTGCAACTCCTATCATCCCTGATCATTGTCCTTGCTGGCTGCAGCTGATGGGACTTTGAGGCCAGCAAAGCCTGGAGATCCACTAATTCCCCACCCCTGAGTTAAAAGAGACAATACTGGGTTAATGTTGTTGTTTAGTCGTTTAGTCGTGTCCGACTCTTCGTGACCCCATGGACCTGAGCACGCCAGGCACTCCTGTCTTGCACTGCCTCCCGCAGTTTGGTCAAACTCATGTTCGTAGCTTCGAGAACACTGTCCAACCATCTTGTCCTCTGTCGTCCCCTTCTCCTAGTGCCCTCCATCTTTCCCAACATCAGGGTCTTTTCCAGGGAGTCTTCTATTCTCATGAGGTGGCCAAAGTACTGGAGCCTCAGCTTCAGGATCTGTCCTTCCAGTGAGCACTCAGGGCTGATTTCCTTAAGAATGGATAGGTTTGATCTTCTTGCAGTCCACGGGACTCTCAAGAGTCTCCTCCAGCACCACAATTCAAAAGCATCAATTCTTCGGCGATCAGCCTTCTTTATGGTCCAGCTCTCACTTCCATACATCACTACTGGGAAAACCATAGCTTTAACTATACGGACCTTTGTCGGCAAGGTGATGTCTCTGCTTTTTAAGATGCTGTCTAGGTTAATATTGCAACGTAAATTTCCCCCCTCCCTGGCTAAAATAGCACTGCATCCCTCTTGAATAAACAAGAATGTGAAATGTGGTGCTTGTGATTTGAGTTTCCCACAGATCCCTGCACTGTTGCATTAGCCCCTGCAAGTTTTATTCCCTTTTTTCTATCACTGTCCATTAGTCTTAGATAGTATTACAGAGATAAGAGAACTTCTAGACCTGAGCTGCACTTATTCCCTCCGCCTCCTTCTTTTCCAGCCTGGAACAGATTTATTTCCCATTGGAGAAGACAAAAAATTTATTATTGACAACGTAGATCTTCGGCAGACATGGGAGGTAGGTGCCTGGGATAGTCAAATCCAGCCCTTGAGTCATTCAGATACAGAGCACAGTAGCCGTCCACCAGAGGAGACATGTCCAGAACAATGACTCACACAATGGCTCCTATGAGAGCAGGTGAATTATTGGACACTCTTGGGAATAAATGAGTGAGCTTCCAATCTTAATCGGGGGGGGGGGGAGTGTGGCCTCAGCTATTCAACAAACACCATTCAACAAACATGTTGCGTCTTCTTGGCCAGGCAATGGAGGCGTGCAAAGATGCTGGCTTGGTGAGGTCCATCGGAGTGTCTAACTTCACCCGTAAGCAGCTGGAAATGATCCTGAACAAGCCAGGACTGAAATACAAACCAGCAATAAACCAGGTAAAGCGTGGTTGACCTTTGTAGAGGTTTGTTCCAAGCACTGTTCAAAGCTTCTTTATTTAAGCTTCTTTGTGAGAGGACCTTTGTTTTGACAAACACAGCCATTGCCTGAAAAAAGAAGATGTGGTTATGAGTTGTGGGGTGGACTCCCCTCAATTCCTGGAACCAGTAATGGGTTCTCATTTCATCAACATCTCTGAATCCTCAGACAAAAGGAAGCGTGGAGAAGTCCACAATGTTTGAAACAGGCATCTCAGATAGAAGGGGGCCTGCAAGCAGTCAGTGTCAGGATCATCCTACACACAAGTAGGACTCCAATAGAGACACAGAATGTTCTCTCCCTAATGGTCAGTCATTCGGGATCTTCAAAAGCTTTCTCCAGCCCAAACATCACAGTGACTGATACAAAGAGGCATCAGCACGCTTAGGAACAGCAGAGTGTTATCAGTTTGCGTGACAGGCTCAGCAGCGCAGCATTTTGGCTAAACTACTTTATTTACATATAATACACTCAGAACATTCTGACTCAGCTCCTTCCTCATCAGCATCAAACAGCAAAGAGAGAGAATAAAGGACAATAGTCCTACATCACGGAACACGGTAATACTAAACATCCTGTCTCCGTCACTTTCCACACTGTGGAATGAAAACATACAGCGTCATGTGATAAAACCATTCCCATGACTGCAGTCACGGGGCAAGAATCCTCACAGTCAGTTCCCACACAGCCTCTTGTGGGGACTCTAGAAGTTCTCAAGGGGGGGGGAGCAAAGGGCCTTTGAGTTAGGCATCTGGGAAAAGCTGCTGCACCCAAGCAGCTTTGATTCACTTGGGCACTGGTGTATATCATCTAACCAATCGAACCTTTTTGCTCAACATAGCAGGTTCAGAGACCGAGTGGGCAGAAATAGAGATACTGCAGGCAGGACAGTGTCCCCAGGATATTTCCAACAGGGCTGGGGTGACAAGAGATTGTGGGGGAATAAGCCCTGTCCCCCATTTTCAGCTAACACACATTTCATGGATGAGGAGCGTGGCAATGGAAACCACAAATGCTGGAACAGTCATCTAAAGATTCTGATACATCAGAAAATACAACACACTTTAAGAAAAGTAACAACTGAATATTTCAAAAAATAATAGCATGGTTCTGCTTTTCTTTCTTTCTTTAATTTCACTGTATTCTTCTTTCATCTGAATTCTCACTTTTGGGCTGTGTTGGGGGATTTTGAATCTGCAGGTTGAACGCCATCCTTATCGGAACCAAAGCAAACTGGATTGTCAGGACTGTAGAACACTCATATAAGAATCTGCCACTATCTGAAGAGTACATTCCGGCAGAGTCAGAAGAGAAGGAGGAGGGAGAGAATGGAGCGCTAGTTGCCAGGGAAACGAGCAGACGAGATCTTGTTGAGGGGTCAGGAGATAGAGCGGAGGGAACCCACAGAGAGTGACAGCTTGTCAGAAAGGGAACCTGAGCCAATCAGCTACAGACTTCGCCGTAGGGGAGGCTTACAAGACAGAGAGAGGGAGAAGCAGCACAAGAAGATGTACTTCCATTGCTTCTTCCGTAGTAAGAGAAAAGGAAACCAGAGTCGAGTCGAGTCATCGTACGTAGTCTGTTATGGAGGCTGCTCAGAAGCCAGTTTCTGGACTTTCTGTTGGTTCTTTGCAATAAATCATCCTTTTTAATTAGCCGGACTCATGCGTTTTAAGTGCCGTGGACATGGATATTTCATGGTTCTGCTTTTCTTTTTCTGTCCTTTTATTTCACTGTATTCTTTGTTTCATCTGAATTCTCACTTTTGGGTTGTGTTGGGGGATTTTGAATCTGCAGGTTGAATGCCATCCTTATCGGAACCAAAGCAAGATGCTGGCCTTCTGCAAGACAAATAATATCGTCCTAGAAGGATATAGTGTCCTGGGATCCCAAAGGGACGCAATTTGGTAAGAGATGAAACCAAAATGTTTGGGGACCATCTCAGGGACCACCTAGGCCCACTATTCCCCAGCATCTACATCAGCTCTGAAGGTTGTATTCTTGGTCCCACAATTAATAAAGATCCTCATGGTGGATACCAGCACCAGGGCCTTTTCTGTAGTGGCCCCACTATTGGGGAAATCATTCCAGAGAGAGATTTACAAAGCTCTCCCCCTCCCATTTTAGACATTCTCAGAAACCTTCCCATGGCTGAAGTGGTTTTTTTAAAAATATATAACTCATTGACTTCTCCCAAATGTATGTTTTTAAATGTTGTGGGCAGGGGCTATTTAATAATTTCTGCTTCTGAAATTTTGTGCTGTTTTTAAATCATATTTATATTTTCATTAATGATGCTTTAAGCAGTAGAATGGCAGAGATGGAAGGACTCTGCTCTTAGAATTTTGAAGTGTCAAGCATAGCTCTAGTGGCTTTAGCCCAAATGTAGCAGAGTTTTCCTGCATAGCGCAGAAGCTAGTTGAGGTGGAAATGACTAGTCGGCTAGACGCAGAATAACTATTTACAGGATTTATTAAAATAAAATAAAACCAGCAGAGTTTCTGCATACAAAGCAAAGCAAAAAAATCCTCTCTGTCTCTCTCTCTCTCCAACCATACGCAGCACTCCTTCTCCTAACACCCAACAAGAAACAACTGTGCTAGCATTCCTAGATAACAGAGTTGAGTGCTGGTCATTAACCAATCAGAGAGCTGTTGCCAGGCCAGGCAGACCTTGGCTTTCTGCCAAGAGTAAATTGACACTGCCTTAAGTTAACTGTGTGAAGCAAGAATCTGTAAGTTTCCCATGAGAACCAATTATCAGAAACCGAACATCTGCATCCAGGCTTACATTTAAATAATTATAGCATTTCTCTTTTTACATAGATTGTTTCATGTGTCTCAGAATTTTGAATTGTATTGTTTTTATCTATATTGGAAGCCACTTAAATGCTTATTTTTTACAAGTTTGACCAGCAACAAATACTGAGTTCTCCTTCAAGACAATGAGCTATGTTACCTTTCAGGATCCTCCATTTCATTTGAACTCCCTCCCCCTTTTCCATATCGATTCTCCAACAGGCACACAGGATTCCTTGGGCCTTTCTTTGCCTCCTTAGGTCTTCCCCCACCCCCAAATATGAATTGTACGTAAGCAAATAAAAAGACCTCTCTTGTGTGCATGGATGCTACCATTTTGGCTACAGAATGATCCACATGCAACATATGAGTTTGTGATTTATTGGTGGAGTGGTAGAGCACGATACTAAAAACTTGAATTAATTCAAATCAGCTAACTGACCTTTAAATACAAATTACTTAGCATATATTGGATGTACTAGGCCAATACTGTATTAACTTTAGAGCGAGATTTATGTATTCCGGACACCAGAAACACACCTTCTCTCCTTGTTGCTCTCCAACAGGTTAAATCCAGACACTCCTCCCCTACTTGAAGACCCTTTGTTGGTTGCCATCGCCAAGAAGTACAACAAAAGCCCAGCTCTTGTGGCTATTCGCTACCAACTGCAGCGCGGCCTGGTGGTCCTAGTGAAGACCTACACCAGAAAGCGAATTGAAGAAAATATCCAGGTAAAGCAGTACCGTATTTTCGCTCCATAACACCACTTTTTTCCTCCTAAAAAGTAAGAGGAAATGTTTGTGTGTGTTATGGGGCAAATGTGTGGCCTCTGGAACCAAATTGCCCAGGGGCGAAAAGTAGATTGTGCTTTTTTTTAAAAAAAAGAAAGAACTAAAGGCTAACAAGAGGGAAAGAGAGTGTTTAGCTCAACTGCTGATTGCAAGAGATCAGGGAAGGATATAAGGGATGCTAGCTCCCATCCCGGCATGCCCCCTTGCCCCGCCCCCCATTGCTGAATGTTCTGCAGAGGGAGGGTGTTTGTTTCCCCAGCACATGTGACTGGCTGATTAGATTATCTGTCTGGAAACTGTAGAAATGGCTCCCTTTCCTTTCCTAAAGAAGCTGCAGAACTGTGAGTTGAACCCGATAAAAACAGGATTTTTTCCCTTTGCAAAGTAAGCTCAACAACTTTGAGCTGATCCTCAAAAAAAACTGTGCTTTCCCCCTTTGCAAAAGAAGCTGCACAACTGTGAGCTGATCCCAAAAAAACCAGGGCTTTCCCCCTCTAAAAATTAGGTGCTTGTTATAATCCGGAAAAGACGGTATATACAGGTGAAACTCGGATAATTAGAATATCGTTGCATTTATTTCAGTAATGCAACTTAAAAGGTGAAATCAATATATGAGATAGATGCACGACATCCAAAGCAAGATATGTCAAGCCTTTATTTGTTGTAATTGTAATTATTTGTCGTTAGGCGGGTCAATTATAAATGGAATGTAATTAATGAAATGTAATAGCGATGTTTATTTTTGTATCATTGTAACTATTTGTTTTATTACTGTGGAATTTCCAAAAGAAAGCATTTGTAAAAATTAAAAGAAAAATAACAAATAATAAGTTGCATTACTGAAATAAATGCACTTTTCGACGATATTCTAATTTTCCGAGTTTCACCTTTATTAATCCATTTAAAACCAATACCGAAAAAGCACGTCATTTGGACACTGTGATCTCACGGGTTACATGACTTGTGTGGGAGCAAAGATGCACATCTTGGTTTGGGGACTCAAGATGGAGGAGGAGTCTGCAGCAGTGGCTATTCAGAAGCATCACTGCTTCTGACCATGAAGACAGAGTGCAGCCATCATGACTAGCTACGATTGGTATTCTTATCCACTATGAATTTGTCTAATGTTTGAAGCCATCAAAGTTGGTGACTGGTACTGTCTCTCATGGGAGCAAATTCAGTAGTTTAGCTATGCACTGCATGAAGAACCTCATTGGCTGGACAATGATTTCCCTCAATCCTGACCTTTGGTCATGATGGCGGAGACTGATGAGGAGTTGGAATCCATCCACATCTGGAGGGCCACAGCTTCCCCACTCCTGTTCTATTGCAAACCTACATTACTATACATTTAAATCCCTCAGTAGGAGGACATCTGGACTGAAGCTGTTGAATGAAGGAATTAAACTTTGGAAGGTGGTAGCAAAGTTTGCTTTGATATCTCTGTTGCTGGGAAAAGGTGCATAGCTCCGAGGTGCAAAAGGAAGATATGAGGTAAAAGCACCTCAACGTTATTATTTTTCTCTCCTCCTGACAGGCATTTACTTTCCAGCTGTCTGAGGAGGATATGAAATCCATTGATGGCCTTCACAAAAACATGAGCTTCATGCAAATGGATATGTAAGTCACATTTAAATAGTATGCATATGGATACATAAAAGTGGTTCATGCAAGAATCAATACTGCAAGAGGAAAAGGAAGAAAAGATCTGGCCTCCATCTCTTCTCTTTATATAGACTTAGGTGAAATTATGAAAGGAATTTCTGTGGATACTTAGTACCAAAGTCACATGCAATGTTGGATTGGGGTGCATTTTGAATTTCAGCCTCTCAGATATTCAGCAGAGCGGGCATTTGATGACAAACTCGAGGTGGTTGCCATGCACTGTGTGAAAAGGTCTCATGAGGCAATGGCTGGCAACAGATCAATTTTTGTTGCTTGTGCATCTTCCACACCCTTGAGTGTTGACTCTTTTGTTTTGTTTCAGGTTTGCTGGTCACCCACAGTATTACCCACCAGATGAGGAATAAGTACTCGTCTCCCATCTCCAATTTATCTCCAATTCTTAGGAACCACCATAGTTCCATCATACTCACAGTATCAAAAATATGTTTCAGCAAGACTTACATCTACTCTAACTCAGCTTTGCGAATGATTCCTGGCTTTAATCTAGAGGTAGTGGGGGGGAACGAGGAACTTTGCTGTTGACATTTTCAGAGGTACCTGTTTCCACTGCACGCATATTGGTTTAATAAGCATTCCTTGTGCGGAATTGGAAAATTTAGAAGTGTGGAAGCCTATAGGCACATCAAAATGCACTATCCAGAAATGCAGGCAAGTGTGTCAATCCTCATATACACAAGCATGCATATACCCTAAAAGCGCTTCAGAATATAGCATAATATTTCATTAGGATCTGCTGACAGTCATATAACTCTGTTGAGTTTTAAACAGACTGAGCTTTAATCATCTTCAGACAGCTGACAGGCAACCCATAGACTATTTAGAAATGCACACGATTTTGGAAAAAAAGCATTACCATTGAAACCTCTAGCATGTAGTTGTAACCTCATTAAAGAAAAAGTATACAGCCTCTCCTGCCTTATTTCCCCTATTCTCCAATTTCTTCTATTGTATCACAAACAAAAGGGAAATCTGAAACCCTTTCTATCACATCACTAACTTGTCAGATCAAGAAAGCTCCATCAGTTATCCAGTGACTTCATCTGATGAGGCCATTGCATCTGCTCTGGAAAAGGTGATGGATCTACACTCCCCTGTGTTCCCCCTCCAATACACTGTTGGTCATCCTCTCTGCCCAGGGACTCCTGTAAACTGTGGTACTATGAAGGGGCTGTCACTTAAAGATGTAGGTACTTTTGTCTGCACATCTTCAAAGTCCATTTAGTCAGAAAGAGGACAAACAATGCTATTTATTTATTGAGCAATTTATGCATTGGTACAACTGCTTGAAATAATAAGACAAGGAAGGGTAGAGTTGTATTTGTGGCAGCTTTTGTAGGAGCATGGATTGCCATCATCAGAACTCATCATTCTGCCCGGACACTGAGGTCCAGTGTTGAGGGCCTTCTGGCGGTTCCCTTGCTGCAAGAAGCCAAGTTACAGGGAACCAGGCAGAGGGCCTTCTCGGTAGTGGCACCCGCCCTGTGGAACGCCCTCCCATCAGATGTCAAAGAGAAAAACAGCTACCAGACTTTTAGAAGACATCTGAAGGCAGCCCTGTTTAGGGAAACTTTTAATGTTTAATAGATTATTGTATTTTAATATCCTTCTGGAAGCCGCCCAGAGTGGAAATGCAATAGCCTGGCCTTCTCCTTAGGGTATCCTGGGAATTGTATACCTATTTGGTGAACTTAAGGTTTGCTAATAGAGAAGTTTCAGCACCTTGACTAAATGACTCAGGCATAGGAGCCAACTCCTAGGGGTGAGGGATCCACGCCCCTCTAATAAAGTATATGAGGTGGCCGCTCCCCCCCCCCAAGTTGATGGGACATTGCCATTCAAATAGTGTGTATGCACTGTGTCATGTGATTGATTATGTGGGGCAGGGCTTATCTGCCCCCCCTCATATTTTATTCAGGTTGGCCCCCCTCAATTCAGGATACCTCCAGGGAAGCCATGAGAGTTAATCAGCTACAAAAACAAAACAGTGTATTTTGTTCCACAATGTTGTGTCAAACAATTGCTACCACACTCTTTCCAGTGCATTTTCCTATCAAGCTTTCATTGTTGCAAAAATCGTGTTAGGGATGGGAGGCAGGATTGTTGTGCAAGAACAGCGGTCAGCAAACTGTTTCAGCAGGGGGCCAGTCCACTGTCCCTCAGACCTTGTGGGGGGCCGGACTATATTTTTGGGGGGAGATGAACCAATTTCAATGCCCCACAAATAACCCAGAGATGCATTTTAAATAAAAGGACACATTCTGCTCATGTAAAAACACCAAGCAGGCCCCAGAAATAACCCAGAGATACATTTTAGATAAAAGGACACATTCTACTCGTATAAAAACATGCTGATTCCTGGACCGTCCGCGGGCCAGATTTAGGTGGCGATTGGGCCACATCCAAGCCCCCGGGCCTTAGTTTGGGTACCCCTGTTCAAGAACACCGAGTCAACTTTACTTGTTTATCCAGTATTTGTTGGTATGTGATTGAATCCCATCTTGAAGCTGACAGCAGCCTAGAAGCATCCTTCTCAGGAAGGGGTGGGCAGGGATGTACATTGCTAGCTGTTCAAAGAGCAAAGAGCACAGGGTTCCTATCACCCACCTGCTTTACCTGAATCGACATCCAACTAGGTTTTTCTGGTCTCTCTGTTCACAACAACAGATATGATACATACGCATTTCATTCTCTGGAAATCTATAACAAAATTATAAATGTCCTTGCTGAACTCATGTGTTTACCGTCTCCCACAGCCATGGGTTTTGTGGAATCTGAACCCTTTGGAAAAGCCCATTTACTCTGCATATAGGATGCTCCTACTGCTGGTTTGGGAAGTGTTGTACGCACGGAGTTAGCCACATTCCTTATCTATCCCGTCATTTCTGCTATCCAAAATAAGACAACTGCTGTGTACACACCATACATTCAAAGAATTCTGGAAACTGGAGTTTGCCCATCACAAAGCTACCATTCCCAGCATCTTTAACAAATCTCAGTTCCCAGGATGCTTTGGGGAAAAGATTTGGGCTTTAGATTATGCAACCAAAGGAGGACCTAGTTGTGCTTTAAGCCAGAGCCAGTTTGGCATTTTGATACTACGGTCCTAGCCTTGCTTACCTCATACGCTCCAACATTTCTCTGATGAAAATAGGGACGCCCTGTTTAATAATAATAATAATTATTATTATTTATACCCCACTCATCTGACTGGGTTGTCCCAACCATTCTGAGCAGTTTCCAACATATATAAAAACATAAAACATTAAACATTAAAAAAACTTCCCTATACAGGGCTGCTTTCAGATGTCTTCTAAAGTTTGTATAGTTAATAATCTCCTTGGCTCTTGGGGTCACAGAACTCCATACCCTCTGTTAAAAATAGGGACATCCTAAGGAAAAGTGGGACATTCCAGGATCAAATTAGAAACCAGGATGGCTTCTGTAAATCTGGGACTGCCCCTGGAAAATAGGGACATTTGGAGGGTCTGTTACATCCTTTTTAATTTTGACATACAGAACACGCCGCTTTGTGTCAACAGATCCTCCACATATTTTGCTATTTTGTTTCTGAGTATATTTGTAAAGAGATTTAAAGGTATGTGCCATTATTCAGAATTTTAGAATCATAGAGTTGGAAGAGACCACAAAGGCCATCCAGTCCAACCCCCTGCCAAGCAGGAAACACCATCAAAGCATTCTTGACATATGCCTGTCAAGCCTCTGCTTAAAGACCTCCAAAGAAGGAGACTCCACCACACTCCTTGGTAGCAAATTCCATTTTTTTGTGTTTGTTTTTTGCCCAGAAACAACCTGACAACCAATAGATCTCATACAAAAAACAAATAAAAATCTTATGCTCCCTTCAGCTAATGCATAATTTCCGCTTGTGGGAAATTAAACTAGCTGCCCTATGCATTGTTTCACAACTGCCCACAAAAGCCAGTTATAGTACCATTGAGAGAATTCCAGGATGTGCCCCGCGGTATTTAGAAGCCTCTAGGAAGGAGAGCAGCTGTAGTGGGCTAGCAACCCATATGTAGAGAGATCGTCTCATTTGATTTTCTCTGCATGTGCATAAACTGGGAATGCAGGATCCATTTTCAGCCTGAGTGGGCATTCAGTGGCAAACTTGGGGTGGTTACTATGTACTGTGTGAAATGGTCTTATGAGGCAATGGCTGGTAACTCATCAATATTGCACCTGCAATATCCCTGATGGTTGACACTCTTTGGTTTTGTTTCAGATTTCCTGAGCACCCAAACTATCAGCCACCAGATGATGAATGACAACTCACCCCCCCACCTCCTATTTCTCTCCCATTTTAAGGAACCACCATAGTTCCACAGTGTTCACAATATCAAAAATACATTTCAGCACAAATGAGAGCTACTCTAGCCGAGCTGTGTGAATGATTCTTTGATTTCATCTGCAGAAGTGGGGGGAGAAATAAAGAGGATTTTTGTTGTCGGTGTTTTCATGGGCACCTATTTAGCACTGCACACATGTTTCTTTAATAAGTATTCCCAGTGAGCATAAATATAATACAGGGAGCATAAATATAAAATAGTTTAGCCGATAGCCTGGAAAAATTAGTCTTAGGCTGGAGTTGTTATTGCAGCCCATTGCTATTTTTATTTTATTTAGGCTGCCTTACAAGGCAAGGCAAAACTCAGAAAAAGTCAATAAATAAAAGCAAATATTCCTGTAGTGTAGCAAGAAATGCACATTTTCCCAAGTCTGTCAACAGCACGGCTGCTTTATTTTCATGCAAGCAGCTTATATAAAATATGTACTAAATAACCATGTCAATTGACTTATAGAATAAGGCATGAGATGCTAACTGAGATTCTATGCTACTCCTATCTATACTAGGAAAATAAGGATTATCCAAACAGATGTTTCTGTGCTAGATAGAACTACATTGTGTGGTCTCATGCTATATTGCTTGTTTTGAAGTCACTGAAATCAAATGGGCTTAAGAGTGCCTGAACACAAATGCTTAAGTCATTTTATAAAATGAGTTTCACCATCTACTAGTGACACTCGTACCCAGAAACATCTAACACAGAGATGGCCGCAATAAAATTGCACCACCTACCATAAGTAAATGCTTCCATGTTAGTGTCAAAGGAGACTGAATAATGCAGCTGGTTTTGCAGATCGCAACCTCTGTGCTTCTTGGGTCCAGACGCCCATTGCATGTGATATGCGAGGATCTGCCATCCTTTCTACCCTCCTGTGGGTTCTGCTTTATAAAGGGACAGCTAAGAAGCGTCACAGCTGAGGTAGAACAGAGAGGTTGGGATGGGGAGATGAAGGGTAATTCTATGCTGCATATAACCTGGCTCAACTGTGCAGAAAATCCTGGGAACTAGTTTTATGAAAAGTGTGTTGAGGTGTGTGTGGCGGTGGGGGAGTATAGGCTCTCTTAGAACAATTCTCAGTATCCTCGTGAAAATACAAGTCTCAAGTCACTTAAAACACTGGCCGTGTCTCCTGTACTAGCCGGCTGCAGAGAGTCTGAAAGTGAGGCACTGTGTAACTTCTAAAGACAGACTGCAGATGAAAGTGTGTGTTCCTGAGCTTTCTTTCCAAAAGGTCTCCCTTCCTGGTGCCTTGAGTTGTTCACGTATTGCTTATACTCTCCTGCACAAATCCGATGGACAGTCAGTCATCTGGTATTTGGAGAATCTGGACACATAAATTGCAACCTCCCTCTGGTTCCCCTGAGTCAATCAGATCAGAGCTTCCCACAATTCCTTTTCAGGTAAACCAGGAGATAGGCTGTTTCACCCCTACAGGAAGGAGAAAATAAGCAAGTCAAAACCCAACAGCACAGTGGTCAACCTGTAGCTAGTCCTCAAATCTCTATCCAACAGAGTGCATAGGATTAAGAAGATGCCCTACTATAGTTAGTTGGACCATTGATCCGATTTCTCCCCAACAATAAATGCCTAGGGTGGAAACAGCTCATCTTGAAACCAGCTCATTCCAAAACAAAATGCAATGGTTTTTATTTTGTTTTCCACACAGCCAGCCACACTCATTTCACTGCATCCTCCAGCACGCAAACAAACACACAGCCCAGTTCTTCCAGTAGGATTAAGAGAAAAAACAGTCGACCCTCCTTACCAGCGGAGATATGCTTTTCCATAGGTACATTTGACATCATCCCAGGATACCTGCAGAATACAGAGTACAAGGAGCAAGCACATGAGACAGATTCAAAACCCCAGGCACATCCATTGCGAAAGCACATAAAATGTAGACCTAATACTAAAACTTTTTTCTTATAATGAAGAGAATTATTATAAGGTTACACAGCTGATAGATGGCTGTGTGTGCATTTTTAATTGAAAAAATATTGGGTTAACCTTTTAGGCAGATGTGTAATTCACTTTTAAAGTAAAGATCTTTTCACAGACCACTATGCAGAGGTTTACACACATCTTGTTCTGAATATTACCCAATTTTCAATTTCAATTTCAACACCTTTATTGGCATATATATAAAATATAAAAACAAAGACAAAACATACAACACATATAGGTCATTAGTATAAATAGTGACTCTACATCATACGGAAATAATGGAGAGCAGGAGGAGGGAAAGGCACACAAGGGATCCTCAGCTAGATGTATTGATTTTAATTACATAAATTCTGGACAAGTAGTGGGCCATAATTCTGGTAATTTCGGGGAAGTCATCCCTCAACAAGAGCTGGACCACTGTTTCCTTGTTGGGGAGGGTTCCAGGTCTCGTAAAGGATAGAGGGGGGCCAAAATCGAAAAAATTGGAAAGGGGACAGTCCAGAATTATGTGGGCCATAGAGTCTACCTCTTTATGGCCACAAAGGCATAATCTATTCCAGTAGGGGATGCCTTTTAGTCTTCTGGATAACACGGAGGATGGGAAAGCATTTAGGCGGGCCAACATAAATACTCTGCGATAAAAAGGAGATACCAGGTCATACAAATAATTAGGTATCAATCCTTGGTGCGGTGGCAGCCCCAGGAAGGCAGGCGAGCATAATAGAGGTTGGGCAGGATGAAGTTTCTGGAATTCGATATCAAGCAGTCTCTGCTTAATAAGAGTAAAGATATATGAGTCCTCATATGTCAGGAGGGAGTCCACTGGAAGGCCTAGTTGCCTCAGTTTGTTGGAAATATTAGAAAACCATATAAAGCTTTGGCTGTCTTTCAGAAGATAAGATATCAGGCTATCTGGATCGGTGTTAAAATGAATTTTTAGCCAATATTTAAGAGTAATAATCCAACCTCTTGTCTCAAGAAGGTGTTGGCCCAATTCTGCACAGATAGCCAGGTATGGCACACATTTTGGTAATCCAAGAATTTGCCGAAAGAAGGATGATTGGACTCCTTCTACTTTGTTGTTAAAGCTGGATATCCATAAGGGGATCCCGTATAGAAGCTGGGAGGCAGATTTTGCCTTATAGGCACTAATTGCTGCAGGTACAAATTGATTCCCACCAAGAAAGTGAAAACACTTGATTTGTGCAACCGAGCATCTTGCTAAATTAATTGTTCTATTGCGATGAGTCGCCCATTTTAAGTTATAGTGAAAGGTGACACCCAAGTATTTATAGCATTTAACTTGCTCCATTTTATGGGTTCCAATCGACCAGTTGAATGGACACCAACTTTTAGAGAAAACAAGGATCTTTGACTTGGAGTAATTAATTGCTAGGTGATTTACTTCACAATAATTGGAGAATGCTCTTAGATATCTTTGTAGCCCCTCTGGAATAGGAGAGGAGAGCAGTATCATCTGCGTACAAGAGGGTAGGGATTGCTTTGGTATCTAGTCTGGGAGGATGGCCATTTACAGCAGATAAATGAAGTTTCATATCATTTAAGAATAGGTTGAACAAGTGTGGGGCAAGTATACAACCTTGTTTAACCCCTTTAGTGATTGTGAAGCTGGTAGATAAATGACCATCAAGGGAAAACTTCACCTGACCTTTAGTGTTGGTATGTAGTTTTTTAATTAGACAGAGTAAGCGGGTTTCCATCCCAGTAGTTTTCAATTTATCCCATAATAGTCCTCTAGGTATTGAATCGAAAGTGCACTTTAAATCGATGAAGGCCACATACAGCTTCCCCCTATCCGATTTCGTGTATTTTTCAGCTAGGGATGCCAATAGTAGACAGTGGTCTATTGTTGATTTGTGTTTTGTAAAGCCAATCTGTTCAGGACCAATAATCCTTTTCTTTTTCATCCAATCTAATAAGTATCTCTCTAGATGTTTTGAGTAGAGTTTACATATGGTAGATAATAAACTAATAGGTCGATAATTACATGGCTGCTCAGGGTCACCTTTTTTATGTATTGGAAATATTATGGAGGTCAGCCAAGAGTTCGGGACTATTCCTGTTTTATCAATAAGCGTGAACAGATTAGCAAGTAATATTACCCAAAGATGTTGGGTGGCCATCTGTCATGGATGCTTTAGCTGAGATTCCTGTATTGCTGGGGGTTGGACTAGATGACCCTTGGGATCCTTTCCAACTCCACAAATCTATGATTCTATGTAACTTTCGCTGCTACTGGACTTGGTGATCTTTTAATTAGGGCTGCTTCAGACTCAAGCCAAAATTCACCCATGGTAATCTATAAAATTGCCCAAGACTCCAGTCCCATAACTCAATGGGACCTTCTTCTGAGTAGACATGTATAGGACTGCACTGTTATTCACAACTGGCCCTAGCTGGATCAGGAACCACTAGCATAAATCAGAGGTGCATCCACACAGCCTATCTGTAGCGCTACATGGCTTTGAATGGGAAGTGCATTCTGACATCCCTTCAAATGCTCATTCCTTGTTTGTGCACAATTAGGTCTAGATTTGGACCATCGCCCAGCATGGCTTGCAACCTTTTTCAATGCGCTGACACACATTGTGGTTGGATCTTAGACCCTGATTTTGCCGGGAGCGGTGGAAGGGAAGCAGGCACAATGCCACATATAGGCTGCCTTCCTCACCTGACAAACGCTCGAGTCGTTGAAGCAATACCACCTGCTTTCCGTGAGGCTCCAAATGTATGCAGAGTAATGACCAAAGTTAGCCGATCCCGAGTGTGCAACAACCGCAAACAGATCATACAAGCCACCATCCTGGAAAGAGTCACAGAGAGATATTTTCAATGGAAGACAGGAGAGACACAAAACAGGGAATTACTATCACTGGACAGGACCACATCATATGATATGTCCAGCATTACATCTCCAGTATCTTTCTGTATTAGACAGTGCCTTTCTTATATAGAGATCCAGTGTAGTGCCATGGTTAGAGTGTTGGACTAGGACCTGGAGACCAGGGCTCAAGACCCTACTCAGACATGAAGCTCATTGGGTGACCTTGGACTGGTCACTGTCTCTTAGCCTACCCTACCTCGTGGATTGTTTTGAGCAGGCTTCCTCAACCTCGGCCCTCCAGATGTTTTTGGCCTACAACTCCCATGATCCCTAGCTAACAGGACCAGTGGTCGGGGAAGATAGGAATCGTAGTCCAAAACATCTGGAGGGTCGAAGTTTGGGGGTGCCTGGTTTTGAGGATAAAGTCATAGAGTCATAGAATTGTAAAATGGGGAGGGGGAAACCATGAATGACACATTGAGCTCCTTGGAAGAAATGTAAATCAAATAAATATTTTGGGGTCCAATATACCCAAAACAACATTTTCGGCAGGCTTAATCTCCATTTCAAATATAAAGAAATGTTTTCCGTTTTCCATTGTTTAAGTTGCATAGCACTTGATTCCCTATTCCCGGTGCTTTTTTAAAATATGGTACTCACCATGAAGTTGTTACAGTAAGCGCCACACTTTTAACATTTTGGGGGAGGTGCCAGTACTGCAGAGCCTTGAGTACCCCCAGAAAAAGCACTACCTATTCCCCCCCTTTTTTAGAGAATAGACCATCGTGCTTCTCTGACTCCCTACTGACCAAAGTGCTTCATCCTTATGTCTTCCTTGAACATACCTCTTAAAGAGGGGAATTTCCGCTGTGGGGTGGGGGGGATAGGAGACAACAGTGTCTTCCTCAAATACTGTTGCAGAACAAACAGTATAGCAACCTTGAAGTTGAAATGATATCCCTTTCTGGGACCTGTTAATTCCTGCTTCACAATATTGAGGGCATCTAGAACAGCGTCCACAGAAAACAAGGGTGGGCAAAATGCAAATTTCCACTCTTGGGACTAACATTGCTCTGCAGTTCTTGAATAAGTTATCCCAGAATGTGGTGGAAGCACTTGGTTGACCCTCCTGCTTTAGCCCATAGGTTGGGAACCTGTGGTCCTCCAGACATTGCTGAACTATAAGCCCCCTCATCCCAGGCCATTGACCATGCTTCCTGATGGGAATTGCAGTTCATCAATGTTAGAAGAGCCAGAAGTTCTCCACATCTGCTTTGGGCCATTTCATTATGCCTTCAAAGTCCAAAGTGAATGATGATGCAGGTAAGTGTCCCACCTCCTGTACATCCCTGTTGTACTGTTCTGGCGTCAGGATCTCACTGAAATTTAGGCTCTGTGGGAAGGCTAAGGAATGGCTGATCTTCCGGGTCTGGCTGCCTTCTTTGCAGCAGAAACGCTTTAGGTGCAGCATCAATGTCTGTGGCAGACGTGTAACTCTCATGCCCTGCAAAACCGATGCACACCAACAATGAAAGACAAAGACTGGAAAACAAAGGTCACCATAAAATAGTTGCAAAGCAAGAACGGAGGGACTACTGATACAGGGAGCTCACGCCCTTTTCACCCTTCTGAAAATCTAGATCCAAATGCTGCGTTTAGCAAATTGCAACTAGTCACCTCAACCACTTCATACAGGGTGGGAACCGCCTTGTGAATTTTTCAACATTAAGGAATTGGGGTGTAAATACCTTAGAAACACATGAAGCTGCCTTACCAGGCTATTGCTCCATCTAGCTCCATCATGGGGGTCTGCCTTTTGGCCGTTATTGGCAGGGCACTCTTTTCTTTTTTATATATAAATTTTTATTTGCATACTTGAAAAGTTACAAAACAAATCCAGAAATAATACAAAAGGAAGAAATGCAAAGGGAAGCTAAAAATACAAAATTACAAAGAAAACAAAATACAAAGAAAGAATAAGGTACAAATATACCAAAAATACAAAAAGAAAAAGAACACAAAAAGAAAAAGTAAAAAAAATGACTTCCTGTTTTTTGAACATCGCTTTTTAAAAATTTTTTATCTTATCCTGCTTTATCTTATCTTGATTACTTTAATATAGCTTTCTAACATGATTATCTAGTATAGATATTTTTATCCACCGTGTTTGTCCACGTTGGCACATTACTGGCAGGGCACTTTCTTTGAATACAGAAGGTTCCAGATTCAATCTTGTTCCATCTAGCCAAGTCTCATCTACCCTGATGGGCAGCAGCTCTCCAGAATTTCAGCCCTACCTAGAGATGCCAGAAATTGAATCTGGAACCTTCTGTATTCAAAGAAAATGCCCTGCCAATAATGGCCAAAAGGCAGAGCCCATGATTCTCCTATGAACAAATTATCCTCATCCAACATGAAGCTCCAAGGATTGAATTGCCAATTAACGTTCAAAGGCAACATTACCCTTAGATGAGGCGTTTTCAAGCCACACTGTTCGCAGTGGCATGCATTTTCATCCACCAGCTGTTCCGGTGCAAAGAAACAACGCAATGAATCTGCCTAGAAGGATTGAAAAGAGCAGAGATTAGTCCCTCATGTCCAGAGGAATTCCTGCTGGCTGGAACTGATGCGAGTGAGAATCCAGAAGCATCTGGAGGGCTACAAGTTGCCTTTATCTGACAGCCCCCCTGCTCCTGGTGTCATAACAAGGTGTCTCTACCAAATCCCTACTTTCAGTCACCATTGCACGTTGTATTTCTGGAAAATACACAGGTCTTCAACCCAGTAGGAGCCATAGGTTTTTTAATAAAAGTTGTTACACTTGCATCCAAGGAGTCTGGAGAAGCATCCATTGGGTTTTCTGCTAATCCTTCCATTTAGGCTTTGGCCTGATTTCAGATATGGATTACTGTGTCTCAGAGTCTACCTTCAGACAAGGTAAGTACCCACCATAACCCATATGCCAGGCCATATTTGCAAAGTTCTGTCTGCCCTGAGATCTTCAGGTGAAGAGTGGTATGTAAATTTAATATTATATCACCATCACCATTGCCTCTTACTTTGCCCTGTTGGCCACTGCTTTGGCCCACCTGTCCACCTGCACACACCTGACACAGCTGAGCATCACTTTGAAGCCATGACCGCAGTAATGGCAGTGTGATGCCTGACAGAGAGATTGTATGGGCAATGGCCTCCATTTCCCGCAGAGTCCCTTTCACATACTGAAATAGAGAGACACTGACAGCCCCAGAAGTTGTCCCCCCCCCCAAAGGTTGGACATGTTGAAGAACTAGAAGCACTTTTCTAGGAGTTTGGGGATCAGCCCCTCCACTCTCAGCCTCTCGCTCTCTCCACACATCAGAACTCCACCCCTCTACAGAAAAGCTCTGCTCCCCAGGCACAGCAAGCAAGGTGGTGCAGTTGGTTGCGGAGCCCTAGAAAATTATCTGAAACCATTTATCAACGAGTTTTGAGTACAGCAAGAGTCTTCCCCTTCCTCCCCAACCAATCTTTCTGGAGTTTTGTTTGTTTGTTTGGCCTCCCTCTGCCCCAAATTCCATTTCTGGGGCCCTTCCCCAGCAGAAACACTGTGTTGATATTAAGCTTTCAATATGAGCACACCCTCTACAGGACAGGAGGGAGCACTACACTGGAAACCCAGTTCTGACCCATTTGCATAAATAGGATGGATCACAGTACAGTGGAGACCCTGTTCACATACCAATGTCCTGACTGGGTGAGAATCAGAATCAAACATTGGGAGTGGAAACATCAGCAAGTTCCCATCCTTCCTCATTTCAGCTGAGCACCTTTGACACACTAGGTTCTGCTGCAGCTGGATGGTGTGCAGGAGAGCCAGGCTTTCAACCTTAAAGAGACGGAAGGAGAAAATCAGAAGCGAATCAATAATGTGCTCTGTGTAGTCAACAAGCGCTGCTCTTTGCAGGATTCCACTGACAGGCCTCAAACTGGTTCCCATTAGAGTGAAAACAAGCAGAAAGCCATCACCAAGCCCAACTATCTGCCTTACTACAGAATCCTCTATTCAGCAGATCTAACCCAGACATTTGTCTAATCTTCTTTTAAAGCCATCCAAGAACGCGGCTATCCTGCTTTCTTATCTATGTTCCCTCCCCCTTAAAAAAATGGTTGGATTAGTTTTATTTTTTAATTAAATACACCATTTTTTAATGAAAAAGCCGTTTATAAAGTTAATAAACATAATATGAGATCACAGTGTACTTTAAATGGAGAGCAGGACAGGGGGAGGTGAATCAGATTAAAGGATCCTGGAGAGAGTTGTGTACTCCGTATATTTTAAGTTTATGCTATCAAAGTCTTCATTACGTGCTTCTGGATTTTGTATTTTGTGTGTGATGGGAACTCTGCAAATTAAAAGGGCACAACGCAGAGCAATATTACAAGTTAGAATAATACAGTAGTGTGATTTCAATTGCATGCTTTCTTAAATAGTAGTCATGGTGGGGAGAGATCCAGGGGAGCTGATCCCAATCAGAAGGTCAGCAGTTTGAATCCCTACGACGGGGTGAGCTCCCGTTGTTCGGTCCCTGCTCCTGACAACCTAGCAGTTCGAAAGCATGTCAAGTGCAAGTAGATAAATAGGTACCGCTCCGGTACCGAACTCTCTGGCAGGGCTCCGAACATAAGCCTGCATCATAAGTTCTGCTTTTTCAACAAGGAACAAAAGTATTCTTGGCTATACTTCGAGGGCCTCTGCAGGTAACTCACTGTGTCTGCATACAACACGGAAGTAACATGCTTTCCTTTGCAAAATCCGGACTCTTACCAGATCCACTTTTGTGATTTGGTCCTTAATTAGGTTCCAGAGGATCAAGAAGAGTTGAGAAGCATCATACAGAACAAGCACTAGACAAAAAGGAAGAGGTGCAAGCAAAATTTAGCACAACTGCTGGTTAATGCAGCTTGTTTGTGCCTTTCCCGAATTCATATATTTTCGCCCACTTCTTCCAGATTCCAATGCTCTACTTTTTTTTAAGCAGCCAACCTTCCATTCTTGCCCCATCAATCAACAAACGCAGCCTGACTAACGTTTCTGAAGTTGTTTATCAAAACACCTCTGCATGCGTTCTATAGGGGGAGGGCAGTTATTAACTATAAGCAACCCCCACCCTCCAAATGACACCTCCCTATGGGAACATAAAGACTCCACTTGCTCCTTACATTTCACATTGTGCATTGAGAGGCAGCGGGCAAGATCCAAGGGATGCACAGATTTTCTCTTGCTCCGTTGCATCTGCTCCAGAAGCAAGAGCATTTGGTAAGGGACGCTTGCTTTCTGCTCTGCAGCTTCGAACGGCACTTTGATCCTGGCAACAGAAAGAAGGAAAGCTATCACTGCACTTTACAGTCAGAAAACACGGGGCCTCGTGCTTTAAGGCTGCAATCTTAACCATACTTCCTTGAAGAAAATCACCGTGCAAAGGGATTTTTTAAAAAAAAAACAGAACTAAGTGTAATCGCACATTTTATGACTTGCAAATGCATTCGTTAAACGGAAGTTTAAGCAGGAACCTAGCAAAGGTTTCAATTAGTAATCGCTGTTGTTAGCTACGGTTGGCTTTCCACACTCCATAAATGATGGAATTTGCATCTGCAAGATGTAGCTATGGCAACCTGCATGGATTTAAAAGCAGATAAGAAAAAATCATGGGGGGCGAGTCAGTCAGTAACTAGTACCCATGATGGCTTGTTCTCCTTCAACTGTTAGAGGTGGTAAAAAGGTAAAGATAAAGGGACCCCTGACCATTAGGTCCAGTCGTGACCGACTCTGGGGTTGCGGCGCTCATCTCACATTATTGGCCGAGGGAGCTGGCGTATAGCTTCCAGGTCATGTGGCCAGCAAGGCGAACCAGAGCAGCACACGGAAACGCCGTTTACCTTCCCACTGTAGCGGTACCTATTTATCTACTTGCAGTTACTGGGAATCAAAAGTGCAGAGAGGGCTGTTCCACTCAGGTTCTGCTTGCGGGATTCCCATAGGTATCCAACTGGTCACTGGGAGAACAGGAAAGCAGAGTAGAAGGGTCTTATCCTGCAGGGCTCTTCTTTTGGTCTAAAGGGCCTTTACATGCTATCTAGTACCTGTGTACAAGTTGTCTGTACCTGGGTTCAGTTACTCCTAAGTAGGAGTATACACATTTTGATTTTAAAATCACTTGCTTTTTTAAAAAAAAGCACTGTGATTTGAATCCAAACCACTGCCCTTGGAGGGTTGAAAAAATGCTCCATTTTTAAAATAAGCTATGGTTGCAATACGTTCGGGAATTCCCAGACATTTCCCCTTGTGGGAGGCCTATGTGCATTTTTTACAAGTTATAGCAATTGTCCCAAGTTTGGGGAGGTTTGGTTTTTAATCTTCAATTTATTTTACTTATTATTATCATCTTGTGCACACGGGCAGCTCTGGTTCCGGTGATCGCCAAAAAAGCTCAACGACTTTTTTTGTGCAGATTTTTACTCCTTGAAATATGGCAACCCAAATTAAGCACACACACACCCCGGAGAAAGAGATTTGGATCCAAAGCACTGCACCGGATGGTGTGGAAATCCTCACTCACCTCCGCAGTATCATAGTGAAGTGTCTGTTCATGAAGAAGACCTGAAGCAAGGAGTTGAGGCAGCAGCTTAGTCCAATATTGTACAGGCCAACAGCTCCTGGAAGCAAGAGACAGCACCCAGGCATGCAGCTTTGGTTAAGGGCAGGGAGAATGACGTGCTTTTGAATTATGGTTGCAATCCTACGAACACTTTCTTTGGATTAGGTTTCATGCGGGGGGGGGCGGACTTACTTCAGTGTAAATAGGCATAGAATCTAAGGCTATACATTAAACTTGGAGTGGGGGGATAAATTTGATTAAGTTCACTGTTAAAGGTTCACCGTTTTCAAAACACTGCACAAGCGAAAACTAGTGTTGCGAGGTGAGAATATTCTCCGTCAACAAAAGAGGTTTAAAGACTCTTTCAAAGGGAAATCTTTAAAAATGTAGTATAAACACTGACAACTGAGAAACACTGGTTTGTGAGTGCTCCAATTGGAGAACAGCCTTTACCAAAGGAGTCATGGGCTTTGAAAACACTTTGAAAACTCAGGATGAAAGGGAGAAACGTGCTAAGAGGAAGGCATGCTTGGCAAACCCTCACCGTGGTCAACTCCCTCCCAGAAACCTATGTCCCCACTGTGGAAGGATGTGTGGATCTAGAATTGGCCTCCACAGTCACTTATGGACTCACTGTTGAGAAGACAATGTTCATGGAAGACAATCTTACTTGGCTACGAGAGATCGCCAAAGACAAGCAAGATAAATGTACAGTTGCACTCTAAGGTAATTTCTACACACACTCACATCCTGCTCTTTACCTTCCACTCGACAAGCAAGTAGTATTATCAGAGTTCAAAAACACATTTCAGCCAGACAAAAACATTTGAGGAGGGTATGAAGCAAGGTTGGTGACGGGTATGGCCTGAGGACTGCTGCGTGGCTTGGGAGAGGGTGGGGCCTGGGGGTGTGTGCCAAGGGCCAGACAGAGAGTCCCAAAGGGCCACAGTTGGTCCTCAGGCCTAAGGTTCCCCACCCCTACGAAATGAAAATGCAAGAAAAAAATAAAAAGTACCATTTCTTAAGTCTGCCATGCCACATATCTCTTGGAATTTCTGGCTGCATGTCTCCAAAGCTTCCTCCGTGGAGCTCTCCTCATCTGTCTCAGCCGTCATCGTCTGATATTCCTCCAGCTTGAATGTCCTCTTTGGCTTTGGACGTCCAGCTCTCTGACCCATCAAACGTACTATAATGCAACATGAGTAGACAACATGCAAATCACTTTACCCTCAAAATAAGCACCTCATTTTATCTCATGTCTTGCTGCTGCTGCTGTTTTTTCCAGGAGGAGGAGGAGGACTTGCTGGTCACTGTGCATATCTCCTTTCTTATTTTTATTCTCTTCAATGTCATATACCTGGAGCAGTTGGCCAGGCAGGTACATTTTATTCTTTTTCACTTTAAACATATATTATCCTTTCCTACAGCAAAATGGTGTTTACTCCCATGCAAATGTGTTTAGCACCAGGGCAGCAGCAGAAAACGCCATTTTATTCCTGAAGTTCACGATGGTGCTATGATGTACGTGAGTTTAAAATGAAAACCTGCACATGCTCAGAGTATTTATTTCTTTTTTTCCCTCATCACAGGGTTGGCTGGCAAATTGGGGTTTTTTGATCTAATTTATCAGGAAGAAGATAAATGTTAATGGTGTGGTTCAGAAGTGAAGTTATAAATCCTGCGGTCTAAAGTGGTGGCATTGTAGGGGCAACATGAGTATTCAGACCAGGGTCTAAATCTTTGCTAGGGGCTTGGAAGAATTGAAGTCAGAGACATCTGCAGGCACTAGGTGAACCCTGACTTCAGCAGGACTTCAGCAAGAGATTCTCTCCGCTCCACCTGATGATGCACTTTTAAATAGGATCGACCAATTTTTATCTGCTATAGGAGCACGCCAGTTTCTGAGTTACAAAGGGAGGCAGAATATGATTCCTTATCCATGTCGCTCAGTTAACCCTGCACCCTTTATTTTTGGACTGATCCCCCATGAACCCTGTGTGGGGCTCATTTCTGAGTAAAACGCAGCACGGGAACATTTCCTATTATTTTGTTTCTCAACAAGTAGTTTTTGTCAACCTGCTAATAAGTCTGGGGATCGCTAAGAGGCATCCCGGTATAATGAAATTAAGGATTCTTCCTAGAATCACAGAATTGGCTCATCTAGAACACCCACCCTGCATGCAACACAGAACTCGAACCCACGACCCTGAGACTAAGAGTCTCGTGCAAACAGCGCTATTTTCCCAAAGCAAGTGGAGCACCGACCCTCTCCGAAGAGCTGAAATATTTTTTAAAAAAAAAATAAAGAAAAGCAAGCAAACGGGATACAGTATACAACGTTTCGAGTACGAGAAGAATTGGGACTTACTGCGCCTCGACCGCCAGCCGCTCGGATGTCCTGGGTGCCCCGCTTCACTTCGCTTTCCACGAGCGTGGAAACGAGCCCGTCCGCGCCGCGCTTGCCAAGCTTCCTTTATGAGCGCGCCGCGCCTCGGCTAGAGGGCAGAGCGGAGCAGCCGAGATGAGTTTTGATTTCCCCTTTTGAGAGAACAGCTTGGAAAGTGAAACTTAAGCGCGGCTCCGGAGCAGCTCCGCCCCCACCCGCCTCGAGCAGCCTGCTGGAAAGGGACCACGCCAGGGCCGGCCTTAGGTTTGATGAAGCCCTAAGCTACTGAAGGTAATGGGGCCCTTTATATGCCCAGCTGTCCTTTGTCAACAACAAATTGTCGCTGCTTTTGTGTTGAATATATGCTATATAGTAATTGAGGGACCTAATAGGAGCAGAGCAGTAATATTATAGGGAGCAGGCTAGCAGGTGGGGCCCATTGCTTACATCATAGGAGCCAACACAACACCAAACACTGTTGCTGTATGTAGGTTTTATTTTATTTTTTATCTTATATTTTGGAAATGTACATCTTGTTTTTTTCCTTTAATTTTTGAGAGTGGGGCCCTAAGCTATAATTTGTTAAGCTTATGCGTAAATGCGGCACTGGACCACACATTAGTCGCGCGCCTGCATTTTCAATGCTTAAAGAGGGATGGGGGGCTACAAATTTGAGAGAAGGGATAACCCTGCAAATTTACTCCTCTTCCGCACCCCCGCCACACAATTTTCTCCATTAGGACCAGCAATAAAACTGCACACACATTTGCAAAAGCTAAGTACCCTGTTTCTCATATTTTAAGACATACCCATAAAATAAGCCATAGCAAGATTTTAAGCATTCAAGGAATATAAGCCATACCCCGAAAATAAGACATAGTGATAGGCGCAGCAGCAATGCCGGCCGCGGCAGGAGGAGGAGGAAAAAAATAAGACATCCCTTGAAAATAAGTCATAGTGTGTTTTTTTGAGGAAAAAATAAATATAAGACATGTCTTATAATATGAGAAACACGGTAGGGTCTGGTACAGTGTTTTTTTAAACGCCTGCATGGAGGGGTGAGCAGATACTTGTTTTTAGTTTAATGCTAGGCCGCTGCAGACTGCCTTTTATCTAGACGCCGCCCGGCGATGATTTTTAATCATGGTGATTTCAAATAATGGTGGTGACTGGCACCTGTGTTGTTTGAGCCCGATCAGTGCTGGATTTATGTATAAGCTAAACAAGCTATAGCTTAGGGCCCCACATTCTTGGGGGCCCAAAAAAAATTATAGGAAAAAAATGGATGTACATTTCCAAAATATAAGATAAAAAACAAATAAAATAAAACCTACATACAGCAACAGTGTTTGGTGTTGTGTAGGTTCCTATGATGTAAGTAATGGGCCCCGCATGCCAGCCTGCTCCATAAAATATCACATATAAAGGGCCCCATTACCTTCAGTAGCTTAGGGCCTCATCAAACCTAAATCCAGCCCTGATCCTGATCCTATATGTGTGTTTTAAACAGAGGGAAGTGCCCACTGAATTCAGTGAGGCTGACATCCATTATACCTTACCTGGCTGTGCCATTGAAGTCAATGGGGCTTACTTCTGAATATTGGATTGAACTGTCATTCCTAAATATGACCAGTTGTGTGTATGCTTTCTAGGGAATAAGCCCTGACTGAGAATAATGTGACTTCCTCCTGAGGAAGGAGAAAAGAATGGTAAATCTCACTGGCAAAACTTGGACCTTTCCCCCCCCCCCCCAAGTTATCATGCCACGCTGCATCCAAAATGGATTTCAGAAGATTCATCCTAAGCCAAGTTATGGCAACTGATTCTTTCACGAAATGTGACTTGACACTGAGAACTATTATATGATCTCTGCCCCCTAATCCACTGGCCTTCAATTGTTGGGACTTGATGATACACACCCCGCCGCTGGGTTGTGTGAGTGACAGCTGTGATCAGACCTCCCCACCGCCTTTAAGTTTCATTTCTTAGCTTCTGCGTATGTCAACAGTGGGAGCTCAGCTACTATTGTTTCCTGGTCTCAGCGAGTTTCTGTCAAACCTCAAGTCTGTTTTTCATCTAATGTGCAAAGGCTGTGGTTTAGTGGGAGACCACAGGATTTGCATGCAAAAGATCAAAGACTGAATTCCCCTGCATCTCCTAATAGGGCAAATACAGAGAGGTTTAAAAATGTCCTCACCACTTTGGCCACCAACTGCTTCAGACTATAACGGAACATAGCATTTCCTCAGCCCTCGTATTAGGTAGCTTGACAAAAGTCTCGTTTCATAGAGTCGCAGAGGCAAAGGGGATACATTTAGGAAATTCAGAAATGGAATATTCCCCAAAGGTGCTGCCACAGTAGATCTGGGGACAAGAACTGGTGTCTGGGTTTGACACAGTGAATAGCCCCTGTTAATGAGGCCATTATCGAGGTCTGTACCTTTCTACATTTTATTTCTTGCTGACCTTCATGTTTACAACCCTCCCCCCCCCCAAAAAATAAAAAAAACTCTGTAGATTTGGTGCCTGCAATTCAAGATGCCATTTCATGCACCTGATGAAGTGTACAGTAGTTAGGAGTGAGGGGAAATTTTCATCCATTTCATTCATGTAAAGATGAATCTACCAAACTTGCGTTCTCAGAAGCAATACACAGCCCTCTTTCAAAATTTACACTTCTCTGAATTTTGCAGTGTGGTTTTCAAGCCAAGTAATGTGTACAAAAATGTATGTGCCAGGTGCGTATGTAAATATGCATATATTGGTGAAACTAACATGCGAAAATGCATTTTATATGGGGAAATGAATTGCAAATACATGTATATCCAGCAAAATTGCATATAAAATATGTATATTAGGATAAATTTGCACTAAAATGCTGATAAATTTTTCATAAGTCTTTTTTTAAGGAACTAATGCAGAAATGTGGAGAACTGAGCTTAGCAAGACCCGGGGGGGGGGGGATTTACAAATTGAGAGAAAACGAAACTGACAAGTTCATCCACCCCTAGCTGTAGCACATGAAAAGTTGTGCCATAATAAATGTGTCACAAGTGTCAAATTTATCTGTGTATTCTAAGTATTGTTAGCAACAGAAATGTAATAATTTCTTCAAGAATTATCATTAATCTGCTAACAGTAACCCATATCACTGTATGTCAGTGATGAGGAGAAAAGCAGACCCCCCTGAATTAGAAAATTGGCTAAGGTCTGATAAAACAAACACAATTAGAAAACATTGACAACAGGATAATAGATTTGTTTTTTTTTAAAAAAAATGCCCTTTTCTTACTGGAAGAAAATAATGTGAAATGTAATAAATCCCACATATGTTGCTAGGAGAGATATTAAATTAAGTAATCTCTGGGATTACCGGTAGTTTAAACTGTGATATATATATATATATATATATATATATATATATATATATATATATATGATTTGATTGATTTTTTTCTGGGATCTTAATTACTTAGTAAACTCAATGAAATGATTTTATTTAATTACAAATGGCCCATTGAGCTGAGTTCTCTGGGACTGATTGTCTCACTAAATTAGAAAATTAAACAATACATTCTTGTGTAACATTATATATATTTAAATATTCTTACGATATATATTTTATGATTAACAACATCACTTTTTATGTACCAAGGCATTGAAATGATAGAAGATTTTACTTATGTACATTCAACAGTACCTGTTTCTCCCCCCAAAAAACGGATTTTAATTTTTATTTTTGGTAAAAAGGATGGGGAAATGCACTTAAAGGTGGAGTAACACTTTGTTGATGCAATGTCATAAGACCACCCCACAAACAAATCAGAATGAATGCTCATTAAATGGTCAAGGTCTTCTAACCTCCTTGCAAAGTGTGTGCAAACAAATCAGGAAGAATGCTCAATAAACAGGTCACCTGGAACGAGGAGGGGGCTGAAATGCACAGAAGTCTAGCACATGCGAGTGCACAATAAAAAAAACTTTTTAAAGGCATCCTTGACATATCTCCAGAAGATAAAATGCGGGAAATGTTTTACCTGGAACAAGTATCAGCAAATCAGTCTGTCTACTGCTGTAGCTATAAAGGTAAAGGTAAAGGGACCCCTGACCATTAGGTCCAGTCGTGACCGACTCTGGGGTTGCGCGCTCATCTCGCATTATTGGCCGAGGGAGCCGGCGTATAGCTTCCAGGTCATGTGGCCAGCATGACAAAGCCGCTTCTGGCGAACCAGAGCAGCACACGGAAACGCCGTTTACCTTCCCGCTGTAGCGGTTCCTATTTATCTACTTGCATTTTGACGTGCTTTCGAACTGCTAGGTTGGCAGGAGCTGGGACCAAGCAACGGGAGCTCACCCCATCACAGGGATTTGAACCGCCGACCTTCTGATCAGCAAGCCCTAGGCTCAGTGGTTTAACCACAGCGCCACCTGGGTCCCGCTGTAGCTATAAGGCAAGGTAAAAAAAGAAGAAGGCAGGACAATAGGAGCCTAGCCCACTTGGAGATATTCCCTTCCAGAATGTTGGATGTTCTTTCTTCCTTTTTAAATTCAACTGTGTAGCCTTTTTTGTTGAGTTATAAGCAGGTGCGTAGCCAATATTTTACCCAACTACTTACAAAGAAATAATGTGTACTAATTAATTCCAGATCTTTTAGACTACTTGTGTTTCATCTTTTGCAATGATTCTCTACTGCCTTCAGCCTCCTTACTTCAAAATTTCTGGCTATGAACCTGGGATGTAGGACAGTTGAAGCATAAGTCCTAACCAGGGATGTTGCAACAGCCCCTGAGTCCTGTGTCACCCGTGCCATGCTGGTACTTATACTGTATTTTTTTCTTGGACTGCTTTAAGAAAGGAGCAGAATATTTCCTCCCCCCTCTCAATATAAGGCATAATAAAGAAAGGAAGTCACTGGAAATTGTTTTTTTGCAGATGGATGGTCTATTATTTTACATATGCTGCAGGAGTAGGCACAAGGTACAATCCACCAAACCCTCCTACTGTCCATTCCTCCATCCACCCCCATGCAATGATCAGAAGCTGTGCAGCAAAGAGTTTGGTGAGCTGTATCCCCAGTGCAATAAAGAGCTGCCAGGACCAGAATTTTTAATACTCTTCCCCGTCATTTTCTTCTTCAAAGGAGTCTGTTCCAACTTCCTCGTAATCTTTCTCCAGCGCAGCTAAATCTTCCCGGGCCTCCGCAAACTCTCCTTCCTCCATGCCCTCACCAACATACCAGTGCACAAAAGCTCGCTTGGCGTACATCAGATCAAACTTGTGGTCCAGCCTCGCCCAGGCCTCGGCAATGGCGGTGGTGTTGCTGAGCATGCAAACGGCACGTTGCACTTGAGCAAGGTCACCCCCGGGAACGATGGTCGGCGCCTGGTAATTGATGCCAACCTGGAAACCAAGAGGAGGGAAGAAAAGGCAACTGTACAGACAGAAATTAGCATGGGGAGCGGAACTCCTCAGCTGATAACCACCGCTTTGTGAAGCCCCATTGTCATCATTCCCTCAAATAGCAAACTCAAGCCTCTCTGGGGGAAACAGAGTGGGGACAGCTACAAACAGAACTGAGGTTTCGCTAAGCCTGGAATATGCAAAAGTGCAATGCATTTAAAATCAGCCCTGAACCCCCTAAAAAAAAAAGTTGATAAGGACTGCATATACATATGAGTGGAAGGGGGGTTGGTTTGTTGCGGTTGTTATTTTTTACTATGTATTTTGAGGTTTTATATTGTAATTTTATGTTGTGAACTGCTCCGAGATTTATGGATGAAGGCCGTACAGTCGTACCTTGGAAGTCAAACTGAATCCATTCCAGAAGTCCGTTTGACTTCCAAAACGTTCGAAAACCAAATCATGGCTTCTGATTGGCTGCAGGAAGCCCTGTTGCAAACCAGAACACTCACTTTCGGGTTTGTGGCGCTTGGGAGCCAAAACGTACAAGTTCCAGGGCGTTTGACAACCAAGGTATGGCGGTATACACACTTAATAAATAGTCATACTAATAATAACATAGGAAACTGCCAGATACGGAGTCAGACCATTGGTCCATCTATTATTGCGTACACTGTCTGGCAGCATCTCCCAGCCTAGCCTGGACATGCTTGGAATTGAATCAAGGACCTTCTGTGTGCATACCAGATGCTCTGCCACAGATATGGCCCTTCTCCATGCTAGGTTTGCACGTGCTCCCCCTCAAACCCTTTCAACGAGTGGGATAGGGGAGGCTGGACAGTTCAGGTGAATGGAGCTCTAACTCATCTGCCAGCATTCCTCCTCCTTGATCTCAGAATTGCCCTTACAGGACCAAGCTGAGAGGAGGAGAGGAGGAAAACTCCAAATGCAGTCCCCAGCCACAAGGGTCCACTCAAAAAATGACTCTTGATATGACCGCAGCACATGTAAACAACACTTTCGTCACCGTTGTTGTTGTTGTTTGCATTGTGGGTGTTAAGGTTTCAGTCCTACAAAAGAGAGCACCTGCTTGTCCCTTCTCACCTTGAAGCCAGTTGGGCACCAGTCCACAAACTGGATTGCCCTCTTGGTCTTGATCGCAGCAATGGCTACGTTGACGTCTTTGGGCACCACATCACCTCGGTAGAGCATGCAGCAGGCCATGTATTTCCCATGGCGGGGGTCGCATTTCACCATCTGGTTGTTGGGTTCAAAGCAGGAGCTGGTGATTTCGGCCACGGAGAGCTGCTCGTGGTAAGCCCTCTCGGAGGAGATGATGGGCGCATAGGTCACCAAGGGGAAGTGGATGCGAGGGTAAGGCACCAGGTTGGTCTGGAACTCAGTCAAGTCCACGTTGAGGGCGCCATCGAAACGCAGGGACGCGGTGATGGAGGAGACAATCTGGCTGATGAGGCGGTTCAGGTTGGTGTACGTGGGGCGCTCAATGTCCAGATTGCGACGGCAGATGTCGTAGATGGCCTCGTTGTCCACCATGAAGGCGCAGTCGGAATGCTCCAAGGTGGTGTGGGTGGTCAGGATGGAATTGTAGGGCTCCACCACCGCAGTGGAAACCTGGGGGGCTGGGTAGATGGCAAACTCCAGTTTGGACTTCTTGCCATAGTCCACAGACAGGCGCTCCATCAGCAGGGAGGTAAAGCCAGAACCTGTGCCTCCTCCGAAGCTGTGGAAAATCAGGAATCCTTGTAGCCCAGAACAGGCGTCAGTCTGAAAAGGGAACCATAATGAATAATAATTACGGGTTAACCACTGGTGTTGTTGGGCAGGGATGAAGTGCCACCACATTGATCCTCGGATGAAGGGCAGTATAGAAATTTGATTGATTGATTGATTGATTGATTGATTGGCTATTGGTTGTTTGGTTGATTCACAGCCTGGACAATCGTGTAATCTCCCAAGGCACTAATATCCAGTCATCTGTATACCAAATCCATTTTGTGGCTATCCTGAGTAGGGCTTTTAGTGTGATGGCACCTGTCGCATGGAACATCCTCACCTTAGAAATATGGTATACAGTCAGCAGCATTTTATGTTTCTGGCATAGACTAAAAACTTTATTCTTTGCTCAAGTGTTTAGATTAGTGATATTCATCACTGTGAAGCTGTGGAATTGTATTTTATGCTGGTTTTATGTCATTTTATTATGTGCTGTCTGATTTTCATCCTTTTATATAATGCTTTGAGATTTTAAAATATGAATAGGTTTATAAGTATTTTAAATTAAATAAATTATCTTTCCCCAACCCCCAAGAAGCCCACCAAACATCTGATACGCAGGCTGAGACCCTACCTGCCTGCGGACTGTCTTGCCAGAGTGGTGCATGCTCTGGTTATCTCTCGCTTGAACTACTGCAATGTGCTCTATGTAGGGCTGCCTTTGAAGGAAACTACAACTAATCCAGAATGTGGCAGCTAGACTGGTGACTGGTAGCGGCCACCGAGACCACATAACACTGGTCTTGAAAGACCTACCGTGTTTCTCCTAAAATAAGACACGTCTTATATTTATTTTTTCCTCAAAAAAAAACACTATGGCTTATTTTCAAGGTATGTCTTATTCGGGGGCTGGATCATAACAGGGAAATGATTTTTTATATGAATTTTACAGATGCTGTACAACAGAAATCACGTTTCTCTCTCTCAGGACTGATTAGCCAGATGCTGCCTGAGATCACAATTGGCTTTATCAAATAGCTGTTAAGTACTTTCCTTTGATGCCCAGATCTCATGGCTACCATAAGGTTTCTACCTTTCAGGACAAAGGCAAGGTGATAATAGGAAGTTGTCTTTATCTATCTCCTTAATCTCCTCTTTCATATGCATAACCTTTGAAGCCTAGGAATGCAAGTTGTCTGGGTCTCTCGGCAAAACGAGAAAAGAGGGGATGTCAGTTTTAAAAAAACCACCCGCGTGTCTGCGAGAGCTTGCTACTTTCCTACCGTAGCTGCAGTTTGCCTGCTTCGCTCTCTGTCTCGGCCATCAAGAGGAAATCAACAGGCAACTCATGGCTGGGCACATACCGGTAGAATGGAAGGGGGAAAAGGTGGGGGGAAGCGAGAGGTGGGCTGTGTGTGTGTGTGTGTGTGTGAGAGAGAGAGAGAGAGAGAGAGAGAGAGACGCACAGGGGGAGAGAAAGAGACGCGCACAGGGGGAGAGAAAGAGACGTGCACAGGGGGAGAGAAAGAGACGTGCACAGGGGGAGAGAAAGAGACGTGCACAGGGGGAGAAAGCAAGACGCGCACAGGGGGAGAGAAAGAGACGCGCACAGGGGGAGAGAAAGAGACGCACACAGGTGGAGAGAAAGACGCGCACAGGGGAGAGAAAGAGACGCGCACAGGGGGAGAAAGAAAGACGCGCACAGGGGGAGAGAAAGAGACGCGCACAGGGGGAGAGAAAGAGACGCACACAGGTGGAGAGAAAGAGACGCGCACAGGGGAGAGAAAGAGACGCGCACAGGGGGAGAGAAAGAGACGCGCACAGGGGGAGAGAAAGAGACGCGCACAGGGGGAGAGAAAGAGACGCGCACAGGGGGAGAGAAAGAGACGCACACAGGTGGAGAGAAAGAGACGCGCACAGGGGAGAGAAAGAGACGCGCACAGGGGGAGAGAAAGAGACGCACACAGGTGGAGAGAAAGAGACGCGCACAGGGGGAGAGAAAGAGACGCACACAGGTGGAGAGAAAGAGACGTGCACAGGGGGAGAAAGAAAGACGCGCACAGGGGGAGAGAAAGAGACTCGCACAGGGGGAGAGAAAGAGACGCACACAGGTGGAGAGAAAGAGACGCGCACAGGGGAGAGAAAGAGACGCGCACAGGGGGAGAGAAAGAGACGCGCACAGGTGGAGAGAAAGACGCGCACAGGGGAGAGAAAGAGACGCGCACAGGGGGAGAAAGAAAGACGCGCACAGGGGGAGAGAAAGAGACACGCACAGGGGGAGAGAAAGAGACGCGCACAGGGGGAGAGAAAGAGACGCACACAGGTGGAGAGAAAGACGCGCACAGGGGAGAGAAAGAGACGCGCACAGGGGGAGAGAAAGAGACGCGCACAGGGGGAGAGAAAGAGACGCGCACAGGGGGAGAAAGAGAGACGTGCACAGGGGGAGAGAAAGAGACGCACACAGGTGGAGAGAAAGACGCGCACAGGGGAGAGAAAGGGACGCGCACAGGGGGAGAAAGAAAGACGCGCACAGGGGGAGAGAAAGAGACGCGCACAGGGGGAGAGAAAGAGACGCGCACAGGGGGAGAGAAAGAGACGCGCACAGGGGGAGAAAGCAAGACGCGCACAGGGGGAGAGAAAGAGACGCGCACAGGGGGAGAGAAAGAGACGCGCACAGGGGGAGAGAAAGAGACGCGCACAGGGGGAGAGAAAGAGACGCGCACAGGGGGAGAAAGAGAGACGCGCACAGGGGGAGAAAGAGAGACGCGCACAGGGGGAGAGAAAGAGACGCGCACAGGGGGAGAGAAAGAGACGCGCACAGGGGGAGAAAGAGAGACGCGCACAGGGGGAGAGAAAGAGACGCGCACAGGGGGAGAGAAAGAGACGCACACAGGTGGAGAGAAAGACGCGCACAGGGGAGAGAAAGAGACGCGCACAGGGGGAGAAAGAAAGACGCGCACAGGGGGAGAGAAAGAGACGCGCACAGGGGGAGAGAAAGAGACGCGCACAGGGGAGAGAAAGAGACGCGCACAGGGGGAGAGAAAGAGACGCGCACAGGGGGAGAGAAAGAGACGCGCACAGGGGGAGAGAAAGAGACGCGCACAGGGGGAGAGAAAGAGACGCGCACAGGGGGAGAAAGAGAGACGCGCACAGGGGGAGAAAGAGAGACGTGCACAGGGGGAGAGAAAGAGACGCACACGGAGGTCATTCACGAGGCGTCTTTAATCGCTCCTCTTTTCTTCTTCGTGCCTTCCTCTCCTCTCCACCTCAAATGCCACTTTTGTCCTCTTCACCAAGTAGCACTACGGCTTATTTTCGGGGTATGTCTTATATTTTTTTCAACGCATGGAAATCGTGCCATGGCTTATTTTATAGGCATGTCTTATTTTAGGAGAAACACGGTACATTGGCTCCCAGTGCGTTTCTGAGCACAATTCAAAGTGTTGGTGCTGACCTTTAAAGCCCTAAATGGCCTCGGACCGTTTAGGAGCATCTCCACCCCCATCGTTCAGCCTGGACACTGAGGTCCAGTGCCGAGGGCCTTCTGGTGGTTCCCTCACTGCGAGAAGCCAAGTTACAGGGAACCAGGCAGAGAGCCTTCTTGGTAGTGGCAGCCACCCTGTGGAACGCCCTCCCACCAGATGTCAAAGAGAACAACCAGACTTTTAGAAGACATCTGAAGGGAGCCCTGTTTAGGGAAGCTTTTAATGTTTGATGGATTACTGTATTTAATTCTTTTGTTGGAAGCCGCCCAGAGTGGCTGGGGAAACCCAGCCAGATGAGTGGGGTATAAATAAATTATTTGTAGAGGAAGAAATAAGTTTCATTTACTGTGCTACAGGACCAACAGGGTTAGCCAGCGTCTTCATGGGTTCCTTAGAATATGCCCCAGGATTTCCTACAGCACAGAAGGTATAATAATAATAATAATAATAATAATAATAATAATAATAATAATAATAATAATAATAATAATAATAATTTATTATTTATACCCCGCCCATCTGGCCGGGTTCCCCCAGCCACTCTAGGCGGCTTCCAACAAAACATTAAAGTACAGAAATCAAACATTAAAAGCTTCCCTAAACAGGGCTGCCTTGAGATGCCTTCTAAAGGTCTGATAATTGTTGTTCTCTTTGACCTCTGGTGGGAGGGCATTCTACAGGGTGGGTGCCACTACCGAGAAGGCTATGTGGCAAGCATGCAGAGGTTCCTTGGCCAAGAAGGTGGTGTGGAAAATATTTCCTCATGGTTAATGAGGAAATATTTCCTAATTTTGGAAAACCACTGATCTCTGAATAATGAAACGTCCAACCTCCACCCACTATGGACCTAACTTCTAAGAATGAAATAAAAAATTATAGCCCTCCAGATTACTGCCTCATCCTGCTCCCAAACCGCATATCACTTTCCATTGGCAACCTTCTACCTACCAGCTTGCGAATGCGGTCTAGTACCATGTCGATGCTCTCCTTGCCAATGGTGTAGTGGCCGCGGGCGTAGTTATTGGCAGCGTCTTCCTTGCCAGTGATCAGCTGCTCTGGGTGGAAAAGCTGGCGGTAAGCTCCAGCCCGCACTTCATCTGTTAAGAAAACAAAGCAGAGCATGGTCAGAGTTTGTTGTGGACATGTTTCTCTAATGCTGATGTGTGCCAAATGAAGACCTGATACAGGATGCCGTCTTTGTGGTAAGTCGGATGAACTTTTAAATTATTTAATTATTCTGGCTTTGTCTGCGATTCTGAACAGAATTTTGTGGAGTGTCGGGTCTGTGGAGGAATTCTGGGTGGATGTTTTACGTTTTGTGTGCTTTGAGAAAGGATTGGTGGCTCCTGTTGATGTCAGAGTGGTACTTCTGGGGTTCGAGGTCTTGTGCTGTTCCCACATTGCAGGCCTGTTTAGCGGTAGCTGCTCGGTAAAGGTAAAGGGACCCCTGACCATTAGGTCCAGTTGTGACAGACTCTGGGGTTGCGGTGCTCATCTCGCATTATTGGCCGAGGGAGCTGGCGTAGCTTCCAGGTCATGTGACCAACATGACGAAGCCGCTTCTGGCAAACCAGAGCAGCACATGGAAACGCCGTTTACCTTCCCGCTATAGCGGTTCCTATTTATCTACTTGCATTTTGATGTGCTTTCGAACTGCTAGGTTGGCAGGAGCTGGGACCAAGCAACGGGAGCTCACCCTGTCACAGGGATTCGAACCGCCGACCTTCTGATCAGCAAGCCCTAGGCTCAGTGGTTTAGCCCACAGCGCCACCTGGGTCTGCTTGGTAGCAACTCCCAAAAGTGGAAAGAGAGAGAGAGAACTGCACATAATATGTAGAGACAGGGGGTGGATCAGGTAAATTCAGATTAGCCTGGGAAATGGAAGGCTCTTATTGGCTGCAGGTCAGCGCCAGATTTAGGGTGGTATGGGCGGGTCTCTGCATTGGGTGGTGATGTTGATACCTATATTTATATCTGTACCTACTGAGAAGATCCATAAAAAGCAACTGTACCAAAAGGAATTATTGTGGGGGGAAATGAAATATTTAGTGGTGTCAAATTTTGTCCTTGCTCAGGGGACCATATTACCAAAGTCCACCCTACAGACGTTTCCATCAGTAAAGAATGCGCAGTTAACTAGCAAAATTAAAATGAATTTACCTGATCCAAGCCCAGTCCATCAATATTAAAAATGATTGTCTCCCCAGCCCCACCCACTGCATTTAGAACATGTCACCAAGCAGCTACTGCTAAACATGGTTCTTATTGTGCAAGGCCTTGAACCCTGGCTGTGACGTACAACAGAGGGCATGAATCTTTTTCAAAGCACTAAACAGGCGCATATCCAGCATTTTTCCACAGAGGCATACTCGTGCATGATGCTTACAAGCCAAACAGGGGCTATGTCAGCACCCAAGGCAATCCCTGCTGGTTCAGACTAGGCCAGGGAACAGCAAGATTAATGTTGGTGGTGCAGCGCAAGACAGCCATTGCTATGCCAGAAGAAGCCCCTGAGCTGATACTTCTTCTGATAACTATCTGGTATGCAGCTGCTGCTTGTGTGTGTGTGTGTGTGTGTGTGTGTGTGTGTGTACATGCATGTATGTGAGCTCTTCCTTTGTGCCAAATAGTTGTGTTTTTCTCAGAACACATAGAAAGAAATGTTCAGGAAGAAATGTTATCATACACAAACACACACACTAAGAGAGATATGCTACCTGAACCAAGGACATGCAGTTTCAACATTTGGGGGGGGGTCACAAATCCTTGAAAACAGATCTTGGTGCACCAATGTTTTATGCCAGCGTTTCTCAACCGCTGTTCCAGACGCTGGCTGGTGTGCCGCGACGTGCGGCGACGAGAAGGGTGATTTGCATTGTCACGTGCCTGGCAGCCGCCAATAGGCAGCGCTGACCCGCCGGAAAGGAAGCCGGCCGGGTCACGACGCGGAGCGAGCGCAGCTCTCAACAGCCACCACCACGGGAGGGTGGTTTTAGACAAACTTAAAGAAGCTGGCTGGATGAGCTCAACCTGAAACTTGCTGAGCAAAGGATTGTGCTGGCAGAGAAATCAGCGGCTTGTGAAGCCTTATTACAGGAGATTGCAACCAACACAGCAATTGGCAAGTGTTTCTTACAGTCATAATTATATAGTCACTATAGGGCGGCACAGAGTTAAATTTTTTAACTTTTTAAATGGTGGTGTGCCTCGTGATTTTTTTCATGGAACAAGTGTGCCTTGGCCCAAAAAAGGTTGAGAAACACTGTTTTATGCACTCTTCAGCAAGCAAGATAAACTCTTTGTGCCCAACCTTGTGCAAACTGGTGTTCCAAATGCAGCATTGGCATTTATTTATTAAGATAATGCTATGATGACTAATGACCCATAAGGGAATGTGAATGAACGCAGTATATGCAACAGCCTCATAGCAGGGTTTTACTGGAGGACAGAAGACCTCTGGATAGCACAATCAGATCTTTATAATGTGCCTTTATACTTGTATGAGGAGGACTTCTGAAAGATATAACTCCCCCCCCCCCAAATCAATGCTTGCATGGCACCAAGTTTCTTCAGTTCAACTGTTAAAGATGAAGGAACCCTGTTTGTACTCACATCAAGTCACTCTACGTTGGTCCCCAGCACTGTTACACATTAAGCGGTCTCATTTGCATTTGCTACTGCTAGTTATTCCACTGACCTACTACAGTGGGTTCTAGGTCCACCATGACAGCCCGCGGCACGTGTTTTCCTGTGCGAGTTTCGCTGAAGAATGTGGTGAAAGAATCGTCATCATTAAATTTGTTGGTTTCGTCCTGGAAAGTTCCATCTGGGTTGATGCCATGTTCTATGCAGAAAAGCTCCCAGCATGCATTGCCAATTTGAACTCCAGCTTGCCCAACATGTACAGAGATACACTCACGCTGTGGAATAAGGAAGACAACAGAGCAAAGGTCAGTAGAACAAGAGCACACATTGGGTCTGCCCATTCCCTTGTTCTTCCTTGGCCTCAGGTCCAGGGACAGAACTTCCTATCAGCTTCCTCCCCTTTAGTCTCAGTTGAGGACTCAACAAGAAGGAGGGTAAGACTCGAATTACTTGTCTCTGCTTTTCGTTGTCTCTGGCTGAACCCGCTATTAGGTTCTCTGCTTTTCACCCCACCAGTCCCAATGAGCATCAGCCACCACTGCTCAGAGTTCTTCAACACAATATTCTATTCCTAGTGCCATCCCTACCCTTCCAACTTTCTTCATTTCATCAACCTCATTTAGAAGAAGAACCACCAATTGGGAGTCACAAACTCTTGCCAACTATGGCAAATCACCAGTAGATCCCAAATGACTTTCACCCATCCAATGCTGTCGAACACATTGCAGACAGATTGATCAGATATGGCGGACATACTGTCTTTCAGAAAATCTTGTTCACCATTAATACTCTTATTATTAACGAAGTCATGACAAGCTTGTAAGGACACAGTATCCTTTAATAATTATTTTTTTCACTATCGGCATAGCTGCCAAGTTTTCCCTTTTCTCGTGAGGAAGCCTATTCAGCATAAGGGGAAATCCCTTTAAAAAAGGGATAACTTGGCAGCTATGACTATCGGTGCAGTTGTTGCTATCTAATTAATTTGTAATTGATTATATCCAGATATATTGACAGGTACATATTGGTAGAACTTCAGTTTCTGAACTTGATATAATTATTATTATTATTAATCATAAATCTTCATTTAAAAATATCTGAATCTGTACTACAATGACTATTTATTTCAATAATGCAGAACCAAAGCTGTATCCATTCTCATCTGACAATTGCAAGCTAGACAGTATGGAACCGGAGCAAAGCCAATGCTTTTGTTTGCCACAAAAGCATTATTCGGTCTGGCAATATGGCAAAAGTTTGCACATTCCAAGATGGGCTCCGCATTCTCTGGCTGTGTCCATGTACAAACACTGTTCAGGTGTACAAAGAGCACTCTTGATCCCATGTGGATTTTGATAGATCTTGAAAGGATACTGTGTGCCAAGTGAGTTTATTTTTATTCATGACTGGGACGTGACGCAGCTTGATGGTATTTCTCCACTGGGTGTAACTTAAGAAGGGTGCAGAGCCTTCTGATTTCTTTACTCTTTTCTGGTGATGCGAACGGCAGCTCATGCCCCTCCAGAAATACTTTCTGATCCAGAAAGTAGCATTGATTCTCACAAATCGGAGAAATTTTGTTATCAAACCTTGACAATAGAGAAGTTTGGATTTAACACTGGTGGTTTAAACTTTAAAAATGCTTCGCTCTGCCTGTCTGCAGCAAATGTTCAAATTTAGCAGCCAGAAACTAATAAAACTAGATGGGAGAGATGCAATTTCCTAGCTCACAGGCCTGAAAGCCAGGCTATTAGCTCACATAGCAGTCTAGCCAAGGACAGAAACACCATTAACAATAAACCCTTGCTCCCCTAATAATTTAGGGTGGCCAGGTGGAAAAGAAGACAAGACTCTCCTGCACCATTGATAGGTGAATTTCACCTGCTGAAAACCCCTCTTCTACACAGCAATTATGCCACCTTAGACTGCACACACACCATACATTTAAAGCTAGCAATTGTAGCTCTGTGAGGCATAAGCTGAAGCTCCCAGTAGCTTTTGGGGGAAGGCATATTCTTTAAATACTATAGCCACACTAATTGTTTTTGCTACCCTTCTGCTCTCCAAAATGAAATGTCCTAGAGCAGGCATCCCCAAACTGCGGCCCTCCAGATGTTTTGGCCTACAACTCCCATGATCCCTAGCTAAGAGGACCAGTGATCAGGGATGATGGGAATTGTAGTCCAAAACATCTGGAGGGCCGAAGTTTGGGGATGCCTGTCCTAGAGTCTCTTCATGACTGCCTGGTTAGTACTCTGGAAAAGAAATGTGAAAGCTGTTTGATGTATTGATTGCCTCAAATAATAATATGTTGTTCTCCAAGGTCACGTTGAGATCACCAGTTTACTGAATATTTCTCCTGATTTGTTTGCATCAAAGCAAGTGTTATCCTACACTTTCCAGTGTCTTTTCCTGTCACTTTACTTGTAGCAAAAAGTTTGAGCTTTTGGGAAAGCATGATTTTATATAACAATAATAATAATAATAATAATAATAATAATAATAATAATAATATATTATTTATACCCCGCCCATCTGGCTGGGTTTCCCCAGCCACTCTGGGCGGCTTCCAACCAAATATTAAAAACAGTACAGCATCAAACATTTAAAACTTCCCTAAACAGGGCCACCTTCAGTTGTCTTCTAAAAGTAAAATAATTGCTTATTGCCTTGACATCTGATGGGAGGGCGTTCCACAGGGCGGGTGCCACTACCGAGAAGGCCTTCTGTCTGGTTCCCTGTAACCTCACTTCTCGCAATGAGGGAAGCGCCAAAAGGCCCTTGGTGCTGGATCTCAGTGTCCGGGCTGAATGATGGGGGTGGAGACGCTCCTTCAGGTATACAGAACCGAGGCCGTTTAGGGCTTTAAAGGTCAGTACCAACACTTTGAATTGTGCTTGGAAACGTACTGGGAGCCAGTGTAGATCTCTCAGGACCAGGACCGGTGTTATGTGGTTATTTTCAGCCGGTCAATAAAGGAACCAAAAAAGATTTACAGCAATACAAAGAAACACCCAAGGCAGAGACTAAAATTATTGTCATGCTGCTGGAAAAGCTTATCAAAACAAAATGTCTACAGTTTTTCTGGAACCCACAAATAGTGGTTACCTGTCATACCTCAACAGGGATACCGTTCCACAAAACAAGGGGTAGCTACATCGAAAGCCCTGCTCTGAGTTGCTGTGGAGTCAGTTTCTGATACTTTAAGGATTCTCAAGGAAAGTCTCTCCAACTGCATATATAGGGGTGGATGGTCCTATAAGGTCTGTATTTGTGAGTTTGTAACTCCCCAAGATCTGTCTCTTTTCTTGGCAACCTTTCAGTGAAGCCAAGAGCTTCTGATGACAGAAGCTAATCGTTGTCAGGTGTCTGATGTCATAAATAGATGAGAGGGTATCTTTCAAACTCCTATAGGCTTGTGATGGAGGGAGTAATGCATTGCTTGCAAAAGAGAAAACAGAGGTCTCTGGTTCTCAAATTATGAACTATGTGTGTGGCCAAGAGGTGGCCCATGGGGAGCCAAGAAAAATTATGCTTCCAGGTCAG
Organism: Zootoca vivipara; assembly: GCF_963506605.1. NCBI lineage: Eukaryota > Metazoa > Chordata > Lepidosauria > Squamata > Lacertidae > Zootoca > Zootoca vivipara. The sequence goes on along the minus strand of NC_083285.1, from coordinate 56,681,923 downwards.
AGGTCAGAGCCAATGGGGATGTCCTAGAAGGGGCCTTAGTCTTGCTAAGTGAATTATTTCAGAAACATGAAGCTGATTTCCTTTCCCAAGGTAAGTTTATTCAGGAATTTGGCTGTTCTCACCTGAACACAGGTTGAAGAATACATTATGGCTATGCTGTTTGGCTAGAAAATGTCTTAGGTGAGAGAAGAGGTATAAGCTCATCTTTAAGCTTTTGATTACATCAGAACATAGAAAACTGCCTTATATTGAGTCAGACAATTAGTCTCTTGAGGCCGGTATTATTGACATTGACTGGCAGTGGTTTTCCAGGGGTTCAGAGACAAGTCTCTTCCCAGCCCTATCTGGCAATGCCAGGGGTTGAGTCCAGAGGTGGATTTAGGGAACCTAACTGGTTCGGTTGCACTGGACACAGAGCCATAGCTTTCAATTTTTCCCTTTTCTCGCGAGGAAGCCTATTCAGCATAAGGGAATTTCCCTTTAAAAAAGGGAGAACTTGACAGCTATGCGCAGAGCCTTAGAAGGCCACCAAATTCGGGCATCACACAGGGCGCCGCTAAAAGTTGAGACCCCAATGTCTGCCACTGGTTGAGTCCAGAACTCTTTTTCACTCTACCACTATGGTTCCTTCCAAATATAGTATGAACAAGAAAATAATATATCAACAAGACTGCTGGTATTCTCATGACTACAAGATGCACGTGTTTGATCTGTGGCTCTGAGTAGCAGAAACAATTGTTTCATTTTGGCATTTTGTCAGAAAAACAGAACTGGAATTCATCCTTAGCACCTTCGTTGCCCCTTAGATTCAGGACTCAATTTCACATAATAACACAGGAGAAAATGATTGTAATGTAAGCATGCATAGAGTGCTTTTTGTGAATCACAGAGAAAACATAGCTCCAGGGAGAGCTTCCAGAGCAGGCAGCATGACCTCCAGCCAGCAACATTTTGGGAAATTAAGCATTGCTCTGATGTCATGTAAAACATCCTGGGGGAAAGTGACAAGTGGGGTGCCAGTGGGTTTCGTCCTGGGCCTGTTGTAGTTTAAAGTCTTTATGACTAGGATGAAGGAATTGAGGGGATGCTCATCAAATTTGAAGATGACAGCAAACTGGGAAGTGTACCAATGCCGCAGAAGACAGAATCAGAATTCAAAATGACCTTAACAGATTGGAGAACTGGGCACAAGCAAGCTAACAAAATGAATTTCAGTAGGGACAAATGTAAGATTGCACCTCGGCAGGAAAAACCAGATGCACAAATATAGGATCGAGGGACACCAAGCTTACTAGCAGTACATGTGAAAAGGACCTAGGGGTCTTGGTGGACCACAAGCTTAACATGAGTCAACCATGTGATGCAGCAACAACAAAAAAACTAATGCTATTCTAGGCTGCATCAACAAAAGTATAGTGTCCAGATCAAGGGAAGTAATAGTACCATTCTATTCTGCCTTGGTCAGACCACACTTGGAATACTGTGTCCAATTCTGGGCATCATAATTTAAGAAGGATGTTGACAAGTTGGAATGTATGCAGAGGAGGGCAAGCAAGATGATCAAGGGTCTGGAAACCAAGCCTTATGAGGAATACTTGAAGGAGGTGGGTAAGTTTAGCCTGGAAAAGAGGAGTCTGAGAAGATATGATAGCCATCTTCAAATATCTTAAGGGTTGTCACATGGAGGAGGGAGCATGCTTTTTTTCTCCTGCTCTGGAGGGTAGGACTTGAACCAATGGCTTCACATTGCAAGAAAGGAGATTCTGACTAAACATTAGGAAAAACAGAGGTAGGATGGCCATCTGTCATGGATGCTTTAGCTGAACTTCCTGCATTGCAGGGGGTTGGATTAGATGACCCTTAGGATCCCTTCCAACTTTATCAAACAAAGCAAAATAGTTATATAACAATATAAAAAGCAATCTTTTACCAAGTCTGAGCATAGATCCATCCAGCTCAACATCATGTACACCTGATGTCCAACACATAGATTGCGATCTACTGGTCGATCCCTGCGATGTTTTTGTAGATCGCGATCAATCACTGGCCCCCTTCCGCCCCCGCCCCCTCTCCCTGTGCCTGCGTCCATTGTTGCAGAAGGGAAGCCGGAGCTTAGAAACGGAGGCTGTTATCTGGCCAGCAATCGTAATGTTAGTTAGTGGGTGCTTCAAAAAAGTCAGTGAACCCCTATAAAATGGGGCGTTTCCCCTCCCTAGAAAAACTAGTTCGAAACCAATTTAATCACGTCTTTGCCCAAATGATCTTAGGAAAGGGGCTTGAAAATTATGCTGCTTTGCGAGAGATCCCTTGCCCCTTCCGAGAGATTATACTTATGTTATTTGATTGTGAGCCATGACTATTAAACTGGTGTGAAACTGGTCTTAGTGTAGAGACATTGCATTTATTTGCAAAGGCACTTTTGAGTTACCCGCAGGAAGAAAAGCAACTGATAAATTTAATAAAACAATAATAGACATGCCCTACTTTAACTTCTGGCTCTGCCAAAAAAGAATGCTTTGGAGCAGCCATAGCTGGCCGAAAGGTAAGATTGTGAGATTTTGACCTGGAAACCAAAGCCCACCATAGCCAAGGAGTGTGACTCAGCAAGCCAATTGCTTTCAGCCCCATCTCTAAAATGGAGAGAATATGAAACACTTCATCAATTTTTTTTAAGACATTGCGCCCCCCCAGCTGAATTGGCGAGAAAGCATGATTAATCTCGGTACTGTATATAAATGTATTGGCAAGCACCCCATGTTTTAGTGTCTCAAATTTCTTCATGGTGAAAATGTAGCTACTCAGAGTGCAATCCTAAGTAGGGTTACTCAGAAGTAATGCCTTCTGATTTGAGTGGGGCTTTCTACCCACCCACCCTCTAAAGACACACAGGAAAGCAGTCCGGGTGACTTCTTCCAGCTTGCTGTCTGTGCCAGAAACATTGAAATCTAGCCAAGGGCTGCAGAAGAAGCTATCCCGTCCGAAATGAATCTCAATTTGCCTCTTGATGGGCACAGCTGCATAGCAGAGTATAAGTGGCAGCAGAGAGACTCTCATTTCCCCTCGTTCTGTGGTTTCCTCATAATCCCCTCTTGCTTACCATAATGCTCTGACCGATTCTCACTTCCCTTCTTGGTGAACAGTTAGAAGGCTTCGTTTCTGTTCTCTCCGTCTCTCTCCTACTCCTGCTGTATCACTTTGAGCTGTAATGCAGGAGGAGAGGTGGCACTGGCACCAAGCACCTGCTCATGCCCTTCAGTGTCATAGAGCAGATGAGGAAAGAGGTCACAATTCCCACCACGAACAACCCTTGCCTGATTACATCACCAGGCTCTTACATATAGACAGATAAACAGCCAACAGTGCAACCCAAGTGCACGGCTCTTCCACTCTCTGTGCATTTTGTGTGTTTTCCAGCATGTCACACAGACTTCTGATTAAGATCCTGTCCTCTGGGCTTTTGTCTAGCTTGACTGCTTCTTTAATGGCCTTCAGTGGCTACTTACCGCTATTGAATACATTCCACTCGCTCTTTAGGGGCCAATGGCTATACCTTCCAACATTTCTCTTATCAAAATTGGGACGTCCCATTCCATAGTGATAGTTTTACTATTTATGCCCCACACATCTTACTGGGTTGCCACAGCTGCTCTGGGCAAGCTTGCAACATATATAAAAACATTACATATCGGAACCTAGTGAGTACCCAGTTAGGAAAGCTTGTCATGCTCTCAACTGCAGCATGTTGTTTCTGTGGTTTGGGGTGGATGAAGGTAAAGGTACCCCTGACCATTAGGTCCATTTGCGGACGACTCGGGGGTTGCGTGCCCATCTCACTCTATAGGCCGAGGGAGCCAGCGTTTGTCCACAGACAGCTTCCAGGTCATGTGGCCAGCATGACTAAGCCGCTTCTGGCGAACCAGAGCAGCGCACAGAAACACTGTTTACCTTCCCACTGGAGTGGTACCTATTTATCTACTTGCACTTTGACATGCTTCTGAACTGCTAGGTTGGCAGGAGCTGGGACCGAGCTCACCCTGTCACGGGAATTCGAACCGCTGACCTGATCGGCAAACCCTAGGCTCAGTGGTTTAGACCACAGCGCTACCCACGTACCGTTTGGGGTGGGTAAGAAAGGGATGAATTGTAAATGAAATAAGATTGGGTTACAGACATTAGGTAGGGGTGTCAGATAATTCTGATGAAAATTGAAGTGGAAATTGCTACAGTTTGTGTGTTTGTCTGTGGTCAGCAATGGAAATCAGTCAAGCGAATATGGTGGGTACATCAATGTGAATGATAAATTGTTGTTGTTGTTGTTGTTGTTGTTGTTGTTGTTTTGTGATGGTGTGTTTTTTAAAGTCTGTAAACAATACATAATTGTTTTGACATTTTCTTTACATGATGTACATTAAATGGAAGGCAGAAGGATGAGTAACATAGTATTTGGTGGAAACTGAACTGCAGCATAGAATCATATAACCATGGAATCATAGAATTGTAGAGTTGGAAGGGACCTGAACAAAGGGTCATTTAGTCCAACCCCCTGCAATGCAGGAATCTCGGCTAAAGCATCCACGACAGATGGTCATACAACCTCTCCTTAAAAACCTCCTTGGAAGGAGAGTCCACAACCTTCCCAGGGAGACCATTCCACTGTCGAACACCTCATACTGTCAGAAAGTTATTCCTGATGTTTAGTCAGGATCTCCTTTCTTATAACTTGAAGCCATTGGTTTGAGTCTAGAGCAAGAGAAAACAAGCTCATTTCCATCTTCCATGTGACAGCCCTTCAGATATTTGAAGATGGCTATCATAGCTCCAGAAATGAAACAGCACTGATTGTGATATATATAGATAAGAACAGAAATTGCTGCCTTCTTATGTTCCCATTGGGAAGTACATAAGCTATTCCTTTAAGTGAGAAGCAGGGTATGTCAACAATATAGAACTGGATTCTGGTAGGTAGCCGTTTTGGTCTGACACAGTCGAAATGAATAAAAAATTTAAAAAATTATCCAGTAGCACCTTAGAGACCAACTAAGTTTGTTCTGGGTATAAGCTTTCATGTGCATGCACACTTCTTCACATACACATAGAACTGGTTGGTGTGAAAGTAAGCTGGGGAGGGTTAGAAGCCTTTTCAAGAACCAGGTTGTTTAATGAGGTAATCTGTTTGTGATACTAAAGGCAGCTAATACAGCCCCCAGTGTCATATGATGAAGTGAAGCAGGACATAAAATGATACCAGGAGTTCCCAGCAAATGTCACTCTTAAGAAAAGTACAGTACTGTGAAGAAGAGAGAGGAATGCAGGGATGGAGCCTGTGAAGTCCCCTTAAAATTTGAACCTATATGTGCTTTATTGCACTAACTAAGCCGTGAAGTCTGATGGGTGACCCTTTCTGCTGGTAGCGGCTAGGGGCAGATTGTCACCCGGCACTGGAAATCTCTGAACAACCTAAACTTAACTGCATGGTATAGCAATGTCTGGTCAGTAACTATAGCTGAAAAAATTTCACTCCATATACTACAAGTAATGCAGGGTAAAGAATGGCCACAGTCCTTTTAGGCCACCTGGTGGTCCTTTATTACCTAGGCATCTAACAGTGACCTGCAGCATTATAGCATGAAAAAAATTGCAGCTATTTGGAGAATGTTATGATAATATAATGTTACCTGAGAATCGCTGTTGGTATTAATTCCAGTTTTATGTATTGTTCCACAGATATGCAAGTTGTTCCATTTATTGGGTTTTTTTTTTTGTATTTCTAGGTTTGTTCTCCTTGAGTTGTTTTTAAAAAGTTGAAAACTTGGAAATTTAAAAAAATATATTGACATTTGGGGTAAATTTGGAGTAAATTAATCTCTCCATGAATAATTCACTGCCTTCTGTTTATTATACAATATTGTAGCTGAATGGGTCTCGAACCCTCAGTGAGTTAGGGACTTCCCCTGCATACAAAGACAGGTTCCAGCAAATTGCAGTCTTAAAATTGTAATCTTTTAAGAATGTGTGCAGTATTTGGCTCATACGCTTACATTTTATATATGAATTTGTTGTTTGAAATGCTACCGAATTCACATTTCTTAAACAAATAAGGTTCCCAGTGCCTACTAGCTGTGATGGTTTTTTCAGCCTCTACTATCAAAGGCAATTTACCCCCTGGGTACCATTTTGCTTGGAATCACAAGTGCTGTGACACCTGAGTCCTGCTTGCAGGCTTCCCATTGGCTCATCTGGTTGGCCACTGTGAGAACAGGATGTGGGATGAGGTGGGCCTCTGGCCTGATCTGTCTTTTTACGATCTTATAGAAATTGCTACAATACCAATATATATATATATATATATATATATATATATATATATATATATATATATATATATATATGTGTGTGTGTGTGTGTGTGTGTGTGTGTGTACTTTGCCTATACTAAAAGGTTACATTTTTCATCTCCAAAATGAAGTGTGAAGTGAGATTACAGTAGAGAGTCCCAGGGCTTAACTTCAAATGTGTGGCAGCGGTGTATCCATTCAACAACGATGAAATGGCAATCATCATTTCAAAAGTTCAACCTTTCTTATTGTTTCCCTTTGACAATTGGGGTTGCCATATTGTAAGACTTGCTTCATTTTAAAGGAGTGAGGCCAAGAAGGAACGAGGTGCCCAAAGGGCCCTAGAAACATGGAACCAGTTCTGCTGCTCTTGAATGGCTCCCACTTATTTAAACTGGCCTGCGCTGCACACACACCATACATTTAAAGCACAGTTAGACCACATGGCTCCACTCCCCCCCCCAAAAAAAGAATCCTGGGAATTGCAGCTTACCTTTCACAGAGCTACATTTTCCAACAGCACCTTTAATAAACTACAGTTCCCAGGATTCTTTGTGGGGAGTTTTATGCTTTAAATGTATGGTGTATATGCAGCCCAGGTCTCCTAATTGCCTTACCTTCCAAGTCCCGGACTGCAGAATCCGGGACCGGCAGCCGTGTGACACCGGAAGTTGCATCAACGTAACTTCCGGTGTCGCTTTGCCCTTCTATGGGCACCAAATATAGCCGGCGGCGGCTTCGAAAGTCACTTCTATGCATGTCCGAAATGACGCAACTTCTGGTGTCACTCCGCCCATTTATGGGCACCAAAAATGGCCGCCGCCAACACCGGAAGTCCCGTCTACGCACTTAGATGCGACTTTTGAAGCCGCCGCCGGCCATTTTTGGTGCCCATAGAAGCGCAAATCGGGGGGGAAATGTCCACTGGCAGGAGAAAATAACGGAGAAAAACGGAGACGAAGTGATACGGGGGACCACCGGGAAAAGGTAAGTAAAAACAGGGGTTTCCCGGGGGAAACGGGGTACTTGGCAGCTATGCCTAATTGCTCAGAGAACAAACCTGATGTGGAAGCTTTTATAGGAGTCACTTGACCTGCTCTTGGCCACCCAATTGGAGGAGGTTTCCTTGGCTGCCTCCCAATTTTCTCCTTTGGCCAGGGGAGGCTGATCTCACACAGGCTGAATCTCTGCCCAGTTTTCTTCAGCTCACCCATTTCAAGACTCATTGTAGGCTTGTTGTTTTGATGCTTGCTGCCCACATTACACAGGCTTGTCTTAAAGGTTGACATGGAATGCCTGCAAAAGGATTGCTTGTCATCATGTATGCAAGAGTGTGGCCTGACCACAAAACTGGTAGGAACCAGTTAGGAGGAACCTAATACTGACTGTTAGAGTGAAAAACAACTCCGCATAAGGTACAAGGAGAGCTCTGCATGTACCTCGATTTAAGTACGCCTCAGTTTGAGTACTTTCAGTTTAAATACTCTGCGGACCCGTCTGCAACGGATTAATCCACTTTCCATTACTTTCAATGGGAAAGTTCGCTTCAGGTCAAGTACGCTTCAGGTTAAGTACAGACTTCCGGAACCAATTGTGTACTTAAACCGAGGTACCACTGTAGGGTAAAAGAAACTGATTGGGTAAAGTTGCATTTCAAAGGGCTGTGGTTGGGTGAAAACATGTTGGAGTGAAAGTGGTTGGCCAGAGGGTGAAACAGCTAATACAACACATTTTTCATATACAGTGGAACCTCGACTTACGAACGATTCGACAACCAAATTTTTTGACAGGAATGGGGCAAATGGCCGCACGCTTACGAATTTCTCAACATCCGAAAGGAAACCGTGGCGGTTTTAGATAGGGTTTTTCCGACTTACGAATTTTTACATGGGGTTGCTTCGACTTACGAATTTTTCCATTTCCAATGCATTCCTATGGGAAATCGTGTTTCCAAAGGCGCTTTTCAACTTACTAATTTTAGACCTACAAAGGTGCCTTCAGAACGGATTAAATTCGTAAGTCGAGGTCCCACTGTATAGTGTTTTCTAAAAGAAAGCTCTCGCAAACTCTTTCGACTCTGTCCTGTAATGCGTTACTGAATAAGGTCTGACCTATTGGGAACTTTTCATGAGCCTCCACACGGAACCCCCAAGGGAAATTTCTCCCATAAAGTCTACAAAGGCCCAAGGAAGGGAAGAAACAGGCAAGAGACAATGTGGTGCACAGAGAGGAGCAAACTGTTAGATTTCCTCGCTGTCAACTACCGACTCAAACGAGTCAGTTGCCACTTCCTCATAGTCCTTCTCCAGGGCGGACAGGTCCTCTCGAGCTTCTACAAACTCCCCTTCTTCCATGCCTTCACCAACATACCAGTGCACAAACGCTCTCTTGGCGAACATCAGGTCGAACTTGTGGTTTAGCCTTGCCCAGGCTTCAGCAATGGCAGTGGTGTTGCTTAGCATGCAGACAGCGCGCTGGACTTGGGCCAGATCTCCTCCAGGGGTTACAGTTGGCGGCTGGTAATTAATGCCAACCTGGTAGGATTGGGAGGGAAGGGGAGAAAGCAAGCATATAGACACACACACAAATAGTATCAGTTCAAGCAACCACCTTTAAATTGGAACCTTAGAGGTAGAATAAGAATGAGGTGACATACTGCCTGTACTTCTGGTAAAGACTGGTACCTTCCATCATAATTCTCTATGGGAGCTGAGTGATGTCCCTCTATTTTTTGGCAATTCTATGGTGAAATAGTTTGCAAGTTCTATTCTATACAGGAAATATCAATAGGGAATGTGATGGAGTGTGACTCTAGCCTTTTTCTGGAATCACCAAACCACAGGCACCGGTATGCTCACCAGCAATTCCTATGGCATCCCCCTTTCTCCACACCACGTCTCCCCTTATTTGCTTTTTTTCTAAACTAAAAAGCTTCAGATGTTCAGAAAAGGCCATTTTCTGAATCTTTTCCACAGATTCCTCTCTTGATAAACCTTAATGATTGCATTGGGACCCAGACTTCATGCCAATATTAATCTCTCCTCACCTTGAAGCCAGTTGGGCACCAGTCCACAAACTGGATTGCCCTCTTGGTCTTGATCGCAGCAATGGCTACGTTGACGTCTTTGGGCACCACATCACCTCGGTAGAGCATGCAGCAGGCCATGTATTTCCCATGGCGGGGGTCGCATTTCACCATCTGGTTGTTGGGTTCAAAGCAGGAGCTGGTGATTTCGGCCACGGAGAGCTGCTCGTGGTAAGCCCTCTCGGAGGAGATGATGGGCGCATAGGTCACCAAGGGGAAGTGGATGCGAGGGTAAGGCACCAGGTTGGTCTGGAACTCAGTCAAGTCCACGTTGAGGGCGCCATCGAAACGCAGGGACGCGGTGATGGAGGAAACAATCTGGCTGATGAGGCGGTTCAGGTTGGTGTACGTGGGGCGCTCAATGTCCAGATTGCGACGGCAGATGTCGTAGATGGCCTCGTTGTCCACCATGAAGGCGCAGTCGGAATGCTCCAAGGTGGTGTGGGTGGTCAGGATGGAATTGTAGGGCTCCACCACCGCAGTGGAAACCTGGGGGGCTGGGTAGATGGCAAACTCCAGTTTGGACTTCTTGCCATAGTCCACAGACAGGCGCTCCATCAGCAGGGAGGTAAAGCCAGAACCTGTGCCTCCTCCGAAGCTGTGGAAAATCAGGAATCCTTGTAGCCCTGCACAGGTGTCAGCCTGTAAAGGGAACCATCATTTAGGTGCTTTCCTCACACATGCAGAGAGCTTTTTTACACCGACGAGCCTGCATAAATAAGATACCCCTCCTGAGTTCTGAAATGTTAGAGTCCAGGAAGGACTGTACATTGTGAAAAGTATTTTGGTCTGTTTAAGTAGGCAGGCAGAGGGGTGGAGATTCAGCACCAAAAACATTAGGAGGGGAGGGAAACTTTAATTCTCTTTCCATGCAATTGGCAAATGTGATATTAGGATCCAGGTGTCTGCCCAGGTGTCTGCTTAGTGTGGTACAAACTGGCCTCTCCACATCCTTTCTCAGCCAATCAGAAAGTGGCTGGGAGAAAGGGATGGATGGTGTATGTGTTCATACATATGTGTGAGTGCGTTTCTGTGTGTGTCTCTGTGTGTATTTATTTTATTTTTTGTTAAATTAATGCACAGAAAGTCTCTACAGAGGGTGGTGAATACAGCACATAATATCATGGGCTGTCCCTTGAGTCCGCTAGATGACATCGCAAGGGATCATTGCCTTAGGAGAGCGAGGAAAATTCTCAGGGACGATTCACACCCCGGCCAGCACCTCTTTAATCTTCTACCCTCGGGCAGGAGATATAGAAGTATATAATCAGCCGTACCAACAGGCTAAAAAATAGCTTCTATCTGTGGGCTTTTAGGCTGTTGAACGGAAAATAACATAGCACAATGAACTTGCGAGGTGGTGTCTTGTTCGATAAGAGATTGAGTGTTGGGGGGGGGAGGCTCGTTTAATTTCATTGTACATAGGTTGTACAATGATAAAATAATTATTATTATTATTATTATTAAAGGTAAAGGTAAAGGGACCCCTGACCATTAGGTCCAGTCGTGACCGACTCTGGGGTTGCGCGCTCATCTCGCATTATTGGCTGAGGGAGCCGGCGTATAGCTTCCAGGTCATGTGGCCAGCATGACAAAGCCGCTTCTGGCAAACCAGAGCAGCACATGGAAACGCCGTTTACCTTCCCGCTGTTGTTGTTGTTGTTGTTGTTTAGTAGCGGTTCCTATTTATCTACTTGCATTTTGACGTGCTTTCGAACTGCTAGGTTGGCAGGATCTGGGACCACGCAACGGGAGCTCACCCCATCACAGGGATTCGAACCGCCGACCTTCTGATCAGCAAGCCCTAGGCTCAGTGGTTTAACCACAGCGCCACCTGGGTACTATTACTATTATCGTCCTATACCCACAGATCTCAATCAATAAATCTATTGATTGGCATAAATATCTATTGTAAAATAAGATGGTATATTGACTTACATAAACATAATTATTAGAATGAACGAGTAAATTATAGCTGTGACAATCTTCTAATTAACAGAGATATCTGATGGGTGGAGTTTGACTCAGGTGGACCAAAGGGGGGACTTCTTTTGTTTGGTCCTCGGGTTCTCCAGGGACCCAGCCAATGCATTTCTGGTCTCTTTGAAGTGCCATTCAATAAAACATTGTAGCCTACCTAAACATGCTTTCAGTTTCGTTGTGCCTTACCAGTTTTCGAATGCGATCCAGTGCTAGCTCAATCCTGTCCTTCCCAATGGTGTAGTGACCACGGGCATAGTTATTAGCTGCATCTTCCTTGCCAGTGATCAGCTGTTCCGGGTGAAAAAGCTGACGGTAGGTACCAGACCTTACTTCATCTGTGAAAGGGGAAAGGAAGCGTAAGGCCTTCTGAAAGGAGCTGAGTTTTAATTACAAGGACGGCCCAACTCTGAATCTAGATAGAAAACCATGGCCTGATATTTCAACTCAGTGGTGAGGGACCTGTTGCACTCCAACTCCCATCAGCCCCAGCCAGCATGGTCAATGGTCAGAGATGCTGAGATGGTCCAACAACATCTGCTGGGCTACAAGTTCCCAAGTATCTGTTAGTTGGGGGGCATTGCGTAGTAAAGCTGTGGCTTTAAAGAACTGAATAGCTTGATTCTTCATACCATTAGAAAACATCTTTTGTTTTCTTACAGCTGAACAATTCAGTAGGGCTTGACTACACACATGGAAACTGAAGATTCATCTATTCACCTAAGGCATATCCCGGGACTCGGAAACCTGAGGCCCATTGAGGAAATGTGGGCCCCCCGAGCCACTATATGATTTCACAAGCATTTCATGTGACCTGAGACAGTCTTAACTCACCAACTACAGTTTGCTCCAAGTCCACCATGATAGCTCGTGGCACATGCTTCCCGCTGCCAGTCTCTCTGAAGAACGTAGCAAAGGAGTCGTCAGTATTGAGATGGTTCTTTTCAGCGAAGGTGCCATCTGGCTGAATTCCATGCTCCAGGCAGAAGAGTTCCCAGCAAGCATTGCCGATCTGAACTCCAGCCTGGCCAACGTGAATGGAGATGCACTCACGCTACAGAATGGAGAACAGGGTAGTCAGAAGACACGACACAGACTCTTTGGGACCGGTCCATTCGTTTTTGCACCCTGTAAGTAGTTGCAGGCATATGCTTGGAAGGATTTATTTATTTTAGGTTTGATTTCCCACAGTGACCCTGCTGCAGTCACTCTGAAGCACTTAGTCAAATTAAAATGGTAGCTGGACCTCGTTGCTTGGCACTGCTGGGCCCGCTGGACCAGAATTGTCTTAGAATCAAAGAACTGTAGAGTTTGAAGGGACCCAAAGGGTCATCTCTCTTCCTCTATCTGTCCCATCTGAATTTGGAGAGGCGATTGAGGTGTTAGACTGGTGCTTGGAGGCAGTGATGGGCTGGATGTGAGCTTATAAATAGAGGCTGAAACCTGAAAAGACGGAGGTACTGTGTGGTGTTCCAAGTTCTCATGACAAGGAGGTGGGGAGACACAGCCTGTCCAGGAAGGAGCAGGTCCTCAGCTTGGGGGTGCTTTTACAGTCAACACTGTCACTGGAGTGGCCTCCGTGGCTAGGAGTGCCTTTTGCCAGCTCTAGTTCCTTTTGGACACACTGTATTGTGTGTTTTGTAATTTCCAGATTGGGTTATTGCAATGTTCTTTACACAGGGCTGCCCTTGAAGATGATTTGGAAACTTCAGCTGGTTCAAAATGTAGTAGATAACCAGAGTTCTGGTTTTATGAGACAGGGAGGAGGGGACCTTCTTTCTATGCATTTTCTCCATACCATGCAATTTTTATACCTCTATTATATCCCCTACTTAGGACTCAGCTGTTGTTGTTTAGTCGTTTAGTCGTGTCCGACTCTTCATGACCCCATGGACCATAGCACACCAGGCACGCCAGCTACATTAGTCAAATAACAACACTTTGAAAGTGTTATAAACATGCAGCACCAGATGGCGCCAGAGAGAAAACAAATTTCCTATGTGATTTTTACATAGGTTTTTTTCTCTTTTGTTATAGAACGATTTAATTTCGGACTTCTTTATAGCGTTTTTATTCGTCTGTAAATCCGCCCTTAGTCACCTTTTCTCTAAATGAAAAGCTCCAAACACTGTAGCCTTTTTTCACAGGGGATCTACTCCATCCTATTGATCACTTTGGTGGCCCTTTACTAATACAGTGGTACCTCGGTTTACAAACACAATTGGTTCCGGATTCTGTACTTAACCTGAAGCGTACTTAACCTGAAGCGAACTTTCCCATTGAAAGTAATGGAAAGTGGATCAATCCATTCCAGACGGTCCGTGGAGTACTTAAACTGAAGCATACTTAACCTGAAGCGAACTTTCCCATTGAAAGTAATGGAAAGTGGATAAATCTGTTCTAGACAGGTCCACAGAGTACTTAAACTGAAAATACTCAAACTGAGGCGTACTTAAACCGAGGTATGACTGTATTTCCCTTCTACATTTTCCTTTTTGAGGGGTGGCGACCAGAACTGTACACCTTATTCCAAATGTAGTTGTACCATTGATTTGTATAGCAATATTGTTGCTATATTGGCAGTTTTATTTTCAATTGCTTTCTTTATGATCTCTAACCTGGAATTAACCTTTTTCACAGCTGCTGCACATAAAGCTATCCATCACTTTTAACTTTTAGGTAATTTTTATTGATGTTTTCAAAAAACAGACAACAATATTGAACCCCAATATCTTTTTTTTTCTGGACCAGTTCAGATGCCATTAGAGTTATGTGGTTGGAATTTGGTTTTTTGCTACAGTGTGCATTGCTGACAGCTGGCATAAATAAAATCAAGGGGAAAGCTTCAGTCAACATCAACTGGCAATGTTTGAATAAAACAGAGAGGGATTGAAAGCCTAACTAACTAATATTTGACAGCTCTCTCTCATTTATCATCATAGTAGAACATGATGTATAAAGTAAATCAAGAATGGATTATATTCGAGTACCTGAAAAACTACTGTGACAGCAAAAACCTCCTGGCAGATCTTGAATGAGTCTTGCATTGTACAGACAATATATGTAAACTTAATGTTTTTTTCTTAAATTTTTCTTTTTTTTCTCATTATCAAAAAGATTTAAGAAAATAATATACTAATAGGATACTGTGTAAAATATAACAAGTGTAATTTAGGAGTTTTTTTTAGAACAATCAGAAGTCTATTTTAGGTCTTTTTTAAAAAAATGTGTTTTTACTTTTTCTGCGGTATGGGATGGGATACAAATTGTAATATAATATATTGTTGTATAATTTTGTGGAAAATGTTCAAGAATTCAATTAATGGGGGGGGAGAACATGGTTAAACTATGGACCTTGCTAGATGTTGTGATAGCTGCCAACTAAAGGGAGGTAAAGGGACCCCTGACTGTTAAGTCCAGTCACAGACGACTCTGGGGTTGCGGCTCTCATCTCGCTTTATTGGCCGAGGGAGCCAGCGTACAGCTTCCGGGTCATGCGGCGAGCATGACTTAAGCCACTTCTGGCGAACCAGAGCAGCGCACACAAACGCCGTTTACCTTCCCGCTGGAGTGGTACCTATTTATCTACTTGCACTTTGACGTGCTTTCGAACTGCTAGGTTGGCGGGGAGCTACCAACTAGGATGCCTTAAAAATGTTAGATAAATTCAGGTAGGATAAAGCTATTAATGGCTCCTACTCATGCTGGCTATGTTCTATCCCCAGTGTCAGAGGTCTTATACAAGTCTGCTGGGAATCGCAAGTCAGGAATGCTATTGCACTCAGATGCTGCTTGTGGGCTTCCCCTTGGCACTTTGGAGAAAAGGGTGGGATACAAATGCAATGAAGTCATTCAGCTGCTGGCCTGGAACAACTGGCTGCTGCAGCATCAACCTTGCCATCACAGAACTGATGTGGTGATGGTGGATAAAATGTCTGGGTGTAGATCAGGGAAGGGAAACCTGTGGCACTCCCGATGTTATACTTCTAACACCCACCAGTCCCGGCCACCAGGGCCAATGGTCAGGGATGGACTTATAGCCCAGCAGGATTTGGCAGTTCCCCAACCCTGATCTACACCCTGGCATCTACACCACATCAATCCTGTATTTTCAAACTGCCTTGATCTTCTACCCTTTCAATAGTTCTGAAGCAGAGCAAGTGGCAAAGGAAACCTTCTCTCCCCTTGGCACCTTCCATGTGCAGGAGGAAGCTCCCCTTCCCTCCTTACCATGGTGCCTCAAGTAATGCTCACTCTCGCTCCCGATTAGCAACAGCAGCTGTGGATGTTGACGTTCCCACTGCTGTCTCGCTCTAGGCAGCTGGGTGCCAAGGACCCCAAGCCATGCATGTCACTCCCAGGGAGTGCCATTGAGCATCACAGTGCAGGGGAGGAAGGTCATAATCACCCTTGGCAACCTCCCCTTTCCTGCTCCTGCCATTTACATCACTGAACACTCACCCACTCTCAGGTGGTGGGCTCAGCAGAAGCCATCCGCCCATGTCCCCTTCCCCACTTGAAATGATAGGAGCTTCTTCTTCTTGGTTCTGTTTTATTCTCTGAGCAGAACTGGGTTCTTTTCCTGGGACTCTGCCACTTCTTGCTTTGTTTGAATGCTTCTGCCATGGACAAGGTTTTTTGGGGGGGGGAGGGGGAGTTCCTTGCATGCAGGGAAATATATTCCAAGAAAGCTGGGCTGAATCATTTCCTATGTAGAGGGAGTTACTTGCCCCCCACTGGGGAATTCAAATTTGCAAATACCCACCCACATCTTGAAGTAGTAGGGGCCATGGAAAAGCCTTCCCATTTGATTCTACTGAATGCTCGTTTTTTCTGAGTTCAGGAATCTGCTGAGTAGACCTTGGAGGACACATCACAAACCCAACAAAACATAGGTATGTGGAACCTGAGGCCCTCTAGATGTTGTAGGACATCATCTTTCATCAGCCTCCACCAACCAATGGCCAGAAGTGATGGGAGCTGGAGTCTAGCAGGAGTCTAGCAGGATCTGGAAGCCACAGGTTGTCCATCCCTCAGCTAGCACCTATTGTTTGCCATGAACTTTCTCTGCCATCTTCCTATCAATGGGTTGTCATCTAGCAGAGCTGTTCCGGGGGTGGGGGTGGGGGTGGGACTGTGCTGGCCTGGAGCAACCAGTTTGCAAGGCACCTTGCTGATAAAGTCATTTGTGTTTGTTTCAAAATAGATCCTGTTCTCATTGTGAAGTCTATGGAAGCCTTGGTAGAATCACAGAACTGTAGAGTTGGAAGGGACCTCCTAGGGTCATCTAGTCAATGCAGGAATCGTTTGCCCAGCATGGGGCTCAAACCCACGACCCTGGGATTAAGAGCCTAATGCTCTCCAGACTGAGCTATCCCTGCTGCCATCTGGTACTGCTGTTGCATTAACTTTTTTGCAGCTTTGACATAGGCATGTGGTCGGCTGCTGTGAGAACTGGAGGTGGAGTTAGATAGGCCTTTGATCTGATCCAGCAAGGGCTCTTCTTATGCTGGTACCTGCTCATCCTGTTTTAATAGGTATGTTTTAGCTCCTTCCGTCTGAGGATGTGAACAAGGTGCTTGGAGGTATTAGGCTGATCATCTGTCCTCTTGGCCCTTGCCCATCCTGACTCCTTAAGGCAGCCAGAGCAGGGCAGGTCAATTGGATGGGGCAGGTTGTAAAGAATGGTGAAGCACCGTATGGACTGAAGGAAATTGTTGTAAGGCATTATCAAAGGAGCCTTCATCAGATCCCACTATCCTAGGTGATTACCTGCTGGTTTCCTATTTATGCTACTTGGGCAAAGTGCTCAAGTGCACAGCAGTGTTCCAACCTGAAGCTTTCTTGGAGGAAACGTATGATCTTTATCCTTTGCAGTACAGTGGTGCCTCGCTTAACAAATGCCCTGCTTAACTAAATTTACACTTAACGAAAGGATTTTTCGAGCGGAGGTTACCTCGCTAGACGAATGCGTTTTACGAAAAATTCATCTAGCGAATCGCGGTTTCCCATAGGAATGCATTGAAATTCAATTAATGCGTTCCTATGGGCAAAAAAAAATTCAATGCATTCCTATGGGATTCGCTAGACGAATTTTTCGCTATAAGAAAAGACCCGTGGAACGAATTAATTTCGTCTAGCGAGGCACCACTATATGGTTTTGGGTCTGAAATATCTGTCACACTAGTGGATTACCTGTGCTGTGAGCTGGACTAGGGAACTGCAGGCCACTTGGACCTTGCAACAAGCTTTTAATACCATTGACCATCCCTTTGGGATGGGAGGCGCTGTTTTGCAGTGGCTGTAGTCTTACCTTGCAAGTCAGTTCCTGAACATGGCATTTAGGGATTTGTGCTTAATTCCTTGGTCTCTGTCCTACATCACAAAGGACTCCAGTGTGTCCCCTGTGTTATTTCACCCCCACATGAAACAGCTAGGAGGTTATCTGGTGTCAGTAATACACTGCGAACACCCATCTCTAGTTTGCATTTCCTTCCTTCTGTCCAGGGAGGGTGTGGAGAGCCTGAACTGCAACCTGAGAGCAGTGGTGGGTTGAATGTGGACTAATGAGTTGCATTACTGAAATAAATGCACTTTTCGACGATATTCTAATTTTCCAAGTTTCACCTGTATAATACGTAAATTAATACCACAATCAAAAATACGAAAACAGCCTTAAGCGGAAGCTCCAAGAACTCAGTTATAAAAAATATCTAGTTGACAAGTGTTTCTAAGTGATCATATACAAAGCCACCAAATTCCAACTATATCATGGAAGTGCTTTATCAGTCCCATCCCTGTGATCATGACACAGCAGATGCCCCCCCACCAAATACTGAACTGCCACTATCCTTAATTCTTGAAGAAGTCTCTGCCTCACTGCAGGTGCTCTCTCAACAGGTGCAGTCACCTTCATTGACTTGCAAGTGGTTTATCCACAGTACCTCCAACAAGCACTGCTTCAGCTTCATACAGAAGGCAGTGGAGTCAGTTAGTCTTGAACTGGAGGCCTGTAGTGTGGAGAAAATGCAGCCAAGCGGGCTTGATGGAAAAGCTGGATTAGCCTGTTGAGGAAGGGCAGAGAAGTAGGAGATGCTGGGAAAAAGAAGAAGAAGAAGAAGAAGAAGAAGAAGAAGAAGAAGAAGAAGAAGAAGAAGAAGAAGACTTTCATTTCTCGTATCTACCCATAACAATAAGCAAATATTATTCATGACACTGGTCAAACATTCCTCCTCCAAATGTAAACACCCAATGTCCCAAGGGTTCTCATACAACTAAAATAAACCACTAAGGTATCACATGCACCATATGTTTAAAACACTGTCATATCACTTTAACAGCAACGGCTTCCCCCACCCACCCAAAAAAAACCCGGGGAGCTGCAGTTCATTAAGGTAGCTGAGAGTAGTTAGAAGACCCCTCACAGAGCTACAATTCCCAGCACCTAAAACAAACTACCGTTCCCACAGAGACTCCTTGCCTGAAACCCTGGTGAGCCATTGCCAGAGCTAGATCGACCAAGAGTCTAACTCAGGAAGCTGTCGTATACTTGGTTCTTATGCAGCTACTCCCTGCCGTGCCTTCTACTCCTTTGCTGCTGGACCTGGGGTTGAATTTGGGGCTCTCATTCTGTCCCACTCCAGATACGGCAGGTGTGACCATATCCCCAACAGTCTGTGCTTTACAAGACATCCCAGAAATCTCAATCTTGGCCAAGCAGCACTGTGTCTCAATCCACACACACAGCCATTCCAGATACACCTTCACACAGGCTAAATATTTCACAGAGTAACAGCTGGATACTTCTCCTTTCCCTTCCCCTCCCACTGTCTCCCCTCTCTTAAGTATACCTGGGTCAAGTCTCACAACAATGAGACACAACATGAAAGCAGCCAAGAGGATCTTTCTGTAGGGGATGGAACAGAGCTGGCCAGCCAAGGATCCAAGCACTCGACCCAGCTGTGCCAATATGGTCAACACCTTTTGGGATACCAAACCTGCAAAACAAAAGGAAGACATTACACCAGGGGAAGTGGCGAGGAGGCACCACTCAGAAAAAAACTTTTAAAAAGTTATTTCCAGAGAAGATTCCATGAAAAATAACCTCCTTTCTCCCTTAAAAGCTCTCCAGACACCACCGTTGTCATGTGAAGACTGCATAGCCAGCACCGATTTCTTGTGGCTGATCAAGGAAATGCTTTTGCCCCTTAGCAAACGCTTTATCTATGCTAATAGTAAAAAACCACCAAGGAAGGTCAGTCCACAACCTCCCAAGGGAGACTGTTCCACTGTAGAACAACTTACTGTCAGAAAGTTTTTCCTGATGTTTAGTCAGAATTTCCTTTCTTGTAACTTGAATCCATTGGTTCAAGTCCTACCCTCCAGTGCAGGAGAAAACAAGCTTGTTCCCTCTTCCACATGACAGCTCTTCAGATATTTGAAGATGGCTATGATATCTCCTCTCAGTCTCCTCTTTTCCAGGCTTTTTCAGTATACCTGAAGGAGTGTCTCCACCTCCATCGCTCTGCCCAGACACTGAGGTCCAGTGCTGAGGGCCTTCTGGCGGTTCCCTCGTTGCGAGAAGCCAAGTTACAGGGAACCAGGAAGAGGGCCTTCTCGGTAGTAGCACCCGCCCTGTGGAACGCCCTCCCACCAGATGTCAAAGAGAAAAACAGCTAACAGACTTTTAGAGGACATCTGAAGGCAGCCCTGTTTAGGGAAGCTTTTAATGTTTAATAGATTATTGTATTTTAATATCCTTCTGGAAGCCGCCCAGAGTGGCTGGGGAAACCCAGCCAGATGGGTGGGGTATAAATAATAAATTATTATTATTATTATTATTATTATTATTATTATTATTAACATAACTACCTCCTTCAACCACTCCTCATAAGGCTTTGTTTCCAGACTAGGTGGCAAGAAAATTTATATACTCCAGGCATCTATGGTTTCAGCTACAAAATGCATAAGATTACTTTATACATATATTTTAAAAAGCCTACCCAACCGTTGCTTCCACACCATTTCTGGGTGCTCCTCTGGAAGCTGCTGCTCCTCCTCTTTCTTCTGCAGCCACTGCTGCCTCTTCTCCTTAATGCTCTCATAGGCCTCCACCTGTTGCTCTTTGCTCAATGCTTTACAACCTCGGATTAGCTCCTCTGCCTCTGCAAAGAGCCTGAGCGGCAACAGCACATGAAACAGGTAGAGCTGAGCCAAGAGGCAGTAACTAGGCAGCTGCTGATTGGCTGAGGAATGTAACCAGTCCCTGGCGACTTCTAGCATCACATGAGGTTCTTCCACTTTACTATGCAGGAGGATGCTGAGAGGGAAACAAAGCAATACCACCATTTTAATATGGTTATAATGACACCATTATCTTTGCATTATTACTTTTCCTATGCATTCTCAAGAAAGCCCTTGACACAAAGGGAGCTAGTATAATTTAGTGCAGGGCTCGATCTGGCCCTCAAAACACTCTACAAGCAACAAGTCCTTCCCAGACACAACAACAACAACAACTTATTATTTATACCACGCCCATCTGGCTGGGTTTCCCCAGCCACTCTGGGCAGCTTCCAACAAAAGATTAAAAGTACATTAAAACATCAGTCATTAAAAACTTCCCTAAACAGGGCTGCCTTCAGATGTGTTCTAAATGTCAGTTGTTTATTCCTTTGACATCTGATGGGAGGGCGTTCCACAGAGCGGGCACCACCACCGAGAAGACCCTCTGCCTGGTTCCCTGTAACTTGGCTTTTTGCAGTGAGGGAACCGCCAGAAGGCCCTTGGCGCTGGACTTCAGTGTCCCAGTTGAAAAATGGGGGGTGGAGACGCTGCTTCAGGAGAGATCATACGACTTACTGCATCTCCATACAAAAAGAAAATCCATACACAGAGAAAACTAGCATGTCTGGCAGAAGACTAGGGTGCAATGCCTCTTTCTCCCAGATAGTTTTCTGTATGCAGGGAACTGATCTGCATGAAAGTGCATTCAACTATGCAAGCCCCCACCCGCAGCCTAAACTGGTACAGTTCAGTAACAGGCTTACCACCCCCAAAATACAATAATATAACTCCGCGTCTATAAGAGCAGAACCCACCACAGCTCTAGAATTCTGGAAGGCCAACATTCAGGATCATGATAGTACTGAAGAATCCAAGGGAGGACTTCTCTCCATCGGTTCATCTCAGCCAAGGCCTGGATACCCACAGTGCATAAGGAGCATTTCAGTTCTTCAGAGCTGAATCAGCAAAGAGATGCACAAAATTTATTATTATTATTATTATTATTATTATTATTATTATTATTATTATTAAAAAATTAACCCCCCTCTGCTGCTGAAAAGGACTCCCAGAGTGCCATACAAAGATCAGCAACAAGATTGAAAGTCTGGGGGCAAGGGCTATCTAAAAGGCATGACAGAAAAGGAAAAGGCATTGGGAGGGAGGAGGGAGAGCAAGCACAGGCAGTAGTTCTTATTGTATTTACAAAGTTTTATAACAACCAGATGGAATAGGAGAAGTTCAAGGAGAGGACGAGCGGGAAGTTGCTGTCTCTCAGCACAGCCAGTTGCCATTTTACCCTTCCCATCCCTCTGCTGTAACTTGGTAAAATATCTTTTTCTGTAAGAAACTGCATTCTTTTGCCATTTGTGCTAACAGGTACTGGAATAAATATCATTATTTAATTTCCTTTAGAAGAACGACATCAATTCCAGGACTGGATTTAAGCAACTGGAGGCCACGGGCTAAGTGTTTAATAAGTTTACAAAAGTATGGAATTATTGAAGACATTCACACAGAACATTCATAGGGGATGTTATAATCCTCACTTGTTCTCAAAATGTACTCTTTAATGATAGTGATCTGAACACATGTATTGCTTCACATGGCTGACTTTATTATTTGATTCTGAACAGCATTAAAACCTCCACGAACTTTACTAAATAGTTAGTACACAATTGTGTAACTCTTATACTGTACAGTCATAGACACACAAACATTGTGTGTTTAATATTACCGGTACTAAGCAACTGGGCCTAGATAAAATCTGCCTGGATTTTTTATTTTAAAAATCCTTGCAAGAGAATGAGCCCTACCCCCTGGATCATGGGCAGCAGATAGCTCCGCACATAAGTAAATCTGGCACTGATCAATCCCATTCTTCCCGGTTCTCGTCCTACCTCTGCCTCAATTCAGCATGTACCTGTCAGCATCTTTATTCTCGGGGTCCTTCCTGAGGCTCTCGCAGCCTTTCTCGCACCTGTCCAGAGCAGCCGCGAAGTCCCTGTTCATCACCAGCAGATCTGCAGCCTCTTCCAGTAAGGAAGCTGCTTGGGACGCCAGTGGAGACAGAGACACGGGCTCGCTGCTTCTTAAAAGGCTCCCTGCCCCGCCGATGCCAGCAAGCGCCATGGACAGATCATTCCTCATCATCTTTAGGTGCTGGTTCTAAAACTAAACACTCCGACTGAGCTGCGCTACAGGCCTGGTTACCTCGCGCGATGTCAGCAACTTCAGGACAAAATATTATGCAGCACTCAATAATTTGGGTTTTTGTTTATTAATTTTAGCCCACTAGCTTTTCTTCCTTCTTCAGAGGCAGGCTATTCCCCTCTGCAGTCAGACACCGGCTAGAAAAGAGGGGAGGGGGTGTGCAGGAGGGAAAAAGCTAAGGAAAAAAGAAAGTTGTCTTCGGTTGCACCATTCTTCAGAATCCAAAAGATCCCGACTGTCCGGATCTGCAGAATTGCAATTCTGAGGGTGCGGGTCCGCCTTCTATAAAGCCCTGTATCCTATCAAAGAGCAAACGCAGCGCAGACCCCGCTCTCTTTCTAGGAAGCAAAGATCATCTCCCTGCACATTCTGTACAAAGAGCAACAAAAAAATGCCACTGTTCGGCGAGCTGCAGAACAGACGACTTCCTCGCTTTACCTGCGCGACCACAGTCACGCCGCAAGAGAGCATGATGGGAAATGTAGTCCCTCGAGCAGGAGGGAAAAGCGGTCGACGGGAAAGGCTGACTGACGGGAGGCGGGACTGCAACAACCGGAAGGCAGCCCGTGGCAGGAAGTAACGTGGAGCAGGAGGGAGGGGGATTTAAGCTTAGTTCCTTGGCCTCCTCAATTCATAATGTCCCTCCTCGCTAATTAGCTGGAAATTTCTGAGGGCATTACCTACCCACCCCACCCCACCAACTGCTTTTAATGTATTGTTGCAAAAGCCCGACGCCGGCCAAGCAGTGACCAGACTGCATGGCGTCTCAGGCGCACCTTCAGGGTCTGCGTCCCTTCGGAGAACAGAAGACTCGGCGGAGGCTGTGGTACTTTGAGAAACGGGGTTTATTCACTTATTTGCACCTTGCATCTGCATGGAAGGGATCCAGATCTTACAGCATGGCCCAGAGCATTGCGGGCAGTCTTTCCTTCACCCTTGTCAAGATGGATCTCAGCCATTCTCCCTCTTTCTTCCCAGAGGCTCCTTGCCCTCCCCCAGAGCAGTTACCTAGGCAACCCTCCAAATCTCCAGCCTCTGGTCACACCCGAGACAAGGAGTTGTCCTCAATGGCTCTCTTATTTTAATGCTCTGCTCTTCCCTTGGCCAGCCAGGCTGGTTTGAGTAAGGCAAGCCAGGAATCCCCTTGGCAGCTTACATTCTCCCTGCATATCTCAAAGAACCCAAAATCCTAGCATTTATTAATTTCTTGGGTTTAGGGGGATGCCCCCTATTTCTATAATACCACCTCCTCCTTAGCAAAAGCAGTCTTCCATGACTGTCCAACGTGGTTACTACCAACTTTCCACGGAGCTTGAAAGATAACAGAATTGCATCATAAACACAAGAAGGCATTTAAAAAGACAATAACTGGATTCCTCCAACTCTTTTCTTTCTTTTTGTGACACCCTCTGGTCACTGTTCTGCATTCCAGTGCAGCTTACCCAGTCACCCACACCTGGCATGCAAGGTGATGGTCATCCAGTCCAACCCCCTCGTCAGAACAATTCTCAAACATCATTAACAGTTTTCATCAAGTACATCCCTGAACAGAGTATTTGAAACAAAGCCCTTATTATCCCAACACCACAGCATGCACATAAACAAAAGACATCACAGCATTTCAAAGTCATTGTTGAACTTGCAGGAACTATCCCTTTGTAGGTCAGTTCACAGCTCCAAGAGCAGAAACCCCCCACCCCCTCTTCTTGTTGTAGTAGCTGGGTTTTTCAGAGTTTCCACCCTTAAGTAAAGCAAACACAATTCTCAGTCCTTGTTGCTTAATTCACAGGTTCAGTCCTTCTGGTGGCTTCCTATGCCTCTGGGGTCTCCCAGCAGGTTGTGTAGGAATGCCTCCCTCCTCTAGCCCCCCTAGGCTGCCACTGGTGATACTAGCTACTGTGTTGGGCCTGTGGTTCTGTTCCCAGAGCCCCACGGTCTGGTCCCACTGGTTGTTGGGCCACCCAGGATAGAGAATAGCTCTTGTATTTACACATTGGCATGAAATATTTTGACCACAAGCCTTTTGTCTCTTGTTTAGAAAACTGCATTCTTCAATAGTAAAACAAACAAACAACCCCCCCCACAGAACACAGTCCATATAAAACCCTCTAATTTAACCCTATTTCAGCAGGAGAAAGCTAAGTACCGGTATATCAACAACATTCCCACAGAAGTCCATGAAATCAAGTTCAGGATACAACAGAACAGCCTGCTCTTATAAGAGAAATTAATAGTACAGTAACATGTTTTTGTACTTGGCTCTTATGTCCTGTAGGGTGCAGTGTGGAACTATGCAAGACCAACATCTTCAACTTCCAAGATTGCCACCCAGAACAGCAATTTGATAATAAGAGGCTTATTTGAAATCAAACAGGTAACCATCTCTAATGCACAACCACATGCAAAACGGCAAAAGAACTTTTACTTTGAAATAAAATATCTAAAAACCAAGTTGCATGGGAACCAAAGCAATAGCAAAGATGTTAGTATCCCGATTTTGGTAACCTATGTTTTTTGTGGGGAGGTATGCAAGTGCCAACAAGAATGCCCTTTGCAGAGCTCATTTTAAATCAAGTGTATGATAACCTGATGCAACAAAAAAACCCCAACAACAGACTAGGGAATAATCTCAAGGAGAATAAAATAATAGGAACATTCTGTAGGTGTTCTATGAATTATTTTCATATGTGAACTGGAAAACGCATTTACGCCCTTCTTTGACAAAAACTTATCATTTAGTCATTTTCTGGCCACTTCCCATATGAGCTTTCAAAACCTGTTTAGAGGAAAGTTACATGAATCACAGAATCATAGAATTGTAGAGCTGGAGGGGGCCACAAGGTTCATCTAGTCCAACCCCCTGCAATGCAAAAATCTTTCACCCAGTCTCATACTCTACCAAACTGAGTTTTACATGAGAAACAACCCACAACAGGTCATGCAGTGAAAAATTAGATGGCTACCTTGCATGGATTCAAAGCTATCCACAGGAACTGGAAACCTGCATGCTGAATTGGTTATTGGATTGTGGTGTTGGATACACAGCTCAGCGGTAGTGCCTATTCTCTGGATACAGAAATCCGCAGGTTCAGATCCCAAATTGCTTCCAGCTAAAAGGACTTACGGTGCTAAGTGCTGGAAGGAAGCCTGCTGGAGAGCCTAGAGCAGGCATCCCCAAACTTCAGCCCTCCAGAAGTTTGAGACTACAATTCCCATCTTCCCTGACCATTGGTCCTGCTAGCTAGGGATCATGGGAGTTGTAGGCCAAAACATCTGGAGGGCCGCAGTTTGGGGATGCCTGGCCTAGAGAGATGTTGTAGAAAAGTCTTCTCCAACCTGGCACTCTCCACATGTTTTGGACAACAACTACCGGTATCATCCTTGAGCATTAGCCAAGCTGATTGGGGCTGATGGGAGTTGGAGGCCAACATGGTTTGGAAGGCACCAGTTTTGGAAAGGCTGGAGTAGACAGGATTCGACTAGATCAGAGATGGAGAGACAAATGCTGTTGGACTTTGAACTCCCATTAGCTCCAGTTGGAATGGCCAATGTCCAAAAACATCTGAAGGGCCACCGGTTCTCCATCCCTGGGACAGATAGACGAGTGGTGTCATTCGGCTAAAGAAAGCTTTAATGCATAAGACAATTCCAACTTTTCAGGCAGGGTATGACACACAAAATATAATTATGCATTATATTTTTATTCCAAAAAGCAACATTTCCTTATTAGGTTTGGATAGCTTACTTGTTATTGCTTTTTACTGCCTCTGAATTCTCCCCTCCTTTCCCCTCCCCACAACACATATTTCTGAAACTGAAGGCAGAAGGAAATTTGTTTGGACACACAATTTCCGCTTTCACTAAAAATAAGGACAGACTCTGCACATATTATATTTTCTGCTCATGAAGAGAGCTTGTGAAATACGAACAATACATAAAAAACAGGAGTAGATACGATTCTAACCCAAAACAAATGGCATAGCAAAGGTCACTAATAAGTCATTTTCTTTTGGCCACTCCCAGTTCACATCAGTAAGTCAAAATAATATATACTTGCATTAAATAGTTTTTTCACTGGAGTGGCAAACTCATGTTTACTTTAAAAAACAAAACCCAAACCCTGTATTTGGGCTGTTATATCTGCAGTTGGAGCTCATAAATTTGTGTGGTTCTCCCTTCTATATAAAAAACAAGCATGTCGAGATGGATAGTTTAAAACCCTTTTACCTCACACCTTTTTCTATTTTCAGGGGCACATTTGTGTAAGAGAACTTAATAATTGAAAGAGACCCCACCTGCAATCTGAAGCGGTACAGCCCAGACATGAGGCTACCACCTCAGTAAGAACAGGTCTTAGTCCACTGTGAGAACAGAATGATGGACTAAGACAGGCCTTTGGATTGTTCCAACATAATAATAATTATTTTCTTAAGATCTGTTAGTATCTCTGCTGATAGTTGGTTTAACCCAGTAATAGTCTTAACCATTTCTGGTTCTATAGCAGTAAGTTCTGATTATCAGTACTGTACTCTGGGGGGAAAGCTTTAAAACTACATAACTACATCCACTTCATTGGATGTCCTCCACCGTTACCAAAGATGTGCTTCCTTTTTGTTATTTTTTTTCAAGTTACTAGTTTTACATTTCTCTCAACTTGTTTAACCTTAGCTTCTTCTTTTTTTCAGCAGGAAAGAACATTTCATCTTGCAGTGTATGGAAGGCATTCCTCGCTCCCTCGCTCACATTTTGTAATCTTGCATTTTGCTTAGTATCTTTGCTAAAAAACCTCTTTGGACCAGAGTAGCCACAAGGTGCAGTAACCAAAAAAAACAGTGAGTAGAATGAAAAGCTAGACCCTTTGCTGTGCAATTGTTGTATGTGGTTTTACTCACTCATTTGGTTTGGTTTTTAATACCCCGTTACCCAGTGCAGCTCAAGGGTATTTAGAAATATAGGCACATGCAGTAAGGCCTCCAGGACAAATCACCTCAAACGTTAATCCAGATCGGAACAGTACCGGTCACAGGGCCAAAGGGTTGGGGGTGGGCAGTCTTTCGAGCTCCTGGCTTCTTCTGTGTTAGTGGGCTGTTAATTAGAGATTAGCAACACTAATACTCTGAGCTGGAAGGAGCAAGGGCATGCAGCTAAGTTTGAAGAGAAAGAAATAGTCGCAGCTTCTCATGTTGAAAAGAAGAGGCAGACATATCAATGTCATCAGGATGGGTAGCACACCCTAAATCCAACTGAGATGAGCATGAAAGACAGGTAAGGATCACGGAATTGTACTGTGTAGTTTGCAGTCATGTTTAGCTCATTGAATGCAAAACTCCGCTTTGATTGATTGGAATGTTTTGGCTGTTTCAACTGAAGTCCAGGATGTATATTGGAGACCCTAATTGTTATTCATCAGCAACTATGAGAATGGATTATTGTGATTAGCGCATGCTTGGCATACAGTGTACAACTACTGTATGCCTTTCAGCTTGTAATGGACCAGCAGGCAAGTTCAATTAATTAATAGGGTCTGGATTGTCTTCCCTTCTTTGCTGTTGATAGTGGCCTGGTTCAACGCATAACACTAAATCATGATTTAGCAGCTAAATTTTAGCATTATGCAGCCAAGGCTCAATGAGCCCAACAGGGTGTTCATATGCTACTCCTTTCCTGCCTGTTTTCACAATCCAACTATAGTAGGCTTATTAGAAAACAGATGTGATGTTTGTTTGTTTTTGAAAAATGAAGGATCCCTGTTTCAACTGTAATGCTAAACTGAGATACTTTAAAGTGTCCCAACTAAACTTGGGAGATGTCCTTCTCCTAGCCATGTGGGATGAGGAGAGGGGAGGGAGAACATGCTAGGCTGATGCTTCCCTCAAGCTTGTTACGGTCTATCCATGTAGCATTAAACCATGGTTTATCATTGCGTGCTAATAATGCAGCCAATCAGTGCAGCCCTTGGAATTACATTTTTCCACTCTATGTATGGGCCTCTCCTGACTGTTTTTTTCTTCTTGTTGTTGCTGTTGTTTCATTTTGTGGGTATATCCTACAATATTGGCACAATACTAGTGCATTGATGCATTAATATACAGGACCATCCACAAATCATTCCACTTTATTATTTGTTCCGTGAAGCTTCCCCAAGATTCCCACTCAACAAAAGCAGGACATAAAAAATAACCCAGAACATTTGTGGTGTGTGTGTGTGTGTGTGTGTGTGTGTACAGGATTTCAGCCCAAAGTTGTGGACATGCACTGATTGGGAACAAAGCAGTATGACTGTCCCATGACCTTGAAGCTGCTAAGAGTATTGAAAGCAGATATCACACAACTGGCCTGATATCACCATGAGCACAAATAATCATGATGGCACAATTAAAAGGACATCTGGAAAGACTCTACATCAGGCATCCCCAAACTGTGGCCATCCAGATGTTTTGGCCTACAACTCCCATGATACCTAGCTAACAGGACCAGTAGTCGGGGAAGATGGGAATTGTAGTCCAAAACATCTGGAGGGCCGAAGTTTGGGGATGCCTGCTCTACATCAAGCATGGGTTGGATTGGATGCCCTGCACAAACCCTTCCAACTCTATGAAACAGTAATAATAGTGAAGGCAAAGTCTTATCAAGATGTAGGCAGAGTAGACAATAGATTTGATAGACCATGAGCCAGATTCTGGCAAACCACCTAGCACTGGAATTCTTTCAAAGAGTGCTGCACTAATCTAATCCAGTGCAAGGCACTTCTTTAAGGATCACACTCAGGATCATTTGACACGGATTAGTTACGCCTTCACTATTAAGAGATTCTTGGTGTGTATGCATGCTTGTTTTGCAAATTAAGAATGTATTGGAGTAGATTTAGCCAACACCCAATTGTGTTCCCATTGGCATTCTTTCAGTTTCATCCATGTATGCTTAAGAATAAGAGGAGCCCTGATGGATCAGGCCAGTGCCCATCTAGGCCAGCATTTTATTCTCACAGTGGCCAGGCAGATGCCTGTGAGAAACCCGCAAGCAGGACCAGAGCCCAAGAGCTCCATCCCCTCCTGCTGTTCCCAGCAAGTGATATTCAGAAGCATACTGTCCTGAGCTGTGGAGGGTACAGCATATCCTTCAGGGTTAGTAGCCATTGGTAGTCTTGTCCTCTATGAATGTGTCTAATCCTATTTTAAAGCTACCCAACATTCTTTTTTTCCTAAGCCTCTAGACTTTCTAGTCCATTCAATCTGGTGGAAATTTCATCCCATCCTTCCTCCTATAATACTCCGGTTCCTGCCTGGTTTCTAATCTCTGTGGGCCACCACTATTTAAAGTTTGTCGTGTATATACACTTCTCCACTTCATTGCTCTTTTCATTGAAGTTCATCCGTGCTCCTCCTTTTAAACTCAGATTTATTGGCAGGCTGTGTGAATTAGCACTGTAGTATATTTATTTACATTGTACAGATATGTACAGAATGTCAGAAAGGCTTAGAAGAACTCAGAAACCAAGAAAGAGCCAGGAGCCACTATTGCCTTCACTTACTGTTGCTTCTCTTGCTGTCTGCCACCCATGAGGTGGTTAATGAAAGTCTGTTTTGCAAAAGCTGGCCGTTCTCTGCGGTTGCTAGGATACATTGCCCTGCTCTCAAGGAAGGATCAGCTAATTAAAGATTGTTCTGATGATGAAATGTTTCTATATTCGTGTTCCATTGGTCAACGGCACTGTCACTCAAGTTTTCAGCTGGGGAAAATATGGGTGGAATTCTGTAATTTACTGAATGCGTCTGCTGTGTATTGCTTGTGCTAGTAATTTTTTCATCCCTATATCCCAGTACTAATAAACATGGCTATCTAGAAGCAAGTCCTGCTGGAATTCAAGAAAGGTAATTTAGGATTTCAGCCTTAAAGGCAGATTGAAAATTTGTAGTGTTCAACCTGCGGACGCAATAGATATCTGGAAGTAGTTTATACATTTTTTATAAGTCACATTTTGCATGTGTCCTTATAAAGGCTCTTGTAGGCATAGAGCTCTACTAAGTACATCTTGAAAATCACTCTTAATTTTAATTTTTAAAAACCCACCAAAACAAGTTTCTAGCCTTCATGCTTGCTTGCTGGAAGGTAAAACACAATCCACATGGCTCTTTCTTTTTAGGCTGCAATCCTGTATTCAGTTACCTGGAAATAAAATGCCTTAAACTCAACGGGTCTTACTTTTGAGTAGACTTGACTGCATGCTTCGGCATGTAAAACCACACTTTCTTTCTCCTTACCGCCTGGGTCTTCTTCCTCAAGAGGTGTTAGAGCAAAATTGGATACAGCTGCAACTGGGATTAGATTTCTAATTAGTTAACTGTCTCTGCACACAGTTGCTTACTTTTCAGTGGGGGTGGGAAGGGCAGCAACAAGAAATCTGACCCTGACCTTCTCCTACCTTTCAACTGTAAGTGAAACCTGAGCTTCAAGGGCAGAGGGTTCCTGCATAGCTCTGTATACTCTGCATTAAAAGGAATGGAATCATGTGCAAAATATCCTACCCTCTGAAGAGAAGCCAAAATTCTGAGCCTTGGCTAAATAATGCAAATAAAGCATGTTTGCATAACAGTGCTTATTTTGCATAATTCAGATTGCTTCTGCTGGGTACTGGAATTGCCAAATACACACAGCCCTGACTGAATACCCCTCCCCGCCTTGTCTGCTGGAAATCCCGCTCAATCCTCTGCCCCTCCCCGGCTCCTGAAATCTCATCAACTATTATCCAAACAGTTTCAAGGTTATATTTGCAGTCTTAAGGGCTAGAAAGTTTCTGGGCTCTTTTTAATAAAAAATTAAGCCTGTGATTCTCGAGATGTGCTTAGTAGCAATATCTGTGATTGCAATAGTCTTGTGTAAGAGCTGGCAACGGCTGCAGCTCGCTGGTCAAAGCTTAGCGGAAGGGTGAAGGTGGTAAAGAATGTTTACCTTGCATACAGAAGCCCCTAGGTTTGATTCCTGGCATCTCCTGGTAGGGCAAGTTGAGACACCTGCCTGCAACCCTGGAGAGCAGCTGCCAAACAGAGTGGGCAACTCTGAGGTAGGCGGAACAAATTGCCTGATTCGCCTACAAGGCAGCTTCCTGTGTTCCAAATGCAGCCAAAATGCCTACAGCTCTTTTGCAACTTAAATGAAATTGGGGAGGAAGGTTAACAGGTCATTTGGCAGAGAAGTGTTGCCCATGGTTCTGAAGTTCTCAAACAGTACTCTGAGTAGTCTGGAGGTGTTGGCTTCTGTAAGGGGCTCGTGCTCAATGTCTGCCTCACTCTGACAGTCAAGTGACACTTATCATTGCATGCACTAGTTCCTTTTATCAGGAAGCCCCATAAGGCATATCCTTGAAAAGGCTGTTGAAATGTGGGTGCCATGAAAAAAGACCCATGTGATTTGAAGGCCACAGAGGCATGTTGGAGGAAAGGATTCACTAATAAAATTCTTCTGTGACTACAATGGTCCCTGTATGGATTTCATGCTTAGCCCTGGGTCCAGTAGTGTATGGACTGATGGAGTGGAAGTCAGGGAGACCCACACTAGGTGGAGCGTAAGCTAACGTTTGGCAGAGACAACTAATTCTGGCTTTGTCTCCCTCCTTCTACATGCTGAATTGCACAAGGACAAGGCTGAAAGGAAGGAGGAAGAAGCTAATAGGCAGTGCCACCTGCTGACTGGTGGTTGTAATTAAGAAGGCAGGCAGGTGGGGGCAGACTTAAATTGGGGTGCCAGTGCCCCATTTGCCATAACAGACCAACCTGCATGGCATGAAAGGAGCCCCTTTTCAGCTCTAGAGTACACTGTTTGTGTGAACATGGACTGTATGTGGTGCTTTTAAGTGGATGAGGAGAAAGGCCTGCTGTAGCCGTCTTTGTTCAACCCTTAAACGAGGCCTGCTCGTATTGTGTGGCCCAGCGAGCTAAATGCCAGCGTCCATCACCGTGGTAGAGTTAACTAAATTGTGCCTTACAGAATTTGAGCCTTAAAGGGAGATGATGGTGACATTCCTACATTACAGCCCATGAGTGTACAGTGTACTTGTGTACACAAATACATTGTTTTTCACATGTAATATTCAACGAGTGTACAGTCTATGTATCTGTGCACACCACAAGTCAATAAGTGTACACTCTTTCAATTTATTACATTTATTCTTATACCGCTTTCATCTTCCAATGATCTCAAGGTGGTGTACAATGGTTCTCCTCATCCCCATTTCACCCCCACAACAACCTTGTGAGGTAGGTTAGGCTAAGAGATGGTGAGTGGCCCAAGATCACCCACTGAGCTTCATGGCTGAGTGGGGATTCGAACCCTGCTCTCTATGTGTGCTCAGTGTGTGTGTGTGTGTGTGTGTTTATGTATACAAGCCTATAGCATTATTGGAGAACTTGGGGACAGGGCTAATTAGAACAAACCTTCTCTTGTGACCTCTTAGACTATTGACACTTTTCTGTATGGCATAACGATATTAGGAATCGTGTCCCACATGTTGTGGTAACTCTCCCCTCTGGGAGAGTGAGAAAATGACAGCTCTGGCTCATTTCATTTCCATTTGACTCGTCAATTCAGAACTAATCTTGGGTTAGTGGCAGTAGGCCAGACAAGGAGGAAAGCAGCTTTAAGAGGTTTTATCCTGTCTGGAACTGCCATTCACTGTTTCCGTGCCTCCGGAGAAACTCCCGCCAGGACCCTTTCAGACTCTCCCAGAAAGGATTACTACAACTTGGATCACACTGGTGATCTTTGCTTCTTCCAGTAGACTGACATTTGTTTGTCTATCTTCCCAAGTGATGTGTAATTTTTTTTTTGAGACACCTTTGAGGGAATCTTTCAAGGAGTTGGAGGTGGTGTTCATAAGTGGTCCATGTTTCACAAGTATACAGTAAGGTTGGTAATAGAACAGCTTTGTAAACACGCATTTTGGTTTCCCCGAGAATGTCCTGGTCCTCAAACACTCTGTGCTTCAACCGGGGAAAAGCTGCGGTCGCAGAGCTCAAGCAGTGCTGGAGATCCTATTAAGCGGGATTTCTTCCAAATGACTCCTAAGGACCATCTGCTTTTGGAGTTCCCTGGTAACATCGAGGAACACTGGACCAAGCTAAAAACATCCATTATTGCAGCCTGCGAACAAACTATTGGATACCAAACCAAGAAACACCAGGGCTGGTTTCATGAGAATGACAGTGAGTTTGAATGCATTATCAACAAGAAAATGAAGGCCTTTCAGATCTGGCAAAGAGATAGAAACTGCGCCACTAAGGGAAAAAAAACTATGCAAACGCTAAGGCTGAAGTGAAAAGGGGGGGAAATCCTATAGTATGTGAAAAGGAAAATAAATAAATAAAACTGGTTTCTACAGGCCCTGAAAGATACCCAATATAGGTAATAAATGCTCTGCTTAGGCTTTATTTTGCAACCAGAATGGCTGTCAGGATTACTTTGTGATGAGAGAGTTCAGCTCCCCCTGCTTTTTGTCATTATGCTGAGGCACAGTCTCCACCTGTTGTTGGTCACCAAAGTGCAGATTCTGAAAACAGATACCTGCAGTAAAACTGGAACCTGAGCCTGGCAGCAGGAGGGAAATACTCTTAATTAGTATTGGGCAAAAGACCTTTTCATTTTGCAGCTTTCGAGCAGTTTTAAAAGATACTTTGCAATGCCAATGGAAGAGCAGGCCTTGAAAACTTCACCCATTGAGGTATTTCTAGGACCCCGTCCAATTGTTTAGTAAAAATAAAATTTTGGGCATTACTATCTGAGGCTGCAATCCTATACACATTTACCGGTACCTGGGAGTAACTCCCCTTGAACTAAATGGGGACTACTTCTGAGTACACATGTATATGATTGGCCTGTTAAATTCCATTTTTCTCTCTGAGTCTTTATGGCTGTGAGCAATTTAACCCATCCTATTTATTTGTTGTTTGCACGTAATAATAATAATAATAATAATAATAATAATAATAATAATAATAATATTTTTATTTATTTATACCCCACCCTCTCCAGTCAAGACTGGGCTCAGGGCGTCTGACACCAATAAAATTACAATAAAACATAAAAGAAAGAAAAACAATTAAAATACGAATTAAGATACAGTTTAAAATTTAAAACGCAGCCTCGTTTTAAAGTAGCCCATAAATCGAAACCATAAGGAGGGAAAACATAGGGGTCCAACCCAAAGGCCAGGTGGAACAGCTCCGTCTTGCAGGCCCTGTGGAAAGATGTCAAATCCCACAGGGCCCTGGTCTCCTGTGACAGAGCATTCCACCAAGTCGGGGCTAGTACTGAAAAGGCCCTGGCCCTAGTTGAGACCAGTCTAACCACCTTATGGCTCGGGATCTCCAAAATGTTATTTGTGGACCTTAAGGTCATCCGTGGGGCATACCAGGAGAGGCGGTCCCATAGGTACGAGGGTCCTAAGCCGCATAGGGTTTTAAAGGTCAAAACCAGCACCTTAAACCTGATCCTGTACTCCACCGGGAGCCAGTGCAGCTGGTAAAGCACTGGATGAATGTGATCCCGCGGCTGGGACCCCGTAAGG
Organism: Zootoca vivipara; assembly: GCF_963506605.1. NCBI lineage: Eukaryota > Metazoa > Chordata > Lepidosauria > Squamata > Lacertidae > Zootoca > Zootoca vivipara. The sequence goes on along the minus strand of NC_083285.1, from coordinate 56,646,469 downwards.
AGCCTCGCTGCAGCATTCTGCACCCGCTGGAGTTTCTGGGTCAGCTTCAAGGGCAGCCCCGCGTAAAGCGAACTACAATAATCAAGCCTGGAGGTGACCGTCGCATGGATCACTGTGGCCAGATCCGGCGAGAAAGGTAAGGTAGTTCTGGTGCTTGATAAATAATAACGAGACTTGCAGGACACTTGGCAAACTCCTGAGTAGTATGTTAAATGTACTCTGACCCGATTTTCTGGTACAAACCCCTGATAAATTACAGCCCTTCTTTTGCCAGTTGGGAAGCTTTCTGTTTCAACTCAGGATGAATTGCTATAGTTGTCTGTCTGCAGGCTCCATCCCCAGCAATCAAATCTCTGGAAGTAAGACAAGGGCATGGATTATTATTCTTGTTTACAGCGTATGTAAATATGATGCACACAAACATGTGCTCTAACCATGCAAACCATTGAGAAGCCCCACTGTGTTCACCAAGCCTTATTTGCACAGGTAAATGTGCACAGCAATGCAGTTTACCATATCGTGTCAGTACACAGCTTGCCATTTCAGACACTGCAGCTGGTGAGATTCACCACAAACTACTCATAGCATTTATTATAAGGCCATTATAATTTTCTAGTGAATCTTTAACCAAAAAGACAACTGTCTTGTTTGCTCTTAAATCAGTGTAGATTGGGCTATTGCAAAGCAGATACATACAGGATATATGAACAGGCAGAGAAGCATCTCCAGGCAGACAGCCAAACTATGTACGTATGTCTTGCAGACGTGTGACATTCTCCTGGTTTTTATTTATGTTTTAATTAAACTCTCACAAGTGAGAGAGGTTCATTGCACCCATGCGCTGCTTATGGGTTTCCCATAGGTATCTGACTATAAAAATCAGTGCTTTTTTCAGGGGGTACTCAAGGGTACACTGTACCGGCCGCTCTTTTCATTGTGGTTAAAAAGTGTGGCACTTACTATAACAACTTCATGGTGTGTGCCGGCACCTCTTTTTCTAGAAAAAAAGCACTGATGAAAACATAATTTTATGCTAGAAGAGCATTTGTTCTGACACAGGAAGGTTCTTCTTAGTTACGCTTGTGGGGAAACAGATATGTATCTTTTCCCATGCTGAGGAGACAGAGAAGATAGGAAAGCCGTCTTTTTTAGCAGAACAATTGAAGTTTCCAGAAGTTGCCTTTTGCAGCTTTCATAATGCACCAGGAGAATGTTACACTGGAGGACAACTTGCAATATTTACTTTATCCCTGGGTGTTTCTGATGTGATAACAGACATGTTCAAAGTGTTCCAGAGAGTGCCTATTTTCATGTGTGATAGCTTGGATGATGCTATATTTATCATACTAATTAGCCGAAGCAGATGAACTTGGCAACAGTGCTTTTTCCACATTTTGGGGGAATTCGAGGCTCCTGAGCTCAGTGCTGATTCAGCATCGCTTTAGAACTGGCCCTTCAATTTGCCTTCCAGGAAAAAAAAGACCTTTTTAGCAGTACCAATACATGCAGATGGCAGTACAGATAGTGCCAACTTTCCTGGATAACACAGCAGCATAACAAAGAGCTGGTTGTCCGGCCTATTGCCTTGCCTGCCACATCTCTCCCTGCTAGAGAGGGTAAAAACTCATTCCCTCCCTCACTGCAGCCAATTCTTGCAGCAACAGCAAGGAAAACTTACTCAGAGCACTCAGCCCTGGCCAGACTCTGTTGGGGATGGAGGATCTTGGCAGCTGGGTCTGATTCAGGCTTCTGCCTTTTGTTTCAGGGCATTTTCTCTCTTGGCACAGCTCAGAGGCTCTCAGTGTTGTGCTTCAAGAGTCACATGGTAAAATATTTGTACAGCTGTATGACGCTAGAGAGACACATTGGAGAGAAGAGATTGTCTCCTATTATTCAACAGTACAAATCAGTGTTAACCCAAAGCAGAGCTCGCCTGTGCAGTCTCTATCTACAAATCCAAAGCATCTCTGGCCCAACTGTTTACTCACTCACCCATCCTCCCAGCGGAGCAAACGGTCACACATCTTGATGTTGTTATGTCCAGGCTAGTTCCAACATTAATAGTTTGGGAGCATCATCTTGCCTTTCCAGGCTTACTGACTCATTCAAGGTGGGCCCCAGGCAAGAGCAGACTGAGAAATTATGCAGACTGGCTCAGGAGTGGAAGTTACTGTGAAAGTAGGGATTTGCAAGCACCCTGATGCTCAACCCCCAAAAGGGTCAAGCTTTTGTGAGCATTTGCAAAGGCTTAAGAAAGACATAATTGAAGTGCCTGTGACCTTCCCTGGTTGCCTTCCCTTTCCCAACCTGGACAACTTCTACAAAGCATGGGATTCCCCTGAGCTTGCTGATACTTCTCTCTTTTGTATGGGTGGTGCAGTTTTGGCTGCATGCGGATTGGCAGTCACCCACCCACCCAAATCACTACTAGGGGAAATGATGACGATTTATTAGCCACTCCCCCCTGCAGCTACTTATCCACTTCACATCACCCCCTCTTCCAAAGCTGACTTTCTAAAGTTGGCAAGTTATTGCGGATATAGGGCAGTATACAAATTCAAATTATTATTATTATTATTGGTTGTTGGTGCCCACAATGTCTCAAGAGACATTGGAGTGTGCCCCGGGGGACGGGGAAGTCAAACCACTGGAGAATCACCATGCCTGCTGTGGCTACAGAGACCGGAAACTCGTAACTGCTGCCTCCCTCGTTGTTTTTGCTGCATTAGCAGTGCTGAAGTGACCTCCCTGGGAGGCAAGCCTGGGCAGTGTGTATGGAGTTCTGGGGCTGCCCAGATGACAAGACCAGCCTCGAGGATGTGGTCCAAAGGAAAGCAGAGCAATACGTTCGGCACCAGGGCCGTCTTAAGCACATCCAGCGCCGTGGCGCAAACATCCCTCCAGCGCCCCCTCCCTTTCCCAAAATTTAGAACTCGGAGCCCAACTTGTGGACCACCTCACAACCCCGGGAGCCACTGCCCACAGAAGACGCCACTGATGTGGCCGCTGCGCAGCTGGCCAGACCGCTGGAACCCCATGCTCACTTGCGAGGCTCCGGGGCACCGCCTCCTCCTCCGCTGCCTGATGACAGTCCACTGCCGGCGCTCTCGCTGCTGCCCAGTGGTCTGAGGAGCAGCAGGCGGTTGCCACACCGCTGCCTGTGCCCTGGGGAGTGGTGGTGCTGGGGCGGTGGGCACCGGTGACGGGAGGAAGCTCCTCGGGAGCAGCTCCCACCACTGCCACTCCTGCCACTCCCTCAGATGACAGCGGCTCGGCAGGCAGTGGCTGAGGGGATTCCCGCGGCCGAGGGAGAGGAGGCGAAGGAGCCATAGGGCTTGGTGGCTCGTTGCGCCTCGCCAACCATCTGGAAGCATGCAGGAAAAGGGGAGGCCGCTGGCAAAGCAGGGCAGCTCCCCCACTCGCTGGAGCGTTCCTGAGAGGCTGGCGCCCTGGCGCAATGAGCCACTAGGCCCTATGGGAAAGACGCCTCTGTTTGGCACCAGCTTGGCTGCAGGAGTTGCCAGAACAAAGCTACAAGGTGTGATCTGTCTTCGAGACTCCTCTCCAGATTTGAGTAGGGTTTACTCCTTTAGCATTTTATTTTCTTGAAGATATCCTGCAAAGCAGCAGAGGTTTAGGATCAGAGTTTTGCTTCTCCTACATGGGCAAACTTTTTGTTTTCAGAAGCCACTTTCTCTGGAGAGACCTGTGTCCTAGGTCTAGGACAATGCGGGTGGAAGGGAATGAGAATTCATGCCTCAGTCATCTTAAGTAAGTCCTGGAATGATGCATGAATCTGCCTTATGCTGAATCAGATCTGTGGTCCATTCAAACTCAGTGGTGTGGGTCTTCCTTACTGTCCTGCCAGCTCTTTTAACTTAGGTTGCTTGGAACCTGCTGTTATCTGTTGAACCTGGGACATTGTGCATGTTTACCTTCTTGGTATTCACAGCCACATCCCCTTACAGTCACATTCTCTTCTAACAGTATATATACTGTTGTATAATCTGATAATTATACAATAATGATGATAAGGGATGCATTGCAACAACCAATGCAGATTTCCATGTGTTGTCTTTCAGCTACATCTACTGTTTTCTAGATCAACTGGACATACATGGACAAATTATTATTATCGTCTTTTGGGGGGACTTACGTTGCGTTTTCATTGCAGTTCTGTTTAACAACACTTGCACACCATTCTCTTGAAACCAGTGTTAGAAACTGAGATATGAAAGCTAGGAGCTAAATGGCACTTTAAACCTAGGTTATGGGCACAACAACGGAATGTCTAGGCACGCTTTTTTATTGCAATGATTCAAAGCTGAAAATGTATGAACTGCAGCTAAAATATTATGTTCATTTCACATGGTCTAGTCCTTTCCCTCCCCACCCCCCTAATATTCTTAAGAGGGTCTCTTGTCCAGTTTTCAGAGAGTAGCTGGAAGTGGGGAGGCAGAAAAAGGTTTCCTTCCACTTTGCAGTTTAAATTTGAAATCTTAGGCGTAGTACTGCGCCAGAGCTAAGAAACTGCTCATGCTAATGAAATCCCCTGCTGCAAAATGTATGTAGAACAATTGGAGTTTCAAACACTGCTTGAAAGCGAAGCATCTTGTATTTTATGTGTTCCTAAATGTGTAACTTCAGAGCATACAGGGGGAGAAACCTGCTCGGTGATCTTCCCATGCACCTTCTTCAGTGACCCTAGGAGCCAATCCTCACCTCTGTTGACTATGATTAACTCCAATCAGCACAAAGGGTGAGAAGACTTCTCAGCAGGTAAAAAGCTCCCCTTTCCTGCTGATTGGGCGACTTTAGGACACTGAAGAGACAGGGTCCCTGCTACAGAAATAGTAATGGGCCACTATACCTCTGGCTCTCTCACACACTGACTATGGGCTTTGCAAATTGAGCTGTGCTGAGCCTTTACCCTGATTCAGATTAAGCCCCCAGCATTTCATTTCCTCCATGTGGGCAGAAGTTGAGGAAGCACCAGATTACTTGAGGAAGCAAGAAATATATATATATATTTGGAAGCACCCCTGCTTTTCTGCTCTGTGGCTGCAAACACATCTACATATGTACACACACTTTCTCTCTGCTCCTGGCAGAGAGCCAGCTGCTTCAGTGACGCTTCTGTTCCTTCAGCCACCACAACCTTTTGCTTGGGAAATCGTGCTGATGAGGCAGTTGATGAGAATGTTGCCGGCCATTAGCAGCTGTCACTTTTATGTCCTCCTTTGTGAGTGACGGGGCAGATGAGGCCTCTTCATCCCATTAGCCACCTCCGCAAGGTCCTTGGGCCTGCTAAGGAGCTGTCGCTGCCAAGAAAACATCCACAGAGTGGTGGTGCAAGTGGGAGGGAGCCACAGGCACCAGCCACCTGCTGGAGAATCCTGAGCATTTCTGGAGGCCCAAAGTGGTTCTAGGGACCATTACACAGCAACAAACTCCAAGCTTGCCACTGCGTGTACCACAAACAGAGCCACAAGCAACCTTGGCTCTCCAATTAGTGTACATGTATGTGATCATGCGTACTTCCAAACACCTGTTGTTGTTTTTTAAATTATGTTATGAATTTGGCAGAGGGGCAGGCTCGCCATAATCTCTACATTCAGAATCTGAGCGAACTCATACATTTATGAAGTAAGCAAAGTCTGGTTACCGTAATTAAAACTAAGCCAAGTGGTGTTGCTTTCAGTTTAGGACAGGGGTCGGCAAGGTTTACCTCGCTTGGGCTGGTTCACTTCAGTGGAGATCACTCCGTGGGCCGGATCACACACATGCATGAGCATGCGCAGACGCGATTTCCGGCATCTGCATTGACACGATTTCTGGTGTCTGCGCAGATGCCATTTCCAGTGTCTGAGCATGTGCAGATGTGAATTCCGGCAATGTGGAAGTGAGTCCCTGCGCCGTGCTGCGCCGTGCTGCGCCGTGCTGCGCCGGTTTAGCGCAGCGCACAGGGACTCACTGAGTGGGCGGCTCAGTTTGGCCGGTTAAACAACCCCCATGGGCTGCTTGTGGCCCATGGGCCTTAGGTTGCCTACCCCTGATTTAGGATCACAATCTCAGGCAGCTTCACATAGCTAGCTGGGGATAAGCCAAGCCCTTAATGAGACGAAAGGTGTTGGTGGCCCATCTAAGAGGAATCCTTGGGCCTGTGCAGACAGAGGTTGCCAAGGTGATGGTGTGAGGTGACAGGAAAAGAGTGTCTTTAGCAAGGTGTGCTGGGAACATGAAGGGGGATCAAAGATAGATGCCCCCATTCCTCCCTTTTTGTGACACATTGAATGACATTTTCTAATCACTTTGGAGACCGGCACCGTGCGTGCATGCATGCGCAATCATGTCTTTTGGATGTGCATCAATTGGCCATTTCCTGTACTCAGAACAGAACAGAGAATTTACCTCACTTATTTCTGTGGCTAATAGCCAAGTAACTGCCTTATATTATTAATGGGTTAATAATACAGTAGTTTCTCTGCTCTGATGGGAATCTCCCCTCCCCAGAAATATTTAGATTTATGTTCTCAGATACCTGCAACATTCTCACAAAGAAAATGGAGAATTCACTCAGGGTTCAGCCTGGTTTTCTGTGTATCAAATGATAGTAGATGCTCCAGAGCCTCAATAATAGGACACCTGGTATGAGAGGGAGAAAGTCATTTCTAGGGATTCATTAAAAAAAAAAAAAGATGTATGTCAATTGAAAGGTCTCTGGTGTCTTCCAAAAGGATGCTCAGCACATAATTCACATAATTTCTGTCCTACCTTTGCATCTGCGTTATTCTACCACAGGGGACCACATCTTGGTTGTCATGACAACAGTGACAGAACGGCAGCCTGCTGCATCATCGCACCATCTCCACAAGATGCTCTGGTGAGATGCTCTGGGAAAAGCTTACCAAAGGAGATGCGCATCAAAAATACCGTTTCCCTTTCACCTCGATTTTCAGCATGCTTCACACCCACAAATAGAAGTGACTGAAGGAAATGGTACCTGTAGATTTTCACAAAGGGAACATTTGCAGTGCTGAAGCCTGAGGACAAAGGCAAGCAACAGGGAAATTTATGGTTCTGGAGATTCACCAAGTCAGAGGTTGTTAACAATTGTGAGTGCTCTGCTTACTGACAAGGATTTTAACCTCTGAGAAGAAGAAATAGATTTCATCACTGTTCTGTGAGTATTGACCATATCACATGTGTTTTGAAGCTGAAAATGTTTAATTGTCTTGTTCCATGTGTTGGTGACTTTAGGGGGGAAATAATTGGGCATAATGCCTTTTGTTGGAGGGATTCTGTGAATACACTGTAAAGGGTGGGTCAGGGCATAGAGTCAGTGTTGTAAACAGAAGCTAGAGGTCTGCGCTGGAGTTGATTTGATAATTATAATTTACACCTACATGTTGTTGTTGTTCCATCAATGTACATTGTGCTTTACAGAGTTTCATAAGTATGTATGGGTTTTTTTGAGCTTGCCTACAATCCACATTTCAGCAGTGGATGAGAAAACATTAAAAAGGGAAGAGGTCTTGCAGGAACATTCACTAGTATTATGTGTGTGTGTATACACACACACACACACACACACACACACACACACACACACACACACTGCATGGTCCCTTAAATACTAATTTAAACTGAGACAAGTCCCTGCCCCAAGAACTTTCCAATATAAATTTCAAGTAAACAGGAGAAAGAGGGAGACAAAGGCAGCTATAACAGGGGAAATATTATGTATACATAAATGTGGTTATGGGGCAATACAGTCCTATGCATGCTTATTCAGAAACAGCTTCCATTGTGCTTAGCATGGCTTACTGTATAGTACTGTGAGTGTGTTTAGGTTAAGGCCACGAAGCAAAACAAACTTATTAGGAGTAAGTCCTATTGGACACAGAGTAAACATGCAAACTATTGCAGTTTGAGCCGCATGAAATGGAAGTCCATCAACCTCACCAAGAAACTTGCCCAGGTACAAACTGACATCCTCTTTCTATCTAAATGCAAAAACCTGGACATTGTACCTAAGGGTCTTAGAATTAAGAACCCTCTTCAATCAACTTATCCCACAGAATATGCCAGAAAACTATGCCACACTTTATCTAAGAAACTGCTGAAACATCTTATCGGCGTTCTGTATTCCAAACAGAAGTTAATAAAGGAGGAACTCTCTGCACTGGAGAACTCCATCAGGAATCACCCGGCCTGGCAGAAGTTCCACAAGGAAAAACAAACCATTTACCACTCTCAACTGGAGTTACTGAAGAACCAGAAAAATAAAAAACTCTGCAACCTTTCCAACCTACAGGCCACCAATCAAAACAAGATCAACAACATTGTCAATCTTTCACAGCAAACACTCAGCCCAGCTGAGGAATCCGTCCTTTCACGGGGACTATCATTCTGCCCTGCCAAATCCCAACACATGATTCAGTTCTGCGGGGACCTGGAAGCATTTTTCCGCCGTTTACGCCTGAAGGAGTATTTTCATCACACACAAGAACAAGACAAAGTAGAACAAACTACATCCCCACAACACAACACCTCTCAACTTACTGGGGAACAACCATCACCCTCCAAACGCATCAATGAACAGAACATTGACCACCAACTACCACCGAAAAGAAGTTACACAAAAAGGGACTCCACATGGACCCCTCCTGATGGACGCAATACCACACTAGATCTGTACATCGAATGCTTCCGCCACAGAATCCAAACGGATGTGACCAGAAAACACCATCGCTTACAACAAAATCTAAACCATGTTGAAAGGAGAGCCATAGAAAATCTCAGGAACAACCCAGACATTATAATTAAAGAGGCAGACAAGGGTGGAGCTGTCGTCATCATGAACAAAACTGATTACATCCAAGAGGCCCACAGACAACTTTCCAATACTGCCTTTTACATGAAATTGGACTCATACCCCACACAAGCATACAAAAAAGAACTGAACAAGATTATTAAGGAGCTACCCCTACACATCCAAGAACAGATCCTCACAAACACACCAGCGGAACCTCGGCCAGGAACTTTCTATCTTCTACCCAAAATACACAAACCAGGAAACCCAGGACGCCCCATCATCTCAGGTATTGGCACCATTACAGTGGGTGTTTCCGGCTATATGGACTCTGTTCTGAAACCATATGCTATCAGTGCTCCCAGCTACGTACGTGACACCACAGATTTTCTGAGGAAAATACAATATTTGAACAATCTTCCTAACAATACTATACTAGCCACTATGGATGTGGAATCTCTATATACCAACATCCCACACAAGGATGGTTTACAAGCCATAAGGAACACCATTTCAGATAAAACCACAGTGGACTTTGCTACCAAACTCTGCCACTTTGTCCTTACCCACAACCACTTCAAATTTGGTGATGACCTGTTCCTCCAGATCAGCGGCACAGCCATGGGCACCCGCATGGCCCCACAGTATGCCAACATCTTCATGGCAGATTTAGAACAACGTTTCCTTAACTCCTACCCACTCAAACCTCTCCTGTACCTGCGATACATTGACGATATTTTTATTATCTGGACACATGGACAACAGACCCTGGAAACCTTCCACCAGACATTCAATGACTTTCACCCCACCATCAACCTAACAATGAACCAATCTATGCAAGAAATACATTTTTTGGACACTACTATAAAAATACAGGATGGACGTATAGACACCACCTTATACAGAAAACCAACTGACCGACAAACATATCTACATGCTTCTAGCTACCATCCCAAACATACCAAACAATCCATCGTATACAGCCAGGCCTTACGTTACAACCGCATCTGTTCCAACTCTACAGACAGAGAATCTCACCTAAGAGATCTACAGCAAACCTTTTTAGAACTAAAATATCCACCTGATGAAGTTAAACAACAGATCAACAGAGCCAGACAGATACCTAGAGAGAACCTGCTGCAAGACAGACCCAAAAAAGAAAATAACAGAACACCACTAGTCATCACATACAGCTCCCAAGCTAAAACAGTACAACGCATCATCAGAGATCTACAGCCTCTCCTGGACAATGACCGCTCCCTTTCTCAAGCTCTGGGAGGAAGACCTTTCATTGCCTACAGACAGCCACCCAATCTTAAACAACTCCTCACCCACAATAATACAACCACCAGACTTAACATGGACACTGGTACCAGAGCCTGCAATAAACCCAGATGCCAACTTTGCTGCCACATACACCCAGACAACACCATTACTGGCCCCAACAACATCCAACATACCATCTCAGGACTATTTAATTGCTCATCCTCTAACATTGTGTATGCCATCAAATGCCAACAGTGCCCTTCAGCTCTCTATATTGGACAAACAGGCCAAACCCTACGCCAAAGGATAAATGGACATAAATCTGACATCAGGAACCAGAAGACAGAAAAACCAGTAGGAGAACACTTCAATCTCCCAGGACATTCTATACAAGATCTCAAAGTAGCTGTCTTACTACAAAAGAATTTCAGAAATAGACTGGAAAGAGAAGTTGCTGAATTGCAACTTATCACCAAGCTCAAAACCATGGAGGGACCTGGTTTGAACAGAGATATCGGGTTCTTATCTCATTATACATGATAAGCGATCTTCAGCCATCTCCACCCTTGCTTTCTCATGCAAAACCATTTGCAGTCGTTTGCGGTCATCAACAGCTATCAGTCAGTCAATCACCCATTTCCACCACCCTTCTGAGTGATCCCCCCTCCCCATCCCCTCCCCATCCCCACCCCTTCTCTACATAAGTGCCTGGAAACTTCCATTTCACTGTATCTGAAGAAGTGTGCATGCACACGAAAGCTCATACCAAAATAAAAACTTAGTTGGTCTTTAAGGTGCTACTGAAGGAATTTTTTTATTTTACTTCGATCCAGACCAACACGGCTACCTACCTGTAACCAAAACTATTGCAGTGTTGGGCTTAGTTTTCTGTATGCTGTGAGGACTAAAGACCACAGCTCTCCATTCCAGGGAAAGTTCGCTTCTGGAGCCCTGATGAGAGCAGACCTCAGCCCTGGGGGATTTGCAGCAGTATTTATACCAGAGTCCAAAGTGTACTGGTGTCCACACATCCAGCCTCAACTGTATGCATTTTATTTCTTTGGTGTCCTTTGAGATCAAAGAGCTTATGTGGCAGTGCATAGCCTCAGCTCACTGGGACTGAAGCACAAAGGGTTGCAGTTGCTTCATACCAGCACGATAATGTTACAGTGAGCCTCAAGTGACTTGTGCCTCACAGACCCAGAGTTGCCAGCGTGGATCCATGCCAGCTGTTCCTAGGAGCAGCACGCTCAGGTCTTCTCATGTGCATAAACACACACATGCACACAGAAAAGCATGGAGTTGTAGCATGCACAAGCTCCAAAGGGAAGGCATGCCTGCTAAGGATTGTACTACCAGAGTTCAGTAGAAAATGGGAGAGACGTACAGGAGGGTAGCCCAGCCTCTGTTCCATGGCTGGGCCTGGGGTGCCCTCCCTTCTGTGCTTAAGCAGTTGTGCCACCACCTTTTGTTCCTTCTCAACACCCCTGGGTCATCTTCACTAAATGGATAGCTTACGTACTGAATTCTCTACCAAGGATGCGGTGATGTCCCCTGGCTGATGAGATGGCTTTAAAAAAGAAGTTTGACACATTGCTGGAGGAGAGGTCTGTCAGTGGCTGTTAGACGCAAGAGCTAAATACACCCAAAGATAAGATGCCACTGGATACTAGTTTCTGAGGAGGGCTTGTTGCCTTCATGACATTCCTTTGGGCTCCCTGGAAGCATCTGGCTGTCCACTGTGAGGAATACGATACTGGACTTGGTAGATGTACCAGGGGCCTGGCCCAGCTGTTATCACTTGATTAGGCAAGGTGGTGTTGCCCTGCCACCATCTGGAGGGCCTTCTTGTCCCTAACAGCTGTGCATAAAGGATGTTGCCCAACCCACTGGGAAGTAAAGGGAAAACACTGCGATCCAAAGCAGGATATGTCTATTTCCTGCCTGCAGTGGCTATGAAACTTGGAGCAAAGCTCATTGTGTATCATAATGTGAATTCTGAAAGACAGGAGGAGTTTTACATATTTTACACCTTGCATGTCTTCTTTGGAAGCAGTCTGGCACACAGGTGAGCTTTTTGACATTACATTTGTTTACTTCTTAAGGGGAAAGGTGTGTGAATAGTAGAGCACAGTCAGGGCTTTCAAAGCAACGTGGGAAATATTCCAGCCCAAATAGTGTTGTGAAACGTCCCGACAGCGTCTGGCAGCAGCTTTCCAGTGTAAGGCGGATTTATTCCCATCACCTGCTATCTGATCCCTTTAAACTGAAGATGCCAGGGATCGAATGCATGCAAAACACGTGTTCTGCCAGCAAGCTGTGTAGTCCCTTACTTCAGGTACAATTGCTGGCAGGTGATCATTCTAATTTTTGTGCCTTGAAGATATTTACCTGCTATAAATCAAGGCACAAGAGCAAGTCAGGTGGCTATTTTGTGGTCAGGTGGCAATCCTCTAAACCAGGCATCCCCAAACTGCGGCCCTCCAGATGTTTTGGCCTACAACTCCCATGATCCCTAGCTAACAGGACCAGTGGTTGGGGAAGATGGGAATTGTAGTCCAAAACATCTGGAGGGCCGAAGTTTGGGGATGCCTTCTCTAAACGATACTCTCCCTGCACACACACCCATATAACTCTAGAGTAGCATAGCAAAAAAGACAGAACCTTTTCCCAATGAACTTTGAATCTTAATTGTGGAAGGCAAGGACATATAAAGAGAAGACAGAGCCAAGGGTTGACTGTGAGAGAATGAGTACAGCTACCGTAAAAAGGCACCCATATATACAGAAACATATAAACACTAAAATGTTTCATTTTCTTTGCATGGTTTCCTCCCTCAAAACATTGTTAGTAGATGCCCTTCACCAAATTTGGTTCCAGGGTGGTTTGCAAAATATGCAGTGAAATCCTAAACGAGTTTGCTTAAAAATAAGCTGCATTGTACGAAATGGTTCGTTCTGCCTGGTATTTAGGGCTGCATCCCAAATATGCAGCAAAATAAAACTTTTTTAAAAATCAGATAACGAAACAGAGATTTTCAACTCATGGATGGACCATGTTTGATCCCATGACAGCTGAAAACCTCGGTGTTTGGAACAGATGAGACCTCAGATCAGCAAGGGAAGAAGGGGGTCGGCTAGCTCAACCCAGTCCATGGACAAAAGGGAAATGTATGCACATAACTCCTGTCAATGCTAATGGGAGTCACGAGATGAAATTCCCTAAGCACCAAGAGCCAAAGCCGCCCCCTCAATGTGCAAGCAGCATAAAGACGTGTCTGTGTGTGTGTTGGCACGGCTGAGGGCCTAATGTGGAAGAATAATAGACATCAGAAATGGACATGAATTATTTGTTCATCTTGCCCATCCCCATGGAAATTGCTCCAGAATGATTCTCTGCTTTCTCTTTTTGGGGAGTTCTGCCCGCTCAGTATTTAAACAAACAGACATACAAAACTGATCTTTCCCCAGTCTCTTGTAAGACAGCTCAGCAAACCCAGGCAACAGATACTCTTGCAAGCCAGTTCTTATTGAATCCAAGTCTCTTCCTGCAACATTCCCCAGCCCTGTTTGTTTTATTCATCACATCTTGTTTCCTGCTGTTCCAACCAAGGAGCTTAGCACAATGCACAAGGGGGCTATGCCATTGTCTCATCACACCATTACTGCTAGATAGCTTAGGCTGGCACAAGGCCATCCAGAGAACTTCAGCAGGGATCAGAACTTGTGTTCCAAGACTAACACTGTATCAATCCTATACACATTTACTTAAGCGCCATTGAACTCAATGGAGGCTACTGCTGAATGGGCATGACAAGGGTTGCACTGTTATTGTAGCATAAGCTCTTGTGGGCTAGAATCCCCTTCATCAGATGCTCATGTGGGGTTGGGGGTAGAATGGAGCCAACACAGCCTGTGACAACACTACGTTGATTAAATTGACCATTTGCAGCAGCATTAATTGAAGCGCAGAAAAAGAAAACATGATTGTACTTTTCTAATTTTATACCTGCCAGTGGCAGATAATACTGCATCTGATGAAGGGGGCTGTAGTTCACAAAAGCTTATGCTGAATGTGTTGGTTTTTACGACACAGCATATATTTATGCAACAACCACAAGACTCTTTATTTGTTATTGCTGAATGTGTTTTGAGTCACACAGCTTCTATAATAAGTACAAGCAAGTACACTGGGGGACTGAGCATTCTGTTAAACTTTCTTCCATTCTAAACAGAAGGAAACTGTTGTGTTCGGTTTACTAACATGCCCTGCTTCAGAAGAAGCCAGTGCTGTCCAAGTTATTGCAGGCTACAATTAATATGCTGTACAACCATATTCAGCAATGTGTATTGATGGCCGGTGCACATTAGGTGTGTTACATGATTGAGTGTGCTTATTCTCCTCCATGAAACTTGGGAGTACTTACAGTTTGTGAATTCTAATATGTTAGTAGTTTTAGACTTTTTTCCTTTCCTACAGGTAATGAGAATAAGAATTTGAATCCAAGTGATAAAAAGAAAAATATATGAGAAGAGTACTTCTTGCAAATCAGCATCTGTTGCACCCCAAAGGATTTGTTTCAAAGGTAGATTTCTCTTCGCTTAAAAAAAGGTAAATGAAAAACAGTGTTTGCTTTCCTTGCTTGTATTTCTGAAGGGGTGGTGGTATTATTCCGTGGTTACTGATTGTCTTGTTTGCCACTGATAACATATTTTGGCTCTGCATTGTATACAGTAATTTAGCTATCTAGGTTTTGTATCTTTAACTCGAGGTTGATTCAAGGGTTGGTATGCTTTTGCTGTGGCCCTACATCCCAGTAGCAGCCTAGTGGACCTGCAGCAATGAGGCAGTGGACACACACACTGAGGAAAGAGGAGTCCGTGGAGGGGGTCTTGTATTGGACCCTCCAAAACCTGGAGCTTTAGGTACCGGTAGTTAAATTAAAAAAAAAAATTTGGACCAATGGTCCGTGATAAAGGATGTGTTCTTCTGTTGTTTGTTTCTCTGGCTTCTGTATGCTTTATATCCTTTAGTGCAGCTCCTGTATACAGTACATTCTCTTTCTGGTGGCAACATACTGTAACTCATCTGACCATATATTTTTATTACTTGCTAGAAGTTAGCCTTGTGCTCTTTCAAAATGGGCAGCATTCATGCAAATCTTTAATAGAGAAAGGGAGCAAGTTTGCAATCATTTCCCCCTGCCGCATTTGTTAGACCGTCAAATTAGGAATAATCTTTCCTGGCTGTAACACACCAAGTATTGTTCTGCTAGTTGGATCAAAACTGCCGGGTTGCACAAAAGAAGTATTCTACACAGGACTTTAACAGTTGTGCTAAGAAGGAGTTCTCTTTCCATCATGGTGGGCTGTAAGAGAGAAGTGTTATGTGTAATAGGTTGGAGTGGGTGGGGAAAGGGAGAGTGGCTATTTGTAGGAAAGGGTGATGGGTCAAATTGAACCTCTTTTGTGTTGAGTTGAAATCTAACACAGAACTGATACTTAATTTTTCCACACATGAGAAATTCATAACTATTAAAGCTAAGAAAATGTTGACCTAGTGAATAAAATGGTCTTAAATGCTAAACTGAATTTAGAACTGAAGCATTCTTGCTGCAGAAATTGAAGATATTTGATACTTAAAATAAAATTAAAATCCAGTTCTGTTGACGTATCAGATGTGTACAGTTGCCGTGCTTTGTATCAACTTCTCTTCCTTTTTCTCTACAAAGGTAATCTTAGTCAGGGGGAATTCCTTATTGCAGTCTGGGGCATGCATCCTATCCTACAACTTAATCATTCAGTATTTTCCTGTTATTGAACATGAATTAGGGTATGATGAGTCATTGTATTTGTAACAAAGAAAGATTTATCACAGAAAGCTATTTTAAGACCTCACTCACTTTTAAAAAAACAACAACCCAGAAAAAAGCTGTCTGCCAGTTACAGAAGTCTTATTCCAGGGAGACAAAATGTTTAAGATATCTTTTCCAGGATCATCTAATGTTGTAAAATCCATCAGGTAGTAATTGGTGAAATCTGCTGTGCCTGTACCTAAACCTAACTAAAAAGTCTAAATTCCGTTATGTGTACACACACACACACACACACACACACACACACATATTTTTGGAGTGGGGAGTATAAACTTCTTTGGTTCAGAATTATGTAATTATTTTAGAGAAAGAGAGCCATTAGTCAAGACAGGTCCCTGCCTGGAACTTAAAATCCAGAATTTGTCAAAGAAGAAACAAAGGAAGGGGAAGGAAGAGTAAACAATGAAAAACATGCAGTTATTTTAATAGCATATACTTATATACCGGTAGCTTGGTTACAGGCTTAATGTCCTGGGACCTAGGGGGCTGTAACAAAGGCTTTGTTTTGCCTCTCCCTGCTAGAAAGAATACATATAAGAATTTGGTAACTAATAATTTTCCCCATCTCCCTCCCAATCATTTTTGTTTTCTTGCAAACCTGAGAGTTGTAGTTTATTGTATTGCTTTGAAGCGTATTGGCTTTTAAGATTATACATTGCTGTGTGGGTGCCTTTGCTCAGAGAGGTGACCCTCCAGTCCACAAGACAAGTAAGTGTGCAACAAGCCTGACATCCACAGTGAGAAAAACGGGTACTAGTGATCTGTTATGGCAATGTGATGGCTTGAGATAATGGGTGGGTAGGGAACAGAAAGGTTGAGGCTGGCAATTAACACGGGAAAACAAGAAAATAAAACGTTTACTTATAACTGGAATTTAGTGTTTTGGTATAGTGCACTGTATATTTTTGTCACTTTTCTGGCTTTAAAAAATCTCATCTTGTGAAGTGTGGTAGCAGTGAGAAGGCTGAGCAATGGAGGTTTTGTTCTTAATGTTCTTCTCTGTTTACTTTGGTGTGGTCCAATCTATAGAGATGGCACAAGGCCCCAAAAATTCACCTCTACAACCTCCTCCTGGTCCGTAACCAAGGGCAACCTTCATAGGCCTCCTTCATTTGGCCGACAGCAGGGGTCAGCAAACTTTTACAGCAGTCCCTCAGACCTTGTGTGGAGCCGGACTATATTTTTAAGAAAAAATAATAATGAGCGAATTCCTATGCCCCACAAATAAACCAGATAAAAAAATTCCTTCAGTAGCACCTTAAAGACCAACTAAGTTTTTCTTTTGGTATGAGCTTTCGTGTGCATGCAGAATTAAGAAGAGCTGCTGTGTCAAATTTGACCAGCTTCAAAAGGAAGTTTATGACAGTAGATGACAAGAGAGGGCTTTCCCAAATAACTGTGTAAGTGTATGCAATCAAAGGATCCCTTGTTATTGCTATCACAATGATGCATTATGCTGGGTGCTTAGAATTTGACAGCAGTGCTGTACTTTCCCCCTGTAGTAAGTTTGCATCACTGATTAACTTGGCTACTGTTCTTCCAATTCTGTGTATCTGTTGCTGTATGTTGTTGTTTATTGAAGTGAGACAAGTCAAGGGAGCTGAATGAGGACACCATGTTGCTAGTCCTGTTGAACTTGGCATAGGTTGTGTGGATGCAACTGCTAACAGCTTTGGTTTTAATTACACAGTTTGTGTAAAAGATTTCTTGGTGGTAGTAATAGGAAGCCAGCTGTCCTGTCCTGTTCTTCACCTTGAAGGCAAAAAGCAGGCAGTGGATTGTATTAATCACTCCTTGTGTTCTGACAAATTCCAGAAGAACAGTTGAGATTCCCGCATGGCAGGGGTTGGACTAGATCAGGCATCCCCAAACTTCGGCCCTCCAGATGTTTTGGACTACAATTCCCATCTTCCCCGACTACTGGTCCTGTTAGCTAGGGATCATGGGAGTTGTAGGCCAAAACATCTGGAGGGCCGCAGTTTGGGGATGCCTGGACTAGATGAACCCTGTGAGTTAGGTTAGGCTGGGATAGTGGTGGGCCCAAGGTAAACCAATGTGCTTTATGGTTGAGAGTTGGGGATTTGGAGTTGGTTTTCCATAGGCCTAGTCTAATACCCTAACCAGTGCCTCACACTGAGCTTTAGACCAAGGGTTCCCATTTGAGATGGTTCAAAATTACTGAAACCCACCCAAATAGTGGTATGGGGCCAGAGCGAGTCACAAAACAATGGGAATTTTTCCACAATCATCTGGCAGTTAATTAAGATCATATTCTACTGATAACTTGTCTTCCTTTGGAAGTTACAAACTCATTTGCTGTAGGGTTTTCCTTGTGACAAAGAGTTCCAAAGCTCTGTGACTCATGCTAAGTACAGGCACTTATTGTAGAGAAAGGTGGGGAACCGCTGACTCACAGGCCAAACTTGGCCCACCAGGCATCCTCACTTGGCCTGCAAAGCTATTTGGGGCAAGCCACACTCACCCTGATGTCAAACATGATGTCAGGTATTGACAGGTAGGAGCAGAACTCCAAAGAAACAATCAGAAGCTTAAAGTGAGCTGCTGAATTTTCCTTTGTTATTAATTAATTATATTTCCTTCAATACTTTCTCTGGCGCTTTCCCCTGAGACCTTCCTCCCCTCTCCCAAACTTCTGCCCAATTTTGTTCAGCATTGGTCCAACCAAAAAGCTATGGCAGGGCTTGGGACAGGCAAGTTAGGTGTATATGTGAAGCCCTTGAAAAATGGGGGTGGGTAGGATATTTTCCCCCAGGCCTTTGCATCTCTAGTGAGGAGGCCCTAGGCAGACTGTGACACTGATGTCCATCTGAAAGTGGCGCAAGTCTCACTGGTGGGTCCTGGTTCACTAGAAACAGCCTTAGACCATTCTTACTGAGCTGCAACATTACATGGGCTTCATTGATTGATTGGGTTAAGATACTAGACTTTGTTCTGTGAAAAGGGAATGCAGGGGGGAAATGTGCACCATATTTTATTGTAGTTTTGGGTGAGGACCTCCCTTGTACCGTACTACAATGGAGCGTCACAGTATCTATGGAAATTCAAACAAAATGTTGATGTGAATAATCCTGCCATAGGATTAAAACCAGAGAATAAAGTCCTCTTCAAAGAACTTGACTGAAGTGTAAGGTTCCTCTAGAGTAGACTTTAATTGTCAGCTTCAGGCTAACATTTGCTGTGGTTTCTTATTCCTCTAGTGGGAATTGCTTTGGCCATTATTAGCACTTTATTATGATTGCTGATAGGCTGGGGAGGAGGGTGGGCATGTTGGAACAAAGCCCTACTCCCATAGCTGTGGCAGCACAAAGCTTACATCTTTCATTCAGTAATGCGAGCATCTGCTTTTGAAAGCATTATTAATTTTTTATTTGGTCTCTCTCCCCCCCCCATGTGATTTTCATCTTTTTTCTCTAGCGCTAGTCTTTTAAACAATCTGGCATTTCACAGCAGGGGGTCAAGAACTTGAAGGCTAACCCCCTTAATCCTGGGATTAATTACACAATTATGCAGCAGTCTAGGACTTAAACTGGAGTATAGTACCGGTAGGAGTTAAGCTAATTTAGTACCACTCTGAGAGAGAGAAATTGAAGCACTGGTCTATAAATCACAATTGTGCTTAAATGCTGCTGGTGGCATCCTCTGGGTGATTGCTCCATGTAAAGACTATAATATGCAGAATAGCTTCCCATGACTGGGTGGAAAATGTCTGCATAGCTGCCAAGTTTTCCCTTTTCTTGCGAGGAAGCCTATTCAGCATAAGGGAAAATCCCTGTAAAAAAGGGATAACTTGGCAGCTATGTATGTTTGTACCCCTATGACCAATAGGAACTTCTGTTGGTGTCATTAAATTGCCCATGCAATGTAAACAAGTCATATGGCAAGGCACTCTACTTACAGTGGCTGTAACACAGCAAGGGGAGATATGACCCTCCCCGTTGTGGCTTCCATGTGGCAGTTCTAGAGTACTGTATAGACTTGCCATAGAAGGTGAGAGAGAAAAATAAGGCACCTGTTTTCTCTCCCACTCTGGCAAAACAAGATCTTAAATTTTGTTTATTGATTTCATTTTTAAACCACTCTTCATCAAGCAAGTGATCCTAGTACAGGATACATCAAATACAAAAGCAAACTAACAATACAACAAGTCCATTAAAAACATTAAAATCAGTACTTCTCTTCCTTAATTCAAAAGTCAGTTGCCTAACACATGAAGAATCCACACAATTAAACAATTGGCTAAAGAGAGAACGTTTTAATTGGCACTAAAAGCCACCCAATGCTGTGTTATAGATTTTCCTCTTTATTCCCCCCCCCCGAAATGTTCAATTTACTGTTCCTTTAGCCCAGACTTCTAGTTTTCTGAAGGGTTAAGAAACATTAAGTGGTGCATTTTAAAAAACAACAAAAAACTTTAAGGTACAGGTTTATTTTTGGTTACAAATAATAACAGCATTGGATTCCAAAGGAGTCACAGCTGTAGCTCTGAAAGCTTTACCTCCACTTCAGCTAATTTCAGTGTAATCTTTCAGCTCCACTCTCTCTCTTCTGTTTCTCTGTCTACCCTGACTAGCTAGAGAGCATGCCAGTTATGTACCAGGCTGCGTTCTGGTGTATAAAGCCCTATATGGCTTGGGTTACTAGGATGCCTGAAATTTATAAAGAGGTCAATTCTACACAATGTAGGAATTGGGCCTTTAATGTTGTGGCACCTAGTCTTGAGAATTGCTTAACCTTGAATATTAGACAAGGTGCCACCTCTGTTTCTGGCACCCGCCAGATCTTCCCCTTTGAACAAGCCTTTTAAGTTGAGATCTTTTCTGGTCGACTTCTGTATTGGAATTGTTTTTAAGAAAGCTTTGTTTTGTCACTTGTTGTTTGCTGCCCTGGGTATTTTGGGAGGAAGTATAACTAACTAACCTTCCAAATGTGTTATTGCATACCACAGGCTGTAGAGGAGTTCCCAGCTATCAAGGCACGTTACTGTACTTTTGAAAAATCTCTAGTACAGTAGTCATAGTTCCTCTCATAAACTATTTTAATGCTTTAGCTGTGTCAAGCGCACATATTGGCAGCTCCTGAGGCTGTCACCTCACCTTACCTCATGGATTTGCCAGCCCTGTTAACTAGTGTACCATATCTGGGCTTTTCGCAGGGAACTCAAGATTTTTGGAGGGGGAGGGGAGGCATATAACACAGAATGATCAACCCTGCAAAACTACATTTCCCATAGTCCCTTGGAGAAAGAAAGCTGACTTCTAGGTTTGTTTTTCCTGTGACACCTCTGTGGAAACGAGCTGCTTCTAAGTTACCACAGTAAGGCAGCAATCCTATGCTTCTTGAGGAGTCAACTTCTTTGGGATTTGCTTTTGAATGTGTGCACAGGATCGGGCCGCAAGAAGAACTAATGCACCAGCGTAAACGGGTGTGTGTAAGCGAGAGTGAGATTCTTCATGTGTTTGTACTGTATACTGTATTGAGAACTCTCTCAAAGCCGTGTTAGTCTGTAGCAGCAGTCAACAGGAGTCTTACGGCACATGAAAGATTGGCACATTTATTTTAACGTAGGCTTTTGCGGATAACGCTTCATGTATCTGATTAAGCGGCTTCTAGTGCACGCAAATTTATGGTAGAATAAAGCTGCAATCCCATTCACACTAAAACTTGATGGAACTCAAACCCAGGGAACTCGGGGCTTTGCTTCTAAATAGATCGGTATACAGTAGGATTGCACACTGGAAATATTTAGCTTTCAAACATTCTCTCTCTGTGTGTGTGTTTTGACCTCTATTTCTAACGTTCCTCCCGAAGCGCAGTGGTTTTCTCAAGGGCACTGCATATATTCGAAAATCCTTCCTTAAACTTTTAGCCGTTTCTGATACAAAGTGCCCAATGGCTCTCGCAAGCAGAGCCGTTGCCGGCGCAATAATCCCGAGCCCGCTTCCTACAAACGCCGCCTCTCCTACTCCCTCTTGTGCTTTTTTGGCTGGTGTTGCTGTACTGTATTGAAATGGCATTGCAAATTATTGGATAGCTGGAGGTCAAGGTTGCTCTCTTCCCACGTAAGAGGCTGTGACGTGAACAGGGCGTGTGCTGCTTTCTCTCTCTTTCTTTCTCCCTCTCCCCCCTTTTCTTTCCTCTCCTCCTTTCCTTGGGACTCCTCCAGACACCTGAACCGCCCTCCACCGTTAGCCTCTGTCGCTTTAAATGCATTGCGCCTTGGCCCTGCTGCAGTCCCTTGAGCGGCTTCCCATTGGCTGCTTTGCTTCGCGTCTCCGCGCGGCGGCCAACCGCCGCGTTTGCTTTTTGTATCACAATTCGGACCGCACCACCGCCTCTCCCGGCGGAGGGGTGTGTAAGCGGACGCGACCAACCTCGGGACGCCGCTCCCTGTCCCCATTGGCCGCTGTTGGCTAATTCCCGCTCCATAAACCTCGGAGCGGAGCAGCGCGCGTGCTTCTTTAAGAAGCGGGGAGGACGAGCTGGCCCCGTCCGCGTCCCTCGTGCCCAGCAGCAGCGGGCAACGGCTGCCAAGGTGTGTGCGAGCCTGTCGCTGTTCCTTCCCTCTCCTGCCCGGCGTGGAGAGAGCCTGGAGCGCGTGCAACGCGGAGCGCAGCTGGCCGGAGACCAGAAGCCCCAGGGAACCGGGCGACGGTGCAGCGGGGCTCGCCTTGTGGCTTAACGCGCGCTGCGCGAACTTCTTCCTCCCCCAGCAAGCGGGCACCACTCATGAGCAAGTACGGGAGGCTGCAATGCACCGGCCGGAGGGAGGGGGTAGATCGTTTTGCCGCGGCTGGATTCCAGCTCCAGGGTTGAGGATCGGGACTGGCGGAATAGTGGGGAGGGGTATATGACGGGCTGCCTGTCGCTTTTTCTACACCGAAGTCCCAGGAATCGAGGGCTCTAGTGGGGTGGCCAGTGGCCTGTTCCTCCATTGTTGGGGAAGGTGATGCCTTTGGGAAGGGTGTTTTCTGCAGGAAGGTTTCTGGTCCTACTGGCTGCAGAAGAACGTGGTTGCCGCTCTTTTTTTTTTAAAGGGAGGGTACGGAGGCGGTTTATTGGGGTTCCTTTTTTTTTACAAAAAAAGAAAGAAATGGGAGCAAGGAATCCTCTTCTTCCCACAACCTTAGATAATAGCAGGAGGAGCGCCCTCCTCGGTTCTGCCCAGAGCAGAGAGCTTCCCTGCTGTGATGTGTGTTGCTGCGGGTAAAGGGTGGGGGGAGTAGGAGTGGGCTTTTAGGACGTTCGTGCATTCTCTATTATGAAAACATTCCTCCGCTCTCTGCATTAATTAATAATAAAAAAACACCCGCAGTCTTTTGGGATTCCCTACGTATGCGATCAATAAAAGTGGACCGGAAACCTCTGCTTCACACACAAAGAGTATGGGAGACAAGACAATCCTTTCCGTATCGTCGTGATAGTATTGCATATCACTGGTAGCTGGCAGATAAGGGGTAATAGATCCGCATCAACACCGCGGTAAAACATGTGTCTGATTGCCCTGCCTAAAGCGCAACGGCAAAGTCGAAGCCCTGATCTAGGCACGTCTCCAAGGATGTCCTGTGTTTGAGGATTGTGTGGGATAAGATGCATATGCAGAAATTCTCAGCCTTTTGTGCCAGACTGCTTTCCGTATACTGGCATTCACCAACATGGGAAGGGCTCTGATGTACAGTACTTAGTAAGGAGTGTTGGATTTCTAAAATGAGCCAGGTTTAAGCTTGCCAGATTGTTGCACTTCTTCTCTGCAAAAGCTCTAAATTCTCTGCAAAAGCTCTAAATCTGGGTTTTGCAAAGGCTGGTTATGGGATACTCTGCCTGTCTTCAAAGGCAGCTTCAATCTCTGTTACTTACTATACTGTACATTCTTTGTGGATGAACCTTGGGGTTGGGTGCAGCAGAAGTTTCCTGGACAATGAACTCTTCCTGAAACTGAACCCTAATATTTGGCAGTCCAGGCTTGGAGGGACAGGATTAGGCCATTTCAAGGGCAGATTGGTCTTGAAAGAAATTCTGTTCAAGTGAGCTCTTTGTTTGAGAGATTCGACAGAGGTGCAGTTTTGAAACGGGGGCCCTGTGTTATTGGTGAAGAGCTTCGTCTGGTACCAAGGTACCAAGGGGATGTTATTCAGCAAGAGCAGCCCTTTGTTATTTTATCTGTGCAAAATGTGCAAACATTTCTAAAGTCCCAAAGGCTGCAGAAAACGCTTGTTAGTTACTTGTGTGGATAAAGCCAAGGTGTATTTGAAGGGGAGAAAATAATCACTTGTAGACCATACATCAGCCACAGCATAGTGGAAGATGTGTTTGGGGAAGATTAATCTTTTCCCACCCTTGAGGAAAAGTTCTATGTGTCCCTTTTACTTGGGAGTAGAGCAAGTTGCAGAAGAAGGGAAGCAGATTTTAAGAACTGGAAAGAGGTAGGAAGTTGCTGTGGCTAATCCCTGTGACTGCCCCCACCCTGTGACGATCCATGACATATCCTGCCCCCTCCCCCACCCCCAGCTTATCCCTGTGATTCCCCCCACCCCGTCCTGACCCATGACGGATCACGCCCCCTCTTCCCCCCACCCGGGTCATCCCTGTGACTGGACCCACTGTGTCCTGACCTATCCCATCCCCTCCTCCCCCCAACCCTCACCCAGGCGAGTCAGTACCTCCATTCGGCCTAGTCTGTAAAGGCTTTGGCCTAGTATGTAAACTGAAGCCGAGGTGCTGTTGAGAGGAAAGTTTTTATAGGTGCAGTACCAGTGTAGCCGCCACTAGAGGGTGCTGGTTTGCAACCTGGTTCTTTTCCCAGCATGCATTTCTGTCTGAGTGGTGTGTTTTGAAACACAGGGTTTTGGGGTTTTTACGTGGCACAGGTGTGACATCTGTCTTAGTGAACTTTATAAAAGCCTTCATACATTTGCTTTGTGGGACTAGGCATGCATGTGTTCACGTGCTATATTTCAAAGAGTTAATATTTGGAAGATAATCATATTTGCCTTGCATATCTTGTCTAGATGTATTTGCAGGATGTATCTTACGATGCCCTTCATTCTGGGCAGAGAGCAATGCAACCAGTAATGATTGATTGCCTTTTTACAGAGTCTAATGTGATGGCTATCCATTAACCATGGGAGAGACAGAAGGGACAGATCTTTGCCAATTCTATTGTGTGGGAAACTACAAAGAGATATTAGGACTGAAAGCAGTGAATTATGCCAAATACCTACTTAAATCCTGGAGTGTGCCAGATGAATTTTCAAGCACTGTCTTGTTTTGTAACTGCTACATCTAGGGGTTTTATGGTTAACATTCAGATTGGGAGGACTGGGTTTTTCTCTGTCTCTCTTTGCGGAATTTCAGATTGAGATCTCTATACTATGAGGGTTGTCAATTAGTGTGTTCTAGTTGGGATTGACTGTTTCTAGATGTGATTCGGTTATGTTTGGAAAAAATGCAGTTTTACAAAGATGCCTATCCCTAACCCCATAATGTATAGCTAGATTTACCAGGTGCTCTGTAATCTCAGAAATGACTTTAGGCTCCTGCTTCTGTTACATATATATGGGCCCATTCACACATGTAATATTACCATGCTGGTGGGCTATTAATAGGTGGCATTCTAACATTAACACATTCATGGGCCAGTGTGTACAGTAAGTGTGTGCATGCAGAAAATTTACACAGGTCAGGGCTTTCACCTTTGCTTGCATCCATGGGGGTCCATGGGAATTTTTCTGGCATGGAGGAGTAAACCACTGAAATGGGGGAGCAGATGAATTTCTTTTTTAAAAAATGAGAAGAAGAATGTCTGCTATACATGTTGTCACTTATCTCAGGTTTCACAAATGCTAGAAACAAAAGTTGGGAATTGGAGTTATGGTTCTTCTGGGGTGGATCTGCCTCTCCCCCGCCCCTCCATTTTACATTGGGCCCAACTCTTACGCACTGAATATAAAACAGGAGTGAGTGTTTAGGATTTGTCAAATAGAAGCAACTGATTTTATCTGCATAACTATATCTTTCATGGTCTTTTGGAAGTCATTCTACCAGATATCATAGAGGGCACATTTACTGTTAAATAGAACTTCTTTCTGTGTAGGGATCCCAGCTCTGGGAAGGCCCAATGCTTTCTCATTTCTGTCAGTAACATTTGTCATCCATTGTAGTTGTATTTGTGTTTTGAATTGTTGCAACCTGTCCTGGCACCTTAGGGTGAAAGGCACGCAATAAATAAATTAAATTAAATTAATGGTGATAATAATAATACTGTTGAAGACATCATTCCTCCTTCCTGGACTTGTAGCTGCCAGCTGCGATGAAGGCTGTGAAGCAGGGATGGTGATGGAAAGGAAGTAGTAATTTCCTTTAATTACTTTCATTTCCTGCTCTTTCTCCAGTGGCATTTTAGCCTCATGATATCCCTAAAAGTGAGGTTAGGGAGAGTTTTTTCATCTAATGGTACCCTTTACATCTGAGCAGGGATATTTGAATCCAGGATTCTCATATCCAGGTCAGCACCTACAGTACAACATGGTAATTTTGTGACTGCTTTCGTTTCCGCCTGCAAGTGTGGGCTCACGCTGTTAAATGCTTTTCTATACAAAAACATTCCGTATGTACAGAAAAGTGGCAGGCTGGGAAGAGGGGTACCTTCTTCCTCACATGCTACTTGTCTATATGCAGGGAATGTTCAGTCACTTGTGGTGTGAAGTGATAAAATCCAGAAATAGGTTTAACCACCTGCTGATTGTAAGAACTAGGCCCAAAGAGACAGCTTGAGGTAGCCTGAACAGTTTCCTTTGTAAAAGAACAGCTGTTAGGTCTAGCAGGTTGCAGCCTACTGGGTTTCCTTTCCATTTGAGATATGCCTAGCAAGAAACTTGGGAGGTTGCTATTAATAGATTGCAGGGGGAGTTGTTCTGCTGCACAACACCTGTAGGGACATTGATTCTCCAGTCTGTCTTTCTGGGCAGGAGCACATTTAAAGGGCATTTGAAGGATGGAGGGTTAAACCCTCCTCTCAACAGGCAGGGGAAAGGGGTCTCATTCACTTACAGCCCAACCCTTTGCATGTTTTCTCCGAAAGGAAATCCCACCATGTTCCAAGTAAGTGTACATAGAATAGGAACTCATGATTCCCTTGCTGGCACACTCTTCTTCTTTAAAACCCACATTATAGATACTTAATTGTCGTGGTTGCAAGCTGCAGCAAGCAGGCAAGTGTCTGGTTAGAGTTAGACGTTAGAAGTAATTTCAGGCTTTCCATTGTAAAATCTGAGCACAGAATAGCTGGAGGGTGAAGATGTCATTAGTAAATACGTACTTTTACCTAGGCATGCATATGCATTTTGTGTTAATTATGTTAATCCTCTCAATCTGTTCTTCAGGATTTTAATCAGGTAGGTCTAGGTGTTAGCCAAAGTGGTTAGTGTGAACTTGTGCACAGGTATCTGAGCATAGCTTCTGGGCATGTAGCTTTAGCTTTAAACATTATGCACCTCCAGTGTATCAGTTCCTTTACTCTTCTGATGAAGGTTGCAACTCTTAGCTCATTCAATTAATTGATGGCATCTTACCATGAATATGGAACAATTTTCTCCCGTTTTCCTGCCCCATGGGACTATAAAATGAGTTTTTCTAACCCAAGGATAATAAACTCTGCCTCCTATTTCCCAAGGTTTATTGATAATATATAAAGACCTGTAGCTAGTTATTTGGCAAGTTATTTCTAGTCGGTAAGCGATCTGTTTACTATTATATTTATTAAGAAAATGTATATCCCTCCCACCCTTCCAAAGGATTTGCATCACTCAGGGTGGCTTATAACGGTAACACCAAGCAATGCCATTAGGCAGGCATAGGCAAACTCGGCCCTTCAGATGTTTTGGGACTACAACTCCCATCATCCCTCGCTAACAGGACCAGTGGTCAGGGATGATGGGAGTTGTAGTCCCAAAACATCTGGAGGGCCGAGTTTGCCTATGGAGTTTGCCTATGCCTGGTATAAGGCAACAACAACACACACACACACAGGGAGAGAGAGAGAGAAATGAGGTCCTGCTACATAAATGCAATGAAACTAGCAGGTCAAATTCCCATTGGAATACATTTTTGACCAGATTACAAGAAAAAGCGAAAGCAGGGGTAGATGGATTTCATTAGGTAAGATGTTCCATAAAATAAATAGAAGATGTTCTATAATCTGGCCACAGAGGAGGCCTTTTCTCACAGATTCTCACTTCTGCCTTTACGTGTGTTCAAATGTCTATTTAGACTGTTCTCTTTCCTAGTTTTTCTCCTCATTCCTCCAGTCTCCTTAGCTAATGCTATTGCTGCTTCTCTCTCCTTTCCTAGACACTTCTGTCTGTTGTGCCTCTCTCTAGAAAAGGGATGGAGAACTTGTTGGACTCCAACTCCCAGAAGCCCCAGCCATCAGCCCCAGGGATGATGGGAGTTGTAGTCTAGCAACATATGTTCTCCATCCCTCCTGTAGAAAAAATGACTCACCTACCTGCCTGTGCCACCTTCTGTGAAAGTTGGGCAGCTCCGTCAAAAACTTTGTGGCTTCTACATAGATTTTTGTCACAGACATGGTGAATGTTGTTTATCTGCTGTAGTGATTACAGAACTATGCGTTGGAAAGAAGCCACTGACTTCACTAACACAAGAATGTTGCTGATTATGGTTTAGGTAACATGGCAGATGTAACCACTGTCTGGAACGAAATTTGTGAACAAGTCCTGAACATGTTAAGACTTCTGAATCGTTACTCAATTAGAAAAGCAAGTGAGAAGACGGTATCTGACATAGACTTAAGGTTAATCACCAGCCAACCACAATTCTTCTTAAGAAAAGAAGGTTGTTGAATCTCTATGAATTTTTTCAGCTTCCAAGCTAATCTCAACACTAAAATGGTGAACATCTGGAGACTTAGCTTTATATTAGCTGGCTTTGTTAGTCTTAAACATAAAAATCAATGCTTTGACTTGCTGTTGGCTTATTTTGCCTTTTCACCTACTTTTGCATAGCTGCAAAGAGTTGCAAAATGTCAACACACACGCTCGTAACAAATCTCTCCCTTTGGGTTCAAAATGTAAGGTTAAAATAGTAGCACTGTGGGCTCTTACATAATCAAGGCACTTGTTTTCAAAAGCTAAATGTGGAACAGAATAGGAGTTGGCAGAGTCTCCTTCAAACAGTATATAAATCAGCCGGGTTCAGCGATGGATCTCAAGGTTCTTCTTCATAGTGCAAAGTAAGTTTGTGCAAAATGACACTGCTTCCGAAGTGCAGATTCAATCCTCGTGCTAATATGTATATAATATACATTGAAATATATTTACTTTCTCTTAAGATAGTAACTAATTTAACTAGGCACAATAGGATCACCTTATTTGGAAATTTTGGGCCAAGTTCGTTTGAATGCATGAGGTCAGGAAGTGCTTACAAAACCTTTTCTTGATCAGGTCCCTGTGTCCATACACTCATCTCATAATAAGCAACTGCAGGAGCAGAAATATCCACCGTATTATGTAAGATTTGTTTGTCATAACACACTTGACTCATTGTTTTGGAGAATTTATGGCTATAGTGGTGTCATTCTAATAGGTTTTGGTGATTGTTTGTAAACACTGCAAAAAAAGCTAAATTAATTGTATGGATCAATCACATTTGTTAGACCATTCTGACAAATGCTTTATGCTTTGGACTTTTTTATGGAGAGTGAATATTGTCAGGTAAAAGGTTACACAGAATTTATTTTTGAATTACGGTTTGCATTCAAGCTTACTTGTAAATACCAACTTTTCACTTCCTTCTTAATATGGATCTGTAATTTTAGGTGATGTGCATCTTGGCATAACTCAATGAATTCAGCAGGACTTTTATCCTTGCTTTATGTGGCTTTCAAATATTCTACTGTAGGCATAATCTGGAAAACAATGTTTAGTATATGAGTGTTCTTTGGGCTGCTGCACTTTGAAATTATATTTTACACTCAATCTGCCACACCATCTGTTTACAATAGCAGATTTTCTTGGCTAATATAGGACACTGGAACGGTAGAAGAAAAATTGATTGTTGACCAGAGGTATGCCAGGTAGACACCCTGAACATCTGCAAAGATTTCAAGGTTCCTTTAAGAAAGGAGAGTATTTCTTGACTGCTGCTCTGTATAGAGATAAGCTCAGCAGCAGAAGAAAAGCACGAAACCTGCAATTAGGTTGAATGTTGGCTCTCCTTAGCCTTGTGGGCAGTAGTGAACCTATCAAAATACAGGCTTATGTTGATTTGGGAGATCTTCTAGAAGTACATCAGAAATAAGCAATGAAGATACTCATTAAGATTCAGAGCTGCAAAAACGAGTGATGGAGTACAGTGGTGCCTCGCTAGACGAATTTAATTCGTTCCACAGGTCTTTTCTTATAACGAAAAATTTGTCTAGCGAATCCCATAGGAATGCATTAATTTTTTTTTTTGCCCATAGGAACGCATTAATTGAATTTCAATGCATTCCTATGGGAAACTGCGATTCGCTAGACGAATTTTTTGTAAAACGCATTCGTCTAGCGAGGCAACCTCAGCTAGAAAAAACCTTTCGTTAAGCGGAAATTTCGTTAAGCAGGGCATTCGTTAAGCGAGGCACCACTGTATGTGTCTGTGGGTGCTTGACTGCCATCTTCCTTATTTTTCTACAGTTGTTTATGCAAAAGTATGTCTGAACATGAAAGCATGAGGAAGGACCCTGGGGATTCTGCTTCCAGCAAGGTCTGTGTCACTAATGAGTTTAGGATTTACATGAAAAATAATTTCTCTTTCCCTTCCAGTTGCTGCTGAGGGCCATCTGTAAATGCACATGTTAGACCCTCCCCACTTACAACAATATAGACTTCTGTATATAAAAATGATCAGATTTATATTTTGCCTTTTTCTTTTCTGCCATTCCACCTTTAAAAGCTGTTTTGTTCTTCCCACAGCAAACCAGTACAGAGAGGCATCTAATGTAGAAAAGTCTATTAAAATAACCCCATTGACTTAAGCAAATTGCCTTTCCAGGTGGAAATGTCTTACCTGTGGAGGGCCCTCTGGCTTTGATTTTGATGGCACTCCAGGGGAGAGGGAGTTGGTGTGGAGCAGCGGTTAGTGGGCTCAACTAGGAAGCTGCTTGGGGTGAGGAAGAGAAATGTGGAACCTTCTATGCCAGTGGGCTAGCCGACACAGATTCCCTTGTTTTTTATGGCTTCTAGGCTGTTTGTGAGATATATTCAGGAGAAGGCTAAGGAGTAAAGCGTACAAAAATCTGGAGTCCCTAAGACTCCATAGTGCCTTATATGCCTCCTTCCGGCAACTCCTGCAGCCAAACTGGTGCCAAATGTATTGCTCTGCTTTCCTTTGGACCACGTCAGTGAAGCTGAGAGGGGTCTTGTCATCTGGGCATCCCAGGACGTCCAGACACACTGCTCAGGCTTGCACCCCAGGGAGGTCACTTGGGTGCTGCTAACACAGCGCTTTGACTTCACCTTCGGAGGCGCACTCCATTGTTTGTTGAGACTGACGGATGCCAACAACAAGAAGCCTAGTTGCTAAATACAAGGCTGTGTTATTACCTTCTAATCATTTGTGTTAAGCTCACAGCTGAAGTCACTATAAAAGAGTGGGTTTTCTCCAGTGCCTTCAGTACATGCCTGTGGCTGCAAACGTACACACACTTGCTTGGGGAATAATCCCTCTGAAACCAGTGGGAGTTGGTTCTGACTGTAAGCATGCGTAAGATTAGGTTGAATGTGTGGGAAAGGGTTTCTAATCTTTGTGAGTGATTGAATGTCTGGAACTGACTGCTAGCTTGTTTAGCTAGCATTCATGCAGTGTTTAATGATATGATCATCATGGGTATAATATCAGAAGAATAGCAAGTCCCCATGATGTAAAACCTTTTAGTATTCCAATACAGCCAATAGGCAATCTGTGTGTATTCCAGGTAACAGATATAAAGTACAAAATTTGGTATCCTGAGAATATATATTAAAAAGAAAGCAGTTTGCTTATGATTTCAGTGGTAGAATGTGGACAGTTCTAGTTGAAATCCCTACAGCAGGTTGGTACCTAGGAATTCAAAATATTTTCCCAGCACTGTCTAGGAGAGCCTCCTTTGACTTTGCTTAAGCACAATGGCTAATCTATACAGATTTATTGCAGACTCCATGTGAATGAGCAGTAGGATCACGCTCTGCCTTAGGAAAAAATGTGCATTTCCTTCCAGGTGAATGGCATGGAGTGAATTCTAATTGAATTCACTAGTATATTTCCTGAAGTGGGTTTAACCTGGATTAACCAAAATAGCTAGTCTGTTGTACTTGTATGACTAGGAGACGAGTTCTGTTTGCTTTGAAATGCTGTTCTCAGCTGTAATCTGCATGGACAGTGTCATTCAAGGCCTTTGTTCTGTGTGGGAGGGTTATTCTGGCAAAATGTGTCATCTTGTGGGAGATGGTTCAGCCCCAAAGGGGATGACTTTGGATTGTGTTAGGTAGGGAATTATGAGGAAATTGGATCTCCCCTTTTTATGCTGTTGGTGTCCTGTGTGTTGATAGAACAGCCTTCTCAAAAGAGCTTCTCTTCCTGACTTTTGCTGCTTCAGCTCTACATAGCTCTCTCCTTACAGTAACAATCTTTGTTACTCATTTTTTTGGCTATTGAATTTCATCACCCACACATTTTAAATGTGTTAAAAGATATTTATAGTGAAGTCACTCAACAATATAGTAGAAAAGTTGTTGCAGTGGAATGAAGGCTGTGGCTTTCCGAACAGACACAAGGAACCAGTAGCATCCAGAAGGTCAGTTTTGATTGTTTTGCCTTTAAATCTCTGGAAGGGAAAAAGTGTAATTCATCTCACCCACCTGCCCGTTGAATGGGAGGGAAGGAAATAAAGTAAGAAGGTGGGAGACAGGGATTTTAGTTGTTGAGGTTGAGCTGGCTTGTGAATGACCTTCACAGTTTGGATAAACATCGTTGTGTGATATTGAAAAACTTTTACTAGTTTGTTCAAGCAAAATAAAAAAATTCCTTCAGTAGCACCTTAAAGACCAACTAAGTTTTTATTTTGGTATGAGCTTTCGTGTGCATGCACACTTCGTCAGATACCTTCGTCAGGTATCTGATGACGTGTGCATGCACACGAAAGCTCATACCAAAATAAAAACTTAGTCGGGTATCTGACAAAGTGTGCATGCACACGAAAGCTCATACCAAAATAAAAACTTAGTTAGTCTTTAAGGTGCTACTGAAGGATTTTTTTTTATTTTGCTTCGACTCAGACCAACACGGCTACCTACCTGTAACTAGTTTGTTCAATTTGAGTTTCACAATAGAAACACTTCATTTTTTATTTTCATTTGAGGTGGTTTATTTTACAGTATTCATTGT
Source organism: Zootoca vivipara (assembly GCF_963506605.1). Lineage (NCBI taxonomy): Eukaryota > Metazoa > Chordata > Lepidosauria > Squamata > Lacertidae > Zootoca > Zootoca vivipara. The sequence goes on along the minus strand of NC_083285.1, from coordinate 56,613,077 downwards.
ATTATTAATCTTTAAATCTAAGCTTCCTTATCATTTGATAGGGTTGAAGGATACCAGTCTTTAAAATCACAAATGCTAATTTTTCTTGTGCATAGGAGGACCAGAATTTCTGTACTTCAAAAGTTCTCCACACCTGTAGTATGAATAAAGTACCGTAGATGTGTTTACATTTGAGATACTTCATCCTGGATACAAAATTTATGGTTTGGCAGCATTTAGCATTTGTAGGGGGTGTTGAGGTGACAGGGGGTGGAACTTTGGGTTTGGAAGTTTTTAAGGTGGTGCTGTGTGAGGGCAGGAACTGTATGCAGAATGACAGTTTTACAAACCATTAGTAGCATAATTCATATTCCTCTGCCCTCCCCCCCTCAATTGCTGATCATTGAGCAGAACCTTTCTGTAATCATTTGGATTCTTCCCCCCCCCCATATGAATTATGAGGTTCAACAACCTGTGTGGCTTTTTAAATCCAATATTCCTGGAGCAGAAGTAAAAGCAGGGAAACAGGGAAAACAAGTCCCACCAAATAGATCTTTTAAACATTTAAATAATCTTCATTTATCTGTAAAGCATGTCTTCAAGAAAGAGTAAGCTGAGTTGTTCTAAATATCATTTTAGATGCAAATGCATTTTTAATTGCCCTTTAATTCCTAATTGAAATTGAATTGGATAGTTTTTAATTGCTCAGTTCAACACATAGACTGGACTAGTCAGACAGCATAAGCTAAGTGATTGCTTCAATGTCAATGTAAACTCCAGGTTGGAATTTTGTATTGCAAGTTCATGCTTCAGTTAGCTTGAGTATGATTTCACTGCAAACAGTGAATATTGCTTGTTTGAGTGTACAAAGAAGCATGTTAGGCCTTTTAATTCTCTATCATTCGCTGAACCTAACACTGAGTGGTCTGTCTTGTTTGATATTTGTTTTATATACAGGCCCTTTTCAATATATATATACTGGTATATTTACGTTTGTTGTGCTTGTGGTCTTTGAAATAAAAATAATGGTTTGTTTGTTCCATTCTGAGTAATTGCAATGCTACTTTGTTTTACAGTGGTTATGTGGCAGGGAGAGAACATGTGTGAATTCATTTGTGTTAACAGCAGCCAGGTTAATGGAGGATGTTATATAATTGTGTTCCTGGCTTTAGACAAGCCAATTCAGGTTTGGCTGTGGTGGGAAGAAGGCTGGGATTAATGGAGCCCTGCTTGGAAGCATGTATATCTCCTTAAAATATGCGTTTGAATGGGAGAGCCATTTGGGGGAGGTATTATGAATTAAGTTCCCCCACAGCATTTCTATTCTTGAATGCTCCACCAGAAGCAGTTGTTGTTGTTTTTTAAAAAAGCCAGTTGTACGAAACACATTGCTTGCACCTGAGAAAGAAACAAGACCGAGTGAGTTGACATGCCTGCTTTGTGCTTCTGGGGGAAAATTAATCATACCCCGTGCACAATGTATGGTAAATGGGCGAGATGGGCTGATCATGCAGATCAATCGAGTACTATTATCGCAGAACCAGGAGTGGTTCCAATGTGTATGCTTGGTGGCAAAGTCAAGATTTGCTGTTATGCAATATGTACGAACATGAGTCTGACCAAACTGCGGGAGGCAGTGGAAGACAGGAGTGCCTGGCATGCTCTGGTCCATGGGGTCACAAAGAGTCGGACACTACTAAACGACTAAACAACAACAACAACAACAACAACAACAACAACAACAACAACAACATGTGCCGTGGTCTTCAATGTTAGTCTCTTTGCTTAAAACAAAAACTCAATACTGACTTCATAGGGTAAAGAGTCCGGACTTCTAGTATGCAATTCCCACTTAGCCTCTCTTGATTCTTTGGCTTGCTCTCAGTTTCATCTGTTTTCCTTTTATGGTGACAGGACTGCCACATTTTATCTCCTCACTTGTCTCCTTGCCCTCTTAGCACATCACAAAGGCTTTCTTATCACTTCAGTAGATGCAGACTGCTTTGAATGTTGAGTGTGCTGGTTTTGCAGCACGTCTGTGTACTGATACCGTAATATGGGGCTGTAGGTGCTGCCTGATCATCTGGGGTACTCTAGCAGTAACCACCAAGCTTTCCAGATCTGGGTTCCACTCTTAGTCCAGATACGCATTTGGAGATCCACTTCTTCGTCATTTATCTTGTATGGTACCGGTAGTGCTACTCTTGCAACCCAACCTAGGTTCCAGCCCACCAGTTGAAGGTTGGTGCTGTAGGTAACACACACAATGAACGAAGAGCATGAACAAAGCAGCTCAGCTTGGCTGAGGAATAAGACAGTTGTTGCTCTTGCTCCTTCGTTGGCAAAAATGGGTATCTGAGCATCATCAGTTGTAGTTTGTTGGCAACTAATGGATAGCCGTAAAGGAGCTTTGGTGTCTATTGACAGGAGCGGGTGCCAGGAGCAGGTTATCAATAACTTCCATGGCTTCGATCAAGTTAAATTTTTTATAAGAAACAAGACAGCTCAGGAAGCCAGGCCTAGAGGGTACAGCCTTTGCACAGCTCCCGAAGTCTCCCTCTGTTCCTTTCCAGGCAATCTGAGGCTCCTTTGTCTTGCCTGTCTTTGCTCTGCCTGTTTCATGCCTCTCCTTGTTCTGGGAGTCATGACCACTCAGTGTTGTCCCCCCCACTAATTCCCGGGCTTCTGAGTCTTCTTCCCTTGGGGGTTCCCCAGCTGTTGCCTCATACTGGTCCTCTGTATCCAGCCAGTCCATGACATCTATACATCAGATCAAGTTTTATTCTGCAGTAAAGTGAATTTGATGGGTTCGTCTGTTCTTTCTGCTCTTTCAGGACAGAGCTGTCTACCTTCATCGGGCTTTAAATGATTTTTTTCCCATTGTTTGCAAAAACGCTCCTGGAAACAAGCAAACAAAATTCCTTTTGTGGCATTTCCTTGTTTTTCACAAACTGACCATCCTTAAGTCACCTGATAGCACAGCATTGCCAGGACCAGATAAAGAGTGTGTATTCTTCTATGGATTTGTTTTTACTAGTATCCATGTTGTGTGTGTGCTTTTTTTTTTTAATGCAACCTTCTGTGCAGGCCTTTGTTACTGAATGAGAATGGTGTCTTTTTATATATTAAAACACCTGACCTCTGGCTTTCTAAAACATATATTTCAGTAGTTATTGTGAAATAAATAGTTGCATGACATCTTGAAGAAGTTCCATTAGGAGCTCAGTTTTTTAGAATATGATTTCCTTATTTTTTTTAAAGTGCCGTTGTTGCTTACCTTTTGACTTTCCTTTGCTTTCTGAATTCTGAAAGCATATGAAGTACTGTACCATGATAACAAAAGCAGTGTTGGGATTGCGACCCTGCAATGTTGATTGAGCCCAAGAGTAATGTGCTACAGGAGCAAAATTTGCAGTGTAAAACTGGTATTCAGATTACAATAACAAATGCTGGAAATGATTATAAACGGTGGTTTTTCACTTATGTATTGTAAGACATTTTCCAAGGCTCTTATGCATTGCCGTAAGAGCAATTTGGGGCAACCATTGTTCTCATTTTGCAGACATGGAAGAGTTACTTGTTCAAAACCACCCGCTGAGTTAATAGCTGAGGTTGCGATTTGAACCCAAGCCTCTGTCCACAAGATAACCTTGGCTGGATTTACACCCAGACACATTCATATAAACTAGTCTGGAGTAATATGAGCCTTAGCCACAGCCATCTGTGGGGAAGTGGTTGCCGATATTTGCCTAGTAAAAGGTCTGTGGTTTGTTCTTCCTCTATACCCCACTCCCTGCCAATAATAGTTCCAGTTCTTCATCTGACCCTTGGTGTGTTTTGCAATTTAAGTTACATTTATGAAATTAAAGTAAATTGTCTGCAGTTAGAATAGATAAACCCAGCAAACTGGTCGATATGTGAGCTGCATGCAGTTGGTATTCTTCACTGTACAGCATGCCCCCCCCCCCCCCGCCCGGTGGATCTAGGTACTTCTTGTACCCTGTTTCTCATATTTTAAGACATACCCATAAAATAAGCCATAGCAGGATTTTTAAGCATTCAAGGAATATAAGACATACCCCGAAAATAAGACATAGTGATAGGCGCAGCAGCAATGCCGGCGCGGCAGGAGGAGAAGGAAAAAAATAAGACATCCCTTGAAAATAAGCCATAGTGTGTTTTTTTGAGGAAAAAATAAATATAAGACATGTCTTATAATATGAGAAACACGGTAGCCTGTAGAGGGAGGTATAGGCAGTCCTTTTTTCTGGGGGTACACAGGGGTACACATACCCCTAAACATTTTGTGAATCTGTTTGGCCTCATTGAGGGGCAGTATTTCAATATGAGTAGGAAAATGAGAGTACCCCAAAACTTTTTTTAAAGAAAAAAAAGCACTGGCTATAGGCAGTCCCATAATTATGCCGATCACTTGCTTATTGCTCTGTCTTGAGTGTTAAAAGCACTTCATATGTCACTCTGTAGGTAATCCTTGCAACAACTCTGTAAAGTTAGTAGTATCCTCATATTTTGAGGATCTGAGGCTTAGGGAATAGTTGTTTGTCTAAGGCCACTTTGTGAGTCAAGGCAAGATTTGAACTGTGGACATCCTGATTTCAGAAACCAGCTCAAGAGTGTCTTGTTTGAAATCACAAAACAGTGATGTGCATTAAGCTTTTGGGGACTCTTTAAATCATGTCCTATTGTCTAGTATGTCTGTTGCGAGTTTACAGGGTTCCTGGTTTGTCACAGCTGAACTGCAATTTAGAATTAATCATTTAAACTAAGTGCCAGTGTGGGTGCGTGGAAGAACCTGTTTTCAGGGACATTATGCAAGTTCCATGCTTTCTGCCTTTGTTTCCCTTAAAAAAATGGCACTATAATGACCTACCTTTATAGGAGTCATGTAGAGATGATGAAGTCAAATGATAAATGATTAACACACTTCTGTTTACCTGTGATATCAGGGGCTTTGGCTTTTTACAGTCTGCTGCTGTCGAGGTGGGTTGTAACAAAAGTGGCTGAAATGTAGCTTCTCAAAATGACAGTTTCATTGTGTTCTGTCTGGGTAATTGGTTCTAAAACACTGTTCCCAAGCAATGAAGGTTAAATATTTAGGGATTTAAATACTTTGAAATAAAGGTTAAATATTTAGGGATTTAAATACTTTGAAAGGAAACTGGAGTCTCTTCGAAAAGCAGCTTTGACTATAGTCAGAGTAATGGGCTTCTAAAAGTTAAAAGGCTTTTTCTCCCCTCTAGTTTTTAAACTAATTATAGAATTCATTCACTAGTAGTTCAAGTGTTTAGCATTAAATATTACGTGAAAGTCTGGCAGGCTATACTTTATTAAGGGAGTTTGTCAAAATGATTTGTCAGTTTCTTTTTCTCCCTTTCTCTCTTTTTGTAATTTTTTTAAAAAACGAACTAAATCAATTTGCAATGGTAAGTTTTGTGGGCGGTACCTAATGAGATATCAGCCTAGGTGGGAACTGAGCAGGATGTCTAGGGGCTCCCACAAAAACATTTAAAAGGCCATATAATGTTAAATCAGCCAAAGGCTTGGTTATACATAGAGAAATGTTTTTGCCTTTCACCTAAAGATATGATAATGTATGTGTAATATTACCTTGTTCATTATTGGGGCATTCAGAAGACCTCCTTCCCTAGATGTCTCTCTGCTTGGAGATTAAGAGTTGGCTCAGACTTGGGAGAGGGCCACTTTGGTGCTAACATCCAAATCTTAGAACTTTTTCTGAAACATCTTTACCTGGTACCTTTTTTGCTCTTGTTTTTTAGGTGCACAGCGAAGACCATCTAGTCCTTTCACATTTTTTGTAGTATGGAGTTCCTTTTAATTGCCTTCATGCTCTCTTTATTTGGGCTTTTAATTCCTGCCTCTGGTGTTTTGTCATGTTGATTTTAATTAAATTTTAGTATGTAACCTTGTAAATCACCTTGAAGTTATCGGGCTAAAGGTGTGATGGAAATGCCATAAGTTAACAGAACTCTGTTTTTATCCCTATCTATTTTAAACAGTAGGCTAATCTCCCTCTGGTAGTCTGATAACGGGATATAAACCTATGCTGTTATGCTCAAGTGTACAGTACATCGTTGCCTTTCCTGCTTGCATTCTGTCCTAGGATGCAGTGGCTGATAGCTTCTCTTCTGAACTGAAGGTGCGACTTGATTCATACTTTAAACACTGCAACTTAAAAATAACACAGTCACCCCAGTTTTTCACAATAGAATGCATCCCTCCAGCACCATAAGGCAAGTAACCCCAGCTGTTAATATTTAGTGAAGAATCTGTTGAGTGTTCTATCAGACAAATGTTGGAAATTGGAGAACTGAAGCACATTAAATACATTGGAACACTTGAGCTAGTTTATTAAAAGGATTAACCAGCACTTGCAAACCTTAAGAACTAGAATAAAGCAAACTGTATGGATATATTATTACTTAAATCATTTATTCCTTTTGGATGTGTGCAGAACAGTTGCCTCTTCAGGGTGAGTAGTTTGCTATCCTGGTATCTGTAGGTTTGTTTCTGAAATCAATGCTAGAATTGGACATCTTCTGGTGTAGTGTACTTTCTGTCGACATAGAATAAAGTTGTAGGATGCTTAATCTAGTACCTCATTCATCAGAAGGTGGTGGGTTATCCTTCTTTGGAGGTTTATAAACCGAGGTTTGATGGCCAGCGTTCAAGGATTCTTTAGCTATGATTCCTGCATTGAAGAGGGTTGGGCTAGATGACCCTTGAGCATCCCTTCCAGCTCTGTCATTTTATGATTCTATACAGCTTTGCAGAAGAAGAGTGGTTTTCCCCAATCTCCCCCTGCCACCATCAAATAAATTGAACAGCAGAAGAAAAAAACTTGGATAAATACTAGCTGGAAGCTTTTGATCCCCCTCCTTCGCCACTGTTAGTGTGAGAGCGCTAGTTTCAGTACAGGACATAGAAATGAGACATCTCAAGACTTTAACTTGGTTGCTGAGGTGTTATGGCTTATTCATAAAACATTCCAACTGCTGAACAACTCTTCCACCACCAAATATGTTGGGGCACTCGGGCTAGAGACCAAAGGAAGTAGGCAGCACTAGTTGGATGTAACAGTAAACTATGGTTTAGTGTTATATGCACAAGCCTTGAACTTGTGCATCCTTCCCTCTCCTCTAGTATGACAATGAGGAGGAGGTTTGATGCTTGTGCTTCTGTTTGTTTGTTTTTTGGAAATGCAGTTCTTAATTTGCTCCGGGGGGTGAGAGCGTAATGACCAAACAGGACTCCTCATTTTCATTTTTAATTCACCATGGTTTCTTATTTTGTCTGAACCTAGACACATCGTTAAGGCACCGTTAAGGGACCCAGGTGGCGCTGTGGTTAAACCACTGAGCCTAGGGCTTGCTGATCAGAAGGTCAGCGCTTCGAATCCCAGTGACGGGGTGAGCTCCCGTTGCTTGGTCCCAGCTCCTGCCAACCTAGCAGTTCGAAAGCACGTCAAAATGCAAGTAGATAAATAGGAACCGCTACAGCGGGAAGGTAAACGGCGTTTCCATGTGCTGCTCTGGTTTGCCAGAAGCGGCTTTGTCATGCTGGCCACATGACCTGGAAGCTGTACGTCGGCTCCCTCGGCCAATAATGCGAGATGAGCGCGCAACCCCAGAGTCGGTCACGACTGGACCTAATGGTCAGGGGTCCCTTTACCTTACCTTTAGACACATCATGGCTAATCTTAACTATAGCTTGGGGCAAGGGTGGGGAACCTCTGGTCCTCCAGGTGTTTGATTCCAGCTCCCATCATGGGCAATGGTCAGTGTTGATTCTAGCCCAGCCATGTCCAAGAGGACACAGGTTCTTCACTCCCAGCTTAGAAATATCTTTACTTTTTTTAGCCTTTGTTGCTGTCAGCTAGAACCAGATTGAGGCTCGGAAACATATTTTTAAGTATGAATGACAGCACAGTGTTTGGGGGTTCCATAAATGGTTACCAACTGTAGGCTTGGAAGCCATGATCAATACTTAGCGTATAATCACAGCTACTGGTATTTCAACTCTGTTATTTAGTACCTCTGTGGTGGGAAAGAGCCATAGCTCAGTGGTCGACCATGTGGCTTGCAATGAAAAATGTCCCAGGGTCACTCCCTGGTAGCTTCACTCTGAAGATCCACTGCCAGGGATCCACTTAGATGCAAACTGTTTTTGTGCACTGATCCTATCTCAGTCTCTTTCAACTTTCAGAGAGTTGCACTCATAAGGAACCTGTCTACTTAAACTGTAGGCCAGAAGTAGCAGAACAGCATTTCAGAACTTCACAGTAAAAGAGGTGTCCAGAAAATGCTTTAGCTTCTCTTTGCCTTAAAACAATATTTTCAAATGAATGCCAGTATAATTACTCGTAACAAAATATTGTAAAAGTGCTTCTGTGCTGAATCACGAGTATACAATCCCAGCTCTCTTCCTCCATGTAGGTGGATCAGTTGCATATGTAGTTTAAGCAATAGAAGCTGGAGCAAGAGATTTAGTTCTCTACATAAGGATGAATATGTTAAGCAGGTCTAATCTGCCCTGCATCTTTCCTGTGTGGAAGGAATGGCTTAATTTAGTGTGCTGGCTTTAAAAGGAGATAGTCAGATCAAAGAAAATGCTTCTGTTGGGAAATATTGCACCGGCATGATTTTCGGAAGTATCCAGCCAACTTCAAGTGTCTCCCAGTTTAATATAATCCTGGGTACTGTTTATTCTCTGTACAAGTTGGTTTTTCTTTCCCTTGCTGAAAAAAAATGCTTTGGTGCTTTACATAGAGGCAGGTGGGGGTTCACTTATAAGTAAACTTGTATAGGTCTCGTAGGTTCTGTTAAAAAGACCGAAAGATGGAATTGCTAGGAATGTAGATGCTACATGGATCAAAGGGGTCCTTTTGAAGTTTCTGCATGCATCTGAGATGAAAGAGATTTTGATTGTGCTGCTGCTTTTTTCTGTCCTCTATAGAGCTGCTGCAATTTCCTTTTAGTTTATGAAAATGTTAAATGATTTGCCGAAGGATATTTGTAGTAGCTGTTGGAAATGGGGCACACAGTTGTAGCTTTCTTTTTTACTTGCATAAACCAAAATTGCCATCTTTGTTCACATCATAAACATACAGTTAATGGCTGCCATTTTTTTTGGCACATAGCACAATTAAGATGCTGAGACAGAATTTAGTTTGCCAGTACAGTATGTCACAGCACTGTTAAAAAAAAAACAGCAATAAAGTTGTGTCATTCCTGATTGTGTTTGGAAGCTGCAGAAAGAAGCATGTTCAGGATTTGGAATGGTTTGTAGGTTGAGCAGTTTGTAGGCTGAAATTTGTAGGTGTAGCAGGGCCAGTCCACTTTTGAGACAAAGCACCTGGCTCCAAAGGTGTTTTCATTCCTAGCACCTGTTCTTTGGGCTAAATGAAATTTTGCAGAGAAGCACTGCTTTAATTAATTCAGAAAAGTTGCTGTGGCTCAGCCAGGCTGGAAATGATGATGCCCATTTGTCCTGGTTGTCTTGCTTCTTCAGCCTGTATTTGTGAGATCAGGCTGAAACTGCTTTGTGAGTAGGGAAGGCATTCTGCATGTGCTCAGAGGCACATATCCCAGGTCTTGTATTTTGTGTTTAAAGCTAATTATGGTACCAGGCTCTGGCACAAACGAAGCCCTGGGAGATTAAAGCACTGGTGGGAATGTGAAGAATGACTTTCCCTTTTGTGCTGGTCAACCCTGGGGTTAGCAGGAAGGGCTGAAATGGCAGACGAATAGATTTCTGTGCAATTTTCTCTGATATTTCTCTCTCTCTACTTATAGTGGCCTTCTGTGCCCCAGCAATCTCCCTCCACATGGGCTATTGTCCTGCTTTTGTAAAAAGCTGTTTTCCCATTCAGATTTCTTTCCCATTGACTCCTTTTTATATAGGTAAAGCTGGAAGACACTGACTGGTTAAAGGGTTCATAGTGAACAACAATTTGAATTCAAATTGTCTTGATCTGTTCCAAGAACTTTAGCCCATTGATGGAAAAGCTTTGGGGACAATGTGCCAGAAATCCAAAATGCTATAGTTGGACTGTAGCACAGCTGTGCAGACTTCCATTTATTTTTTCAGCCTCTTGTGCCTTGGGGTGGCTTTGCTTCTATATTACAGATTGGTGGAGCAGAAAGGTGTATCCTTTCATAGCTAGACCCATAGGGCCTACATGTTCCTGCCTAAGGTTGACACAAAATCAAGGTGCCTTGCGGTGCCCTGCAGGTTGGCCACCCATGCTTTAGCCGCTGTCGTCCTCTGGGTGCATGCCTAATGCTGCCATCTTTTCCCCTCCTCATTCTATTCCAGGATCTGAAAATTACAAACCTGCAAATTAATAGGCTATGCTTATAAGCACACCCTAATGGGGATAAAATTCAGACGAGTACACTGTCTAGTGTATTGTTTAATTTTCTTTTGCTTTGCAATCTTTGGAACATTTTGGGTGTCAGAGGTTATATGCCAGTGTAAGAAAACAATTTTTTTAAAAAAAATTTCAGACTGTTTCAACATACAGGCAACAGGGCTTAATAAAAACAAATAAAACACAACCACTGTGTTAATTTGAACTGTGCCCTATCAGTTTGGATATTCTCTTTTTTTGTGTACTCTTTTAAAAGTAACTCTGGAAACCTTTCTTGCTTGTTCCTGTTTAGCTAGCTAGCTAGTTCACGAGTCGTGGGGATCTGAACAACTGGAACCTTTTGAATGGTAGCATAGCGTACTCCTTTAAAGACTGTTGTTGGGCAAAGTGTGGTGGTTATCTAGCTTGCTAATGCTGAAAAAGAGCAGCAGCTTGGCGTACGCCCCAAACATCTGCTGCTTTGCATCTCACTCATTATTTGGTGTGTGTGTGTTGGGCAGTCGCCATTTTTGGAGGAGACACAAAGCTTGTCTCTGTGCCAGAAAGATAACTCCAGGGCTGGGTGTTTTATGAGGAGTGTTTGCTTCTGTTTCTGGATGCCGCTGCCCTGTTTGGAGTTGGTTGTTGTTGCAGGACTGATAATGCATACAAGGAGCTCATTCTTTGTGCAAAAGATGCCTGCTGCCTGACTAGGCACTGATGGCTTTGCAAAGATGGTGTCCTCCCTTTATCTCTCTCGTCATTGCAAGTGGTCTTCCATTGCCAGATCTGATGAGGCATTGCTGGCCTCAAGCACTTTGGGTCCTCCAGAGCAGTTATTCAAATCCAATGCATGTGATTTCAGACACTTTTTGTTTTCTTTTTCCTTCAAATGCCGCCACATCCAGCTCCTAACTTCTTAAAAAGGAGATGGTGTTGGCGTCTTGTCTGGAGACATCGCTTTCTGATCTGGAAGTCCCTTTGCCCAATCCCTGACAATACATCATTTCTTTCTGGTAAGGGAAATCCACTCTGTTCCTGGTAAAGTCAGTTTCATCTGTTCAAATAGTGCAAGGTTCGTTTGTTTGCTGTAGTCATATTCTGCCTTGCCACCAACAGGCTCAAAGTGGCTTATAGTTTGAATGCTGTTAAAGTTAAGCGATGCAGTACGAAAGAAAAAAGAGAGAATAATAAAATGGCCACTGGGATCGATGAGTGGGGATTCAGGCTCTTCAGACTATTTGTTTGATTCTACTGCTGTCAGGAACATGGACCAGTTTGCATTGGTTAACATTAAGCACAGTTTGTTGGTTTGGCCAAAATGACAAACTGGTAAACTAAAGCAGAGGTGGAAGTTTCCAAAATTCTCCTCATGACCATGCTGGAGGAAGAAGTGGCCAAGCTTGTGGCTTTGTTATGGCTTGCTCCAGCTCGTTCACATCGTGCTAAACCATGGTTTAGCACAGAGACAGAGGACGAGATGGTTGGATAGTGTTCTCGAAGCTACCAACATGAGTTTGACCAAACTGCGGGAGGCAGTGCAAGACAGGAGTGCCTGGCGTGCTATGGTCCATGGGGTGACGAAGAGTCGGACACGACTAAACGACTAAACAACAACAACAACAAACCATGGTTAGTGCAGGGATTGGGACCTTGTGCCCTCCAGCTGTCCTCAGCCCCAGGATTGATCGGAGTTGAGCCACAGGCTTCCTGTCTCCAGTTCAGAATGATGTCCAAAGGTGGCCGTGTGAATCTTCAGTCCTATGAGCTAGTAACATGAAATGTAGGATGGTAAATTCTGTTGTGAAATTCCATGCTTGCATGGCACGATTACTGATAATACAGTCTTGGCTTCAAGCCCATTGTCTTTAGATGGCTGGATCTGTTTAAATAACAGACAGTTCTAGGTTTTTGTTCTCCCGTAGGCCTTGTAGCAATTCTACAGATAAAATTTGAGATGCATTGCAGTAAGAGTTCACTCCGTCTTGCACTTTGCTCAAACTGGCTACAGTGCAGATCTGATGAATAAATCTGCAAATGGAGCACCAGCATCCAGTTGTTCATACTGTACAGTGAAACCACCTCCTCTGCCAAGGATTATCGTGGTGCCAGCTTTTCAGAGAGATTATTAGTTTACAGAAGAGAAAACCAAACTTACCTGCTTTCGGTAATAAGGCAGCATTACAAGATAGTATGGAAAGAATTCCAGAGAGAAATTGGAAAGTTTGGGTGTTTTTTCTTTCTGTTCAAGCACTTAATTGGCGGTCTGGGTTGGGATGCTGTGTCTCTCTGCAACTTCCCTGACTGTTCATCCCTGCGTACGGCATTTCCTCTCTGTTGTTGAGACCATATCCTGTGAGTTGCTGCCAACGTTCTTGACAGTTGCATCCTCTTCACTGATTCAGGAGACAAAAGAATAAAGCTGCTCAGAGAGGGAGATGTAGGGAGCAGAAGAAGAGTGTTTGCTAAACCAGAAATCTTGCTGTTAGCAGCACATTTATAGCCCCCAAATGGAAATCTTTAGGGGAACTGGATGTGGCTTTATAGTATCAAACTGCTTGAAGAATAGCAGTTGCAGGGAAAATTGAACAAATGAGAGTTATAAGGGGCAGAGGCAAACTGGAGGTTTTGCCTGCCACTCTGGCATTATTTTACCGTAATTCATTTACAAATTGAGCTGGCATACTTTATCCTCCATCATCTGCAGCTTTCAAGATACGGATCTCAAAACAAGTGTTTATCAGTGAGTTCTTTTCTTTTTTCAGAATTATGCTTGTTAAAGTCCTGTCACCTTTGGCTTACTTTGTGATATTGTGATACCAGAAGGACAGAAATATGTACAGTGGTACCTCTACTTACGAATTTAATGCGTTCCGAACGCACATTCGTAAGTTGAAAAAAATTGTGAGCCGAATCCCATAGGAATGCATTGGGAGAAAAAATTCGTAAGTCAAAGCAACCCTATCTAAAAATTTGTAAGTAGAAAAAAATCCTATCTAAACCGCATCCAAGATGGCGGACGGAGCTCCATTCGTAAGTAGAAACATTCGTAAGTAGAGTTATTCGTAAGTAGAGGTACCACTGTATGTTGTACAAGTTCTTACTGGAACTATGAGTAACAAAATATGTCTTCTGATGTACTGTACCCAAGAACTGTAGGATTTGGACTTCTGTTTTCTTTTACTTTTGCTATTTAATGGTGCTTTATTAGTGTAAATTATACTATAAAAAAGAAATTATACATAAAGAAAATATTGCTGTTAGTGCATACTTAAATTGCTTCCTCCCAGAATCTAGACGAGAGATGCGTGCTTTCAAAACATTTACCTCCCATCCCCCTTGCAGATAAGTTTATGAAAATTACCAGCCCACAGATACGTTCTGCTAGCCCAATTATTTGTGGCCCTTTGACAGCTAGGGTGTGTGTGTGTGTGTGAGAGAGAGAGAGAGAGAGAGAGAGAGAGAGAGAGAGAGAATTATTTTCTCCACTTTACAAAAGCTTTCCTGTTTTGTAAACAGACCAGGCAATTGTAACTTTTCCCAGATTTTAACCAGCAAGGCCATTTCCACCCCTAGGATCTGAAACTTGACATTGAGCAATCCTTCTCTTCTACCAAACCTTGTCTGTATAGGTGACTTCTCTGAGCATCCATATGCATTAGCTTCAAAACAGAATGCATAGCCTTCCTGCCTGAGGAAACACCTTGACATAAGGAATCCTGCAGCAGGCAATTTGGAGGTAGTAGCTGCACAGGAGGGAGCATATTCACTGGGTGGGGGAAATTGCAGCTACTAATCTGCATATTTAAGCCAAAACTTTATATCTTCATCAAGTCCCAGCAGCGAAGACATGTGTCCTTTTCTGCATTATTCTAACAATTTGCTTAAAGGTGTAAATTAGTTGCAGTCCTTGCTATAGTTCTAATGTTGTGACCCTTGATGTACAAACTGCAAATATTTTCTGGCTACATTAATCCATTGCAGTCCTGTATGTTCCTGCTACCCACAGGGAAATTTCTTTTCAAAAAACCACCTTTAAATTGTAAATTCTTGGCTTACAACTCATCCTGTAGCAGCAGATACTCTTAATTGCTTGTGGTGTGAGCAAAGTATTTTCTTTCTATCGGTTTTAGAATCCCCATATGGAGAAACCATGACATCCAAGAGCTGAGGCTATGTTTGTGGGACTTTTAAGTTGCTCTGCTAGTGCTTGAATAAATGGAGCAGATAAAATGTTTTCCTTTAAAAGTGCCTTTCAGTGTGTAGTAAAAAGAGCAATGAATGTGGGATCCAAATGTTGATTATTTCTGCAATATTTTTTTATGATACAGAGGGTTTCATAATTCTCAGCTAAATTTTCCTTTTAGCTAAGGACAAAGTACTTTGTTCAAGGCAGGTAGCATATTAAACCTGCTCATGTTAAACATACTAAATCTGCTTCTGCTGATACAAATGGATTTGATTTTTTCACTCCTGTGATGTGGAGTCACCCTTCCCAGGGTAATGTCTCTTTAAGGCAGACAATTTATCTCGTTTCCCATTTCTCCCAACTGGGGGTGTCACATATCTTCCCCAGTATTTTGAATCCAGAAATCAAGAAACTTAATGCAAGATGCTCTCTAAGCAGGGAAGCTGAGCAACTTCTGTGTCTATTAATACATTGTTTTCTGCTACTAGCAATGTGCTCTGGTCACTTTCAGTTTTGTTTCATAACCACCCCATGAAGTCAGGTAGACCCAAAGATAGTAAGTCTGAACTTCACGACTGAACAGGAGTTTTAACCTAGGCCTTCCCCCATTTAGGGCTGGGCGATATATTGATATATCATTCGAAACCAGTGTGAAGTCCATATCATGATAATGGTTTCATAATTTTTAACTTGGCAATAAATCGTGAATCATGATGTGTGTTAGGGCTGGGCGATATATCGCCCCAAACCAGTTTGAAGTCCATATCGTGGCATCAGTTTCATAAGTTTTTGACCTGGCACTATATTGTGAATCCTGGTGTGTTCACGCTATGCAAAAAACACAATGTGGGGAAAACCATGAAGCCAAACAATGCTTCTCTTGATTCCGGCAGCCCCTGTTAACTCTGCAGACTCAGCTCTTCCTTGCCTACAGCAGGAAACAGCGAACCACAAGAGCAGACGCCTGCAAAAATCACGATGTGGGAAAAACCGTGAAACCAGCCACTACCTCTACATAGTTCCATCCTTACTGCAGGCATCATGATAAATTGCTATATTGTGATGTTTAGCTGCTGATATATCACATTGTTGAAGACCAGATATCACCCACCCCCACCCCCATTCCAGGTCAGTTCTGTGTCTTCTAAACCACTGCCTTGCATGTTATAGTGGGGCATATTCTGGGAACCATGAATCTGTCGCATATGCCTCCTGTCCTACTGACTTCTGCATTCAGCATCTTAGGAAAACTAGTTTGGGGAGCGTATGCAGACCTAGATCTGGTTAACAATGTCATGACCCTCTCCTCTGCCCCGTCCTCACCAATCACTTGTTGAGGACTATAGATTGCAGTTGCTGCCCAGAGACCTTACAGTCCTATGTGCTGTCTGGTATTAAACACAATAATGCTTAGTAAAGTTGATTTAAGATACCGTTAAGAAGAAGAAACTACCGTAGTTTTTAGGCTGCATTTCTTCACTCAAGGTAGGGAACCACTATCTTCCCATATTTAAAATGATAAAAAACATATTTCCACCTGGCTTTAGTGTACCGTAGCTCAGAAAAAACACCCCACGTAATGGCATATGATGAAAAGAAAAAGATTGGGACTTGGCCGAACCTGTTTGTGTTGGAAATGTCGCTGTGTTTCAGTGTCCAACTTTCCAAGCTGCCAGTGTGAGTAATGCAAAAGTGAGATGGGTGGATTTTTATATAAACATCTGGTCCTGGAAGCATATGGGGATTGGTACTCAAAGCAGTTAAAGATAATGCGGCACTTTGCAAGCCCTGACGCAGACTGGAATGAGTGCAAAGTATTCTCCGGAGAGAGAGAGAGAGTTGTACAGCCATTATTCAGCCCTACTTAAGTAAGCTATGTCGCATTATCCCTGATGCAGTTGCGTTTCTTGTTTTGCCTGAGATGGGTAAGATATTGCTTAATAAAGTAGGTTTCCTATAGCAGAGTAAAAATGGCAGCCTTGGTATATTTATATTAGCAGTGGTTGCCCATCCTTCATTCACATCCATTCTGAAAATTTGTGCATAGGCACTATTGATGTTAGAGCAATAATTCCCAAAGTGTGTGCCATGAGAGCTGTTAGTGTGCCTAGAGAAATATATTCAAAATTAAAGTCTCTTGTGAGCCTTTTTATCCACTTGGTTGCAGAGGAGGTTGCACACCGTATCCCTGCATGATGTGGATACTTTTGCCTTGCTTCTATAATAGGTAGTCTTTGCTGGCAGCATCTGCATTGGGTATGACTAGGGATTGCAGGGGTGCAACAGGAACTGCCCTGAGAATGCAGAGCTTGAAGAGGAACACAAGTTCTGGTCCTTCCTGTCAGCTAGGAGACTAAGGTATTCAGGGTTATCTGGGTTTCTTTGTGTGTTTTTGTGTACACACAATTTGTTGTAAGTCTCCTTGGGATCATTCAGTCAAAATAAATCCTATAAATTTTCTAAATAAACTTTTAGATTAAATGAAACTGCCGTACCTGTTCACAGATGAGACATGCTCAGAACAGGGACTCTTTCAAACTGTGTGCCTCAGCTACTGGAGAAACACGGAGGGAGAGCTTTTCCTATATGGACTGCTGATATCTGAGACTTAAAAAGAAACATCAGGAAATTCAGTCCTGTTTCTCATCTGTCCACACAGAAAAATATATTTGGATGTCCTGCATTCTGTTTGGAAAAATGGTCATTAAATTCTTTGTTCAAACTTGTCAGCATCTCCGTTCAGAAAAGTTGGTGTGGAGGTTGCTATGCATTTTACAGCCTTTCCAACAGGTCCTGGGCAGCTTCTCCAGCCTGGTGCCCTGCAGATATTTTGGACTACAACTCCCATCAGCCCTAGCCCAGCCCAACTATCTGTAGGGCACCAGTTTGGGGAAGGCTGCTGTCGATGCGAGAGAAGGAAGAATGTGGCAGTCCATCCTAGATGAAAATCTGGTGGCTTCTGGCCGTCTTCTTCAAGTGCATTTATATGAAACAGATCTCAGGCATGTCTGCCTATGTAAGGAATGTTGGCTTGAAAGAGGCTCATAATAAGGCTGTGATCTAGAGAGCTGCATGGGTTAGTTTCTGCATACAGCATGGCTCTGAACTTGCTGCTGTGTGTGCTACACTGCTTGACAAACTGCTGTTGAAACGAGGGAGTTTTATTTGTATGCCACCTTGCAAGAAATTCAAGGCACCATACATCATTCCATTCCCCATTTTGTCCTTGCAGCAATCCCCCAAGGTAGGTTGGTGCAAGAGAGTCGCCCAGTCAACGTCATGGCTTGAGTGGTGATTTAAACCTGGGTCTCAACCAGCGGTGTGGGCTGCTGCTTTTGAAGTTGAGGAGGGAACAATGAAAATAAGTGGATTGTGTGTAAAAACCATGCTGCACAGGTATACAGGGTTCTGGGGATTACATCCCAAAGGGGCCCCTGTAGAATATGATGGCATCACTTAAATCAAGTGCCACAGTCTAGAATCCCCCTGGTACTTGGGTGACAGGAGAGAGCCAATCTGGTGCCACTGTCTGCTGTAAAAGATCATTCAGGAGACTATTAGGACGGTTATCGCCTTGTATGGCTGAACAATTTGGTCACCTGCATGCCTTCTCTAGGTAATCACCAACATTTGGACCTGAATGGCTGAGGTGTCTTGAGTTCTTCTCGTCACTTCCTCCTTCCTTCTTCATGCATTGCAAAAGCACCCTAAATGCTGTGGGTGAGCGACTGAAAGAAACACAGGGTGAGATCACCATGGCTTGTCCTGGCCAGACAACCTTTTCTGACTTCCAGTGACACTTTGGCTGCTTAATAATCCGACAGATGAATGAGCCTTCCACCCATTTTTTTATTTTTTGCTTTAATATCCTGGCTTGTTTGGAAGCTGTTAAACATAGTTCTCCAGTTTGGGAGGTGGGAACACTAGCTAATGGAATATGTCCCGGCCGATTTGTCTCCTATACAGTGACAAGGGTTGGATGTGCCGCCACTCAGTCATAGCTTGACTTAACCTGAGATATGATTGTCCAAACTTGCCCTATCTTCATCTTTGAATTCATCACAGAATTACACGGGTCATGGTATCAGAACTGGAAGCAGTGTTAGAAACTGAGATATGAAGGCTAGGAGCTAAATGGCATCTTAAACCTAGGTTATGGGCCCAACAACAGAATGTCTAGGCACACTTTTTACAGGGATCAAGCCTGCAATTTTGGCATTGTTGGCACCACACACTAACCAACTGAGCTGTCTCTGCTCAGGCTAGTGCCTTTCAAATTGGATTTGTGCCTTCTTCCAGGCAGGCTGAACTACGAGTGTGTAGGCTGTGGGAATCAGATGTATCACAGGAGTGCATCCAAGATACCTCCATGCAGATGGATCTCAAGATAAAAATATCTTTCATTCCTTCTTTCCTTGCCCCAGTCCCTCCCTTCCTCACCAAACATATGATTAGGGTGCTGACAGCAATTGATTGTCTCCTTGCCTGTTTTAGCATATTGATTTCAAGTCTTTCACCCCAGTCTGAGAGCCTAAAAGTATTTCAGTTGAAAAATTGGAAGTATGTTTGTCCTGTCAAAGTTTGTAACGTAGCTGCTCTGCAGAAAGCAAAGTGAGTGTTTTGTTTGTTCCTGAAGGGATCTTTCATTGAAGCAATCAGTGTGATAAGCTTAGAATGCCATTAAAAAGTTGCTTCTCTGCTGCCCTTTTTCAGTATGAGTAATCTTTCTATTTACTTTTTGTACAGGAATGTCGGTGCCAAAGTACATAGCATACCCATATAGCAGTCTTCATGGTCCTGACGTGTTCTGGGTGGGTTGCACAATGATGGGTTTTTCGTTTTTCATTTTGAATGTTGTTTTTTCTTTTACCAGGCTCAACATTACCCACTGTTGTTGTGTGTCCCTTTCAGCTTTGTTCCATCACTACACTTCACACTTAAATTTCATCCCAGCACTTGTTGCTGATATATACATTAATAATTGGGTTGAGGGGGGGAATAACAATGTACTGTATTGTTAACCGCTGATGTGATGTTTTTACATTCTGCTGTAGAGGGAGATATAGGGCCTGAAGTGTAGAGTTATTTTGCAGGTGGGTCCCATTCCAAAGTGTTTGAAACCCTGCCATATAGCATGCATCCATGCAAGAGAAATGTTTTCCTACGGAAAGGCAGCAAGTCTGTGTAGGAAAATAGGAGTTGCTTGTATTGGCTGCTGGGATGCACTCAGAGGCAAGAAACATGCCACTTGCACATTAAATAAACTTGTATTTTCCTGTATGAAGATTATTTCTAGAGCACCTGTATCAATCAGGGAGCTGAACAAGAGATTTGACCTGCTTGCAAACCGTATGTTTAAAGCACCCCCCCAAATATGGGAACTGTAGTTTAAGGGTTTGGGGAATTGTAGCTTTAAATGCATGGTGTGTCTGCAGCCTTATAAAAAGCCCCCTTCCAACTCGTATGATTCCATGTATAGGATAGCAGTACTGTGTGCAGGTGTCACAGGAAGCTACCTTATACTGAGTTAGACCACTGGCCCACCTAGCTCTGCATTGGCTACACTGACTGGTTCCAGCTCTCCAGGCTTCCTCCCAACCTTAACTGCAATATCAGGCCTTGAATGTGAAACCTTCTGCATGCACAATGTGCTCTACCACTGAACCGCAACCCTTCCTCCTAAAGGTCAGTACAAGCTTTGCCCTTTAATTTTACCTTTTCTTCCTTTTGGCTAACCCTACTGGTCAGTCTAGCCCAGTGTTGCCTGTCTCTAGGCCAGGGGCAGCTAATCTGCAGCCCTCCAGATGTTGCTGGACTACAACTTGCACCATCCCTGGCCATGCTGATTAGGTCTGATGGGTGATGTGTTTCAGGCAGGAATCTTAAGACCATTGTTGAATTGGCCCAGGAGCTTTAAAACGTAATATGGGAGCAGGTCCTGCATCTGTAGTTTCCCTCTGGTTTCCTTTGTTTTCAAGACTGGTCTTGGGGCAAGGCAAACTAGGGGCTAGAGGTCCTGTGCATTGAGAGAGGCCTTTGGTGTAGGAAAGGTGAAGGAGCTTGCAGCAGCTTGTACTGAGCTAATGTCTCTCTCTGCTGTGTAACAGTTATGGAGGCCCATTGAGAGAATCTGTTAGATACCCAGCACAGGGCATGAGTGGAGTGTGCAGCAGTAAAGTTCTAAAAGAACTGGTGAGCTGCTCCCAACCCCCACCCCGTCCCACTGCCAATAATTTTCAGATGTGATTTGGCCGCCCAGAAATAGTCAGCTGTGCCAAGGCAGAAGCTCGGAGGCCTCTGTTGCTTTGGCTACAGTGCTCATATGCTTAGCCTGAAATCCTGGCCCTATGCCAGTTAGCAAAACTATGGAGGATGAGGTGATACCATTCTCCATCCTGCCCCCATTCCTGCCTTATTGTTTGGGATTTGTTCGAGCATAACATGAAATTAGGTTGCATTAGCCTGGCTCAGCGTCCGTAAACAATATTTGCTCTGTCACTTCCCTCTGTGGGCTACCCTCTTCACCATCCTTTGCTATTCCCTCTTCTCCTCCTCCATGTATTGCGAATCTAGTTGAGATGGCTCTATTCATTCCACCCCAGTCACAAGAGGAATGCAGGTTAATGATTTCTGAAGTAATGAACTTTGAGGGTGGAAATGAGGTGGAAGTAGGAACTGGAGGCTGGTACTTTGAGATTTGGTTTGCCTTCCACATTACTGATCTGGTGTGCATGAGATACTCCTCTACTCTTGCATAAATGAGGCATTTTGAAAAGCTGTAGTAGGCTCAGGTTTATTGCAGGATATTTCAAACTTTCTGCCTTCATGCATTGCTGTTTCCATCAATGTGAATGCCACAAAACTACTGCTCATTACAAAAGATTCTAGCTATACATAGGAATATAGGAAGCTGCCTTATACTGAATCAGACCATTGATCCATCTAGCTTAGTCTACACTGACAGGCAGCCGCTTTCCCTCTGTCCTACCTGGGGGTGCTGAGAATTGAACCTGGAATGTATGTAGATATAGTTTCTGCATGTAAAGAGAAGTTCTGTGTTTTGGAATGGGCTGAGTAAGTGTTCCAAGCACTTGCACTTACTTGACATTTGACTGCCGGGAAAGTGTTTCATTCTCTGCTTTTCAGCAAACATACAATCACTGGGCTATCTTTAGTCAGCTTGTGGCTTAACTTTACCTCAGGAGAGACAGAACATTGCAAGTGGTTTACATTTTCCTGTGAGGAACACACTCCTTGAAGAAAGCAACTCATCTCTCTCATTCATCACTGCAACCACTTAGCGCAGGAAAAAAAAAGAGCATTGTTCAGTCGGCTGATGTTTGCTTTGTTAAAAAAAAAAATCCTCTGGAACAGTAGGCTACGTGGATGTTTGGCTGAGTAAGAGTTGGAATTGAAACTTCTGTGGCTTAAGGATTTTGTTTACTTATTTTCCTTCCTTTTACAGCATCGTGTCCCACCTTCCTTCAAGTTGCGTGCTCTCTCTCTCTCTCTATATATATATATTTGGATGCTCCTGGTATATAAGCAGAAAATGTAGTTCATGACTGACCAGGAACGAGACCTTGGGATCATAGTGAATAGCTCAGTGTAGATGTTGTCCAGGTGTGTGTCAGCTGTGAAGAAGGCAAATTCCATGTTAAGGATCATTAGAAAAGGAATTGGGAGGGGAAAACCCTGTCAATACAATTATATTATTCAAATCCATGGTGTGACCACATTTGGAATACTGTGTACAGTTCTGGTCACCTTCTCTTAAAAAGCATATAGTAGGGTTGGAAAAAAGGTTCAGGAAGGGACAACCAAAATGATCAAGGGGATGGAGAGATCAATGAACAGTTGCAGTATTTGGCACTGCTTTATTCTGGAGAAAAGGCAAGTAAGAGGTGACATGATAGAGGTTTATAGAATTATACATGGCTTGGAGAAAGTGGATAGAGGAATTTTTTCTGCCTTTCTCAGCACTAGAACAAATGGATATCAAATGAACACAAATGTTGAAAGATTCAGGGCAAATAAAAGGAAGTACTTTTCATTCAGTGCATAAGTAAAACTGTAGAAACTCACTCCCACAGGACAGGGATGGCCACAAACCTGGTTGGCTGTGAAAGAGGATTGGACAAATCAGTGCAGGATGGAGGGTATCATTGGCTACTGACCACAATGGCAGGAATGCTTCTCAATACGAGTTGCTGGGAACCATGGGGCCAGGAGGAGAGTGCTCTTGTACTCAGGTCCTGCTTCCAGGCTTCACATAGGCCTCTGGTTGACCACTGTGAAGACAGGATGCTGGTCTAGATGGGCCATTGGCCTGATCCAGCAGGCTCCTCTTACGTTTTTATGTTCTTAGAGACATAACAGTATCCAAACCGCAGATAATAACAAAGAAATAACCAGTCAAAGAGAGTACAGAATCCGACTCTCATCCACAGGCCATCTTGTTAATCCAGGAGGCCTTCTAAGACAGGGGTCAGCAAACTTTTTCAGTGGGGGGCTGGACTATATTTTTTGGGGGGATGAATGAATTCCTATGCCCCAGAAATAACCCAGAGATGCATTTTAAATAAAAGGACACATTCTACTCATGTAAAAGCATGCTGATTCCTGGACCGTGCGTGGGCTGGATTTAGAAGGCGAATGGGCCGGATCTGGCCCTCTGGCCTTAGTTTGCCTACCCATGTTCTAGGACTAAGTTTACTTATGCCTTTGCACTTACTAAAACTAGCTACCTTTTGAACACACCTTGGGCTGTCATTAGTGAGTTTCAAAAGCTTGCTGGGAGTGCGGATATTTACTGCTCCAATTCCAATTGTATCATTCACCCATCACCAGTACTGGTTCACAGCTTACTTTCATTAGCCACTATGCTACATTAGTTTATATGAAGAAGAATACAATAAATAAGTCTCTGAATCCTCATGTTTTTAATTTTAATATGCAGAACATTTGTTTCCCCTGGTTTGTGTGTTAAACAAAGAGATGGCAAAGGTTTGAATTGCTTGCCCTTCTGAATTTTGCATATCAAAATGTCTGAAATGTCCTTGAGGCAAAAAAAATCTGACAATCTACTTGCACACATCAAACTGAGATGCATCTGTCTGTAAGATGAATGGTATTGAATTATAGCTCTTTGGGCAAAAGAACTTGCTGCATTTTATCTAAAGATCAAATCCCATGAGTCCGATAATGATTTAAACCTCCTTTGTATTGAATAAAGCCTGTAGCTTAACAAGTATCGATCTGAAGCCAAAGTCTTATAGATTCAAAATTTAGTTTTGAACAAAACTGAGGACCCTGCTTCCATTTAATGAAAGTTTTTATATTAAAAAAGCCCATGCTGTAGAAAAATACCCTATTTCTTGAATATAGCTTTGGGCTGTTGCAGACACTGCGAGAATTCATGTCCATGCAGCAGATTTAATTAGTGTGCAACTATTAAGTGTTTTTATCTATTCACTGGCATATTACTTGGAATGATGCAGGTAGTTCATGGTGTGTACAATTAGACATCCAACTGCTGATGTCTCTGAAATGTATATTTTGCTCACCCCTCATAGTGACTTGCAGTTTATTAAAATGCAGCTTCTATTAAATACAGTGAAATGATGAAATAGATAACTAACAGAGTCGGGCCAGAGGTCCTATGCAGCCCCTAATGGCATTTTATTGTGGCCTTCCGTTCCTCCTGAAGCTGTTAGAGTTCCTTCCTTCCTTTCTGTCCCCCACCCCCCCACTCC
This sequence comes from Zootoca vivipara, assembly GCF_963506605.1. NCBI lineage: Eukaryota > Metazoa > Chordata > Lepidosauria > Squamata > Lacertidae > Zootoca > Zootoca vivipara. Next base: position 56,588,764 of record NC_083285.1, on the reverse strand, counting down.
TCCTGTTTTTTAAAGGTTTGTTTTTCCTCTTTCTACCTAGGTTCTAAACCAGGGGTTCCCAAACTAAGGCCCGGGGGCCGGATGCGGCCCAATTGCCTTCTCAATCCGGCCAGCGGATGGCCCGGGAATCAGCATGTTTTTACATGAGTAGAATGTGTTCTTTTATTTAAAATGCATCTCTGGGTTATTTGTGGGGCATAGGAATTCATTCATATTTTTTTTCAAAATGTAGTCCGGCCCCCAACATGGTCTGAGGGACAGTGGACCGGCCCCCTGCCATTGTGAGGGGAAAGTATTTTATTTGATAAAAACAATTTTTTAAAAAACTTCTTCTGGTTGTATGGCTTGATCTGAGAACAAACCAATAAGACAGGGGTGTCCAAACTTTTTTCAAAGAGGGGCCAGATTTGATGAAGTGAAGGGCCATGAGGGCCGACCAAAGGGCTGACCAATGTTGTTGACCTTTTTTGGCTTGAAGTTGTTGAGCTTTTTTTAGGATTCTACCCCAGGAAATAAACTGCCACAGGTGCCAGATTAGACCCCCGAAATGGACTTTGGACACGCCTGCAATCCTGCAATAAGGCTTCTACACTCTCTGTGTGTGTCATGTGCATGTATGTTTTGCTCTCTAAACTCAGAAATTACTTTCACTTACTTTCTAGAACAGTATCTGGGTTGCTCTCCTGCACTAAAAATAAAAATTTAAACCCTCTGTATACTTATGTGAGAGTAATCCTATCAAGCACAGTTGAGATTACTTGTGAGTTGAACTTCATAGGATTGAGAGTTCTGCTCTGAGGCAGCTGTGATGAAAATTGAAACGGGGTGATCTTTATTCCAGATTTGTTAACCCAGAGCGGTTTTGTCTCTGACTGCTCACCGTTGACTGCTCACTACTAGCATGCAGCTCATGACAGTTCACTCACGAGGGCATGCAGGACTCGATAGAGGAAAGATTGCCCATCCCTAGTTTGCATCCTAAAACCTGTTGGGAACATTATCACAGCCCAACAAAGTATTTATTAATAGGAAGATCTTAACCCAGAAGCCTCCCTGGGCAAGGAATTATACGAGTAGATTTGTAGAACAGTATCTCTGTTAAGATAAGACAGGCATCCACCATCTGTACTTTGTGGAAACAATTGAAGACATTTTTATTTTTGCAAGCTTTTCCAGCTGTGTGGAAAGGTCTCTGTCTTAGGTGTTTATTTTGAATTGTTTTAAAACCTATAATTAGATTTTTGTACTATTTTAAAAAAAGTTTTTGAATGTTTTTAGTGTGTGTTTGTAAATCACCTTGAGGCTCATGTGAAAGGTGATTCCTAAATTAAGATAATAAAGAATAAATACAAGTAACAGACAGTGTCACAACTGTGCATCTATAATTATCTATTGAATTCTAGTGCTGGGAGCATAGCTGCCAAGTTATCCCTTTTTTTAAGGGATTTTCCCTTATGCTGAATAGGCTTCCTCACGAGAAAAGGGAAAACTTGGCAGCTATGGCTGGGAGTACCCAAAGCAGGTACCCTGCTTAAGGTACAGTGAGAGAGCCAGAAGCAAAAGGACTTGACTGGGATATTTACCCTTAACTTTGGGTTCTCGTAATGATGCAGCATGGCTTTTTATGCCCTTTGCCAGAAGTATACATCTAAAACTGACTTCCCAACAGCTGTTTCGGTAGCTAAGCTGACACCTCCCCTTTTCCATTCCATCACAGTAGGTGGTAAAGCAGCCTTTTGCAGTGAAACCACATGGTCTGAAATCTGGTGTCTGTATATAAGAGGTCAGTTAGTTCTCTTTAACAGCATTCCCCTCCCCAACCTAATCTAATAGATGCATTTAGAGGCCAAACTGAAAACCCATCAGCTCTCACTCCCCATTGCTTTGCCCAGGACCACAGTTGGCTTTGACAGAAATGACTTCTTCTGTATTTATATTGGGTAGTAAGGGCTTATAAATGGGAGGGAGGAATTCTTGGCAGGAAATACAGCCCGATCCCCCAGCCCACCCGTAACAGGGTTGTGTATTGTTGTCTGCTTATTCCCCCTCTCTTCTCTGGAAAATGATGTCACTGATGCCCTGATCAGCCCTTTATGGCTATTGTCCAAGGGTCATTAAGGAGGCAGGGCACACTGTTTGCATTCTCCACCTACCTCTTTTGAGTTGAGAGTGATGAGCTTTGTCTCTTCTTAACTTAGACAGAGATAAGACTAATTCTTTCCAACTCTAACTTGCTAGACATGAAAGGCCCATTATTTAGAATCGAGATTATTATTAATTTCATTTCTATACTTCTTTATCTTTATGCTTTGATTAGTTGCTTTCCATCTTACCAAAGAATAGAGATTGGAGGGAGCACTTCAGTTCATATCTCATTTAGAGACGTGCTTAATTTGCATTTCCTAAATCAATATGTGAACTGAAATGCAACTGTTCGCATTGCATCACATCTTTCTGTCTCGGGAGACAATGGAGAAATGCACTTTTGCAGGCAAACACTACTGTGACTGTAAAGACCGATGCAGGAGAGAGATGTTTTGTTGCAGCTGGGGCTGATGAAATTTGCACATGTCTGAATTTTGCAATGCCATTCTTCAGCCATGTGTAAATGTCCATGATGGACTTAAGAAGAAAATCACAGACTGATGTGGAAAAACAAACTTAATATTGGAAGAAAGGGAAATGGAGAAGAATCAAAATGGACAGATTCACCCATAATTAAGATAGTCAGTTCTTAAAGGGCTGCGAGAATTAATCCACTAAGTACATGAAACTCTTAACTCTTGCTGAAACTCCAATTTAATGTGAGCTGTATTATTCGTTTGGGTAATTCTATTTGAGCCTTGTTGCTCCATCATTCTGAGAAGCTTGGGGTGGCCCCTAAGTTTTGGAACTCCTTCCTTACAGAGGTGTGTCTGGCAACATCTTTGTTATACATCTTTGCTGGACTGCTGAAGACACACACACACCTCTTTTGATGCCTGAGATGTATGTTTTTTGGGCATGCCTTATTTCTGCGATGATAAGCCGTTTTAATTGTTGTAACTCAATTGTAATAATAGCCAAGGCAGGAGGAAGGGTCAAAAAAGGTTTGTGTGATTCCTTCTGTTCCCCTGTGGGTCCCTGTTCTGAGAGAATAGAAGTTGTCTGAAGAGTTCCCCACCCAGAAGTCTCAGTTACACTGGCAAAACGGATTGAGCTAGGGGCACCTGAATCCAAGGCTCCAGTTTAGATTGCAGCCCCACCCAAGTCTGCTTTTAGATTTATTTATTTTAATTTACAGCATTTGGCAAGTGTAACGTTGTGGGTGTTTCTGTTTAGTAAACTTGTAAATGTAAATATATAATTTATATCAATATAAATCTGGCTAAATTAAGCTAATTCAGTGATGTGAGCATGCTGTGTGTTGCTTTTAAAAGACAGAACAACCATATAAACTAGAGGGGAAGTAAGCACCCTGAATATTCAATATCAACATCAGGTTCTCCCCCCCCCCCATATTTTCAAGTACTGTTTGTACCGTACTTATCACGAAATAGAACTTCACATGGGGGCTGGTATGTTTTGCCTTGTAGGGCCAAGAGCGGGGGGGGGCACAATTTTAATAAGAGAAAATGACAAAGGTCAAAGGTCCCAAACCAAATCTCCACTCCACGAGACTGGTATTAATACTTGAAAAAGAACTAACACTGGAGATCTGTGTTCACAGATCCCCCACAATATGCCTTTAAGTCTTCATGAAACAGGTAGCTGGTCTGCTTTCCATTAATTTGTGCTATTTACAGCAGTTGGACTGCAGAACTGCGGTTAGCGGGACTTTTGTAATAAAGTTGCATTATAATTTAACAGACGTTACCCTTATATTTTATGGGACGCGGGTGGCGCTGTGGTCTAAACCACTGAGTCTAGGGCTTGCCGATCAGAAGGTCGGCAGTTTGAATACCCGTGACGGTGTGAGCTCCCGTTGCTCAGTCCCTGCTCCTGCCAACCTAGCAGTTTGAAAGCACATCAAAGTGCAAGTAGATAAATAGGTACCGCTCCAGCGGGAAGGTAAACAGCATTTTCATGCGCTGCTCTGGTTCGCCAGAAGCGGCTTAGTCATGCTGGCCACATGACCCGGAAGCTGTACACTGTCTCCCTTGGCCAATAAAGCGAGATGAGCGCCGCAACCCCAGAGTCGTTTGCGACTGGACCTAATGGTCAGGGGTCCCTTTCCCTTTCCCTTTCCCTTATATTTTACAATATTTCCCCCCTGAGAGGCTTTGTCTTATTACCCATGACTGGTATTTATAAATACATTTATAGTATATCTTCATTGTCCATTTCTAGTCTATGAACCTTCAATTTTTGGTGTGTGTCTGCTTGTTTTTGAGCAGCCCTTCTCATCCTACCTTTTCCTATTTAAGTTAAAAGCTTCCAAAATTGGCACAAACTCTGGATACATGCCAGGGTTTTCCTCTTGTTGCTTCAAGATTTCCTCATGCAAAAGAAATGATGCATGACCTAAATATTTCCTTTGTTTTATTCAGTAATCTGACATTGCATATCTTTTAGAGCAGGCTTCAATTATGCTTGGTTGATCTGGACGAGGGAGAGAGCTTGCTAACTCCCTCATCGGAAGCTGAAAAGAAAACAGGAGCTGACTGTAGAAACTCAGAGCAGATTAGATGTAAATTGCCAAGTGCAATTTAAAATTGCTGCATTTAGGAATGAAGGCCTGCCTTTAAGTTGACCATGTTCACAAAACTTTTTGCTTTGTTCTTCTATGCCTGTTTTTCATCTCTCCTTTTGGACTTGACAATGCTACTCCCATGTGAAGACTTCCAAAAACTTACTCCACATGGTGGCCACTTCATGCTGATGTGTAGGGTGGGTACATGAAACCAGCTCTCCACGTGGATATTCCTTATGGCACGGAGAGTCTCCAGACTGTGTCCAAGATTGGCGGTTCTTTCAGTAGAAAAGATCTTAAGCAATATATTGTGCTTTGGTTCTAATCAGTGACCTTTTTTAAAAAAAACCAATACCTTATCAGCGGTGACCCTATCCAATCTAGACCTGTTAACATGGAGACATCATAGAAACAAATGTTCCCTAACACTTGCTTACTGTAGTAGTCAATCAAGGCACAATTGATTGCTTAATTTTCTTGGAAGGTCCACTGTGGGAAGGGTGTAACGTTTGATTATAAAGTGGCCTGGTGACAGGTTCTGCATGAACACTTTCTCCAGATTTTGAGGGGCAACTAATTGAGCAACTTTGGAGTCAGACAGCACTTCAGCTACTGACCTATGCAGTTGTTTCTGATTCTGTAGGTTTGATCAGAGGATGCTTACAACCACCATGCCATTCTTTTATTTGGAAACTTTTCTTCTTCTTCTTCTTCTTCTTCTTCTTCTTCTTCTTCTTCTTCTTCTTCTTCTTCTTCTTCTTCTTCTTCTTCTTCTTCTTCTTCTTCTTCTTCTTCTTCTTCAAGTTCCTCCATTTTTGCATTAGTTGATTTAGGCAGCCAGCATAACCATGTAGACATCAACATCACTGCAGCAGATTTTTTGGCGTGCGTACTGGCCTAATAATTGGACTACATTTCCACTACAGTTTTCTGTACAAGACTAGTAAACATGCAATGGAACTGAAAGCATGCTATCTCTCTATCATCTATCTATCTATCTATCTATCTATCTATCTATCTATCTATCTATCTATCTATCTATGGTGATGCTTGGTCTTTTTCAAGGGGAGTGTTTGTTCTGTTTACCTTTATTTGCGAACGCCAATGTGTTCTTCCCCTTTAGCCCCTGGCATGCTTCATAAATTACTTTTAAATCTCATTTTCTCTACTACCCTGATTGATTTGTTGTCCTGTTTTAAAACTTTATGTAGACCTTTGAATGCAAAGCTGCTTGCTACTATGTAGGATGCACTTATCATTTGAAAAAAAGAATACTGTATGGGGTGTGCTTTGAAAAATGAAGGTGATTGTACTTTAGCTTTTAATAGTTGCTACTATTACATTATGACATTGTATGGTTCAGGCTCTGCATTTGCAGAAGAGACCTAATTTCTGTGACAGTAATTCAGGCACCCCCAAACTGCGGCCCTCCAGATGTTTTGGCCTGCAACTCCCATGATCCCTAGCTAACAGGTCCAGTTGTCGGGGATGATGGGAATTGTAATCCAAAACATCTGGAGGGCCGAAGTTTGGGGGTGCCTGCACTAATTCATATCCAGTCTTGATTGACTGAAAGAAAGCATTGGTTGCTGTTGATAAAGTTGCAAAACTAGTATAATTTGTAATTTACTATTTGTGCTTGTATGAGTGTTTCCTCCTTTCTTATTTGTTTGTTTCATAAAACGTTCATACTGCTTGATAGTAGTTTACAAAAGTAGTTTACAAAACAAAGTTCTGTTCCTAAGTGCTTCAGGTTGGGTTCCTGTGGTCTTGGTTATTTCCTCTGAGGATTTCAGTTCAGTCTTTGTAACAACTGTGCCTCCAAATTCTCCCTTTATAAGCCTCCCTTTATAACCAACTGAACCTATTTATAATTGTTTTACAGATTGGTGTATGTTGGACATGTAAGCGTTTCCACATGTTCCAGCAGCTGCCCACCAGGCTTCTTCCCCAATATTTGTTTATTTGTGTAGAAAAAGGCTATACTACTCTTCAGTAAAAATTACCATGGTGGCACACATTAAAATAATAAAAACAGTAAATATATATGCCATGCTACAGGAATCAAATGGTGCAAGAAGCAATTAAGATATAGCCACAGATAAATCACAACTTATCAGTACGTTTCATGCTGAGATGCTCTGGCAGGCTTTCTGGGTGATGGGTGGTACCAAGTAACACCAAGATGAATTTTTAGGGGGAACATCTTTCTTAATTCCCAAAATGTCCATGACATAGCATCACTCCTGGGTTAAACATGGCACCTCCCCCAGGCCAAAGGGGTACTCATTACAGTGGAGCACCTGATTTTTTAATTTTTAATTTTATTTAAAAAGGGGAGCTCAGGGCATGCAGGTAGGAGTCAGTGGTGGGCTGTGCAGGGGCCTTGAAGGTATCTGGTGCTGATGCCAGACCTGCTAAATCAAATGTGGAAGCTGATCATGGACTGATTGAGATACTTCAGTAACCTAGTGTCAGTGTTGGTGACGGAGGCAAATGAAACGTGATCTACTCACCTGTTCCCATTTGTATCAATTTTCTTTGCACAGCAGGTTGCTATATGGCCTGGTATTTATTGGAGTAGCAGTTAAGGGGTTTACAATTTTGCAGTAAGTGCAGTAACTTTAGAAAGTCTTTGCAACAGATCAGTTCAATGGAAGAACATTGTAAGGAGGTAGAGAAAGGGAGTTGTTTACAGCTGCTTACTTCTTATCAACCAAAAAGCACCATAAACGTTCATAATTTCCAGAAGGGAATCTGCGTTAGTCTGCTTCTGCTGCAGCTTAGATTTTTTGCTTGGATTTTCCTTTCATTTCAGGCAGTTCCCTTTCTCAGTGAAGTAGTTTCATTGTCATACACATAACTTGAATAAAGAGGCTAATACAAACTTATGCACGATAACTTTTGGTGTTCCTTTACTGTCCAGACTTCCCCAAATCAGTATTTTGTTATTAAGTCCAACGGGCATTCCCTGACCAGTCATTCTTAATGTGTTTCTAGAAATTCTCTTCTCATTCGAAATGTGGAGGTGTGTTGAAACTTTTAATTTCTAAAATTTGTCTCCTTGTAGGTATGTGTAGCATAACTAGTTTATTAATAGAGTTCTTTGCAGCTCCCTGGTAGGAAAGGGGAAAAGGTAGATTCTAGAGCAGGCATCCCCAAACTCCGGCCCTCCAGATGTTTTGGACTACAATTCCCATCATCCCTGACCACTGGTCCTGTTAGCTAGGGATCATGGGAGTTGTAGGCCAAAACATCTGGAAGGCCACAGTTTGGGGATGCCTGGTCTAGAGGCTAAATTGTGCTTAAATGGACAGTGCATGGTTCATTCTCAGAGATTTTCCTGCTTGTTCATTTCTTTGCAAGTGATCAAGATTCCCAAGAGGGCACTTGCTCAGCCTGAAAAACAGAGGTGAACTTAACATGGTGCTAAAGAGTTGTCCGTTTCTGGTTATGGCTAATGTTTTCAAGTTTGTTGTTGTTGGCATCCATCTGACTTGAGAGGCAATGGAGTGCACTTCCAAGGGTGAAGTCAAACTGCTGCGTTAGCAGCACTGAAGTGACCTTCCTGGGGCACAAGCCTGTGGAGTGTGTGTCGGGGTCCTGGACTGCCCAGACAATGACCCCGCTTTCAGCCTCGCTGATGTGGTCCAAAGGAAAGCAGAGCAACATGCCTGACACCAGCTTGCTTTCAGGTGATCTTTTAATAGTTGTTGCTGTAAGATCAGTAACATCTATATGTTTCAATTCCGTTTCTGTTGCATAATCAACTCTGTTTCTATTGTTATTAAAAGGCGCATTACATAGATTGCTTTTACTTATCTTTTTAAAAAAGGGAATGGAACCTCCTCCCCGTTTGGTTACTTGTGAAGATCACTTGTAAAGATGATGGGAGCAAGTGTTTGAAACAATAGAACAAAATATACCCAGCCTTTATTGGTCTTGTAATGTTCCTATTTTTAAAGCACTCGCAATCTATTACATACAGAAATAAATTAGAGTGCTTCTGCAAATAAATAAAACAAGACTTGCCTCTTTGACTTTGGATCTGAAAGTCGGTGCTTCCCTTTTGCCAATCCCCCCGCCCCCCCCCCCGCCGTCACACATTAACCCAGTGTTTCCCAACCAGTGTGCCTCCAGATGTTTTGGGACTACAACTCCCAAAACATCCCTAGCTAGCAAGACCAGTGGTCAGGAATGATGGGAGTTGTAGTCCCAAAACATCTGGAGGCACACAGGTTGGGAAACACTGCATTAACCAAGTCCCCAAGACCAGCTAAGGTGTCACTGCCCCGTTGTGCTCCACCACTTTGCATGGATCACCCAAGGTGGTAAGAAATAACATGATGGAATTCATCATTTGCATGCCCCACACTTAATGGGGCGAAGGGGGTCTCACCAAGAGTGCATTGCCAAAGAACTGACACTATGCAGTGGCTCCATGAATGACTTTCAGCCTAGTATACATTTGGGAGAGAAAAATTGCCTATTTTATTGAATCCCTCTTGCCTTTTTGTTCAGGCCTCTACATAATCAGTCATCAGCTGTACAGCATGCAGGGAACTCCGTGTATAGATGAAACATTTCACTTCTGTGTTATACTGCACACAGCATAACAAACCTTTGCCCTCGGGTATGTTTCACACTAACAAGTAGGGAATTATACTATACAGCACAATCTGGTTTTGAACTATTTAAAGCACTTGCTTGATTACTGAATTACTGTTTGCTCTGGTTCTTCTACCAGGAACTGCTTTCTAAATTATGGGTGGACTCCCTGTTATGGCTGCTGATTCTTTTGCTGTTGTGGCTAGTAACAACCCCTTCAGTCTAATGGTCTGGAAGGTTACGTGAGTGCAGCAAGTCACATCTCTTACACAGACTCATTCCATGCTTAATTTCTCATTCTAAGTGATAGGCTGTGCTTGGTGATAGGGTGTGTTCTGCATTCCTGGCATGACTAGGTAAAACAGGGCTTGGGAACCTGTGGCCCTGTTGTTGGACTTGCAACGAGGGCCTCAGGTTTCCCACCCTTGAGTTAAAAAGATCAGGAAGCAGATGATGGGGAAGATTAGGGAAACGTTAGGAAGAACTTTTCAATGGCAAGAGCTTTTTGACAGTGGAGCAGACCACCTCGGAAGGCGGTGTGGACCGTTCTTCATTGGTGGTTTTCAAACAGAGGTTGGATGGTCATCTGTTAAGGATGCTCTGTGATTTCTGCATCACAGGGGCTTGGACTAGACGATCCTTTGGGTCCCTTTCAAATCTACGATGTTGATTCTATGACTTCTTGAGAGAGAAAGGAGCTTCTTGTGTTCCATATCTCGTGTGTGTGTTGCACTTTGGAAGGGAAAAACATGAAACTTACCATAAAATGGGGAAGGCCTCATGGTGTCTGGACATACATTCTAGGCCAGAGGTCAGCAAACTTTTTCAGCAGGGGGCCGGTCCACTGTCCCTCAGACCTTGTGGGGGGCCGGACTATATATTTTTTTGGGGGGGGGGATGAACAAATTCCTATGCCCACAAATAACCCAGAGATGCATTTTAAATAAAAGGACACATTTTACTCATGTAAAAACATGCTGATTCCCGGACCATCTGTGGGCCGGATTTAGAAGGCAACTGGGCCGCATCCGGCCCCCGGGCCTTAGTTTGGGGACCCCTGTTCTAGGCACTTGACTGCTTCAGTGAAGATATAATAGAGCAGAACCTGCAGCATAAGGGGTGCTCTTGGTTCCTGCTAGTATTATTTATTTATATATTTACTTTATTTATTTTATTTATTACATTTCTACAGTTTTCTTCTTCCAAGGATCACAGAAATGCTTATAGTACAAAAACACAAAAATACATAACATAGTAACAAACAACACACACACACACACACACACACACACCCCAGTTTAGAAGGGCATACAGTCTTTGCCTGGCACCTAAAAGTACGTAACAAAGGTGCCAGGCAAGTTTCCTTGAGGAGAGAGCACTTGACAAGCAGGAAGTTGCCACAAAGAAGGCCCACACTTGTGTTGCTATGCTCTGGACCTCTCATGGTGGCTGTCTTTGTGTTTTGCCACCACTGCCCAAGCAGCTCTGCTCAAAAGCAGAATTTTCTGATTTGTGAACATTTGAACCCGCATTATGCCAAAAGTGACTACTAGCCTATCTGACTTAATTTTTTCTGCTCTAATTGACTAGAGCTTGTCATGGTCTCAAGAAGAGTTCTTTCCCATGTACTTGAGATCCTTTAGTTGGAATTGCCAAGATTGAACCTGGAAACTCTTGTATGCAAAACAGTAACTCTCTTACCTTGCTGTGGGCTTTCCTCTGCTTGAGTAGGGTTGTTTGCAGTGCAGACAGCCACAAAATACCTCTGTATAGAAGAGAGTTCCAAAGAGCGGAAAAGAACGAAAGTCTCCTTTGTCTTCTCTGTCTTCCATATATTTTTACACACAAACGGTTAGTAGTACATATTTCAACTTTACAGCATGTTTACATTTTTAAATGAATGACAGCGTTCTAAGTTTGTTAGTTTACTGGTACCTGCCTTTCCTTGATACCCAAGAGGTATAGCATATAAGCTTGTTAATAGTCTTGAATTGCTTTTTCACGAACCTGCAGACTCAAATCTTTTTAGAGTTCACTGAAGCCGTTTGCTTTTACTTCTTAGTCTTCCATGGGCATTTGGGCAGGCAGGTTAGTCACTTGAAAAATGTGACATGAACTAGTCTAACAGATGTCACCCTAAGCTTAAAGAACTAGCCGGCACACTGCAGCACAGGCATCTTGAACCAAATACGGTGCTGATTAGACAACAGATTAATCCCCTACAAAATGATTGCACTGCCATCAAATAAAATCTTGTGGTTTTACATCCACTTTTCTTCTTAAACTGCTCTTAATCACATCTTTTTATTTGTGGCCCTGGAAACGTGTATGTATATATCTGCTGCGTTCAATCCCTTACGCTGGCTTTGCATACGTTGTCGATGTGGACCAGATATTCTTCAGCTTCTCCAGGCACCCTCATGTTGGAGCACTAGTCCTGGTTCCTTGTGCTGAACTTCGCTTACCTCTGATGTAATGTGCCTCTTTTAGGATGTGTTTGACTTCCCAATATTTAATCCAGAGGACTTAAGACCAGCCCTCAGATTTTCCTATTTGCACTAACTGCCAAAGCATGCTGGTGTGGCATGCTGCCAGTTCATGCCGGCTTTTTGGTGCTCCAACTGACTCATGTTGCTGAGCTGTGGCCCAACCTGGAGACAGGCTAGCGGTGGGTGTTAATGTATTGCATTCACTTTTTCTTTTTTGACTTTCAAGAAGGAGCTAAAGATGGGGGGGGGGTACATGGTGTAAGCTGGAAGCTGCCTCTCTGTGCTACATACTTTGTTCTAGCTCCCGTGAGGCGTTTTAAGAGGTGGAGGGGTTTGTGTTTGTCCATGTCAATTCATGGATCATCAGCTCGTCTGGAAGAACGGCTGGTACTTTTGGCATAATGCAGCTGTGGAAGCTTATTTACTTTGGCTTTGAAAATTGGTTTGGCGCCGCCTTCCTTATGCGAAACCTGCTTTGCTCAGAACAGAATCCAGTACAGCAGTTTGCTTTCATTTCCCCCTCACCATTTATTTTTTTTTAAAAAAGGGAACGCAATTCCTAACTCTCGTGGTTATCAAGAAATGTTTAAAATGTGCTGGGAATGTGTATAAAGGGGAGGCTTTGGGATAAGGGTTGTTTGCCCAAGATTTCTGCTTTGTCTCCCTAGGGTTCCCCAGTTATCCTTGCTCTGTTCTAAACAGACTTCTTAGCTCCTTCCATCAACTCATGTAGTTTCTCTCCATTGTCAATTTCGCATAAAGGTGCTAAATATAGCAACTAGAACAGAGTATGTTCGTTTTAAAGCAGGGTTGGGGAACCAGGTGCCCTCCAGGTATCGGCTCTCAGGATGTTGTTGGGCTCCCAACTCTCATCACCCCCAGCCAGCATGTCTAATGTCAGATGCCATGGAAGTTGTAGTTCAGCTACACCTGCAGGACCACAGTTGCCTACCCCTTGTTGTTGTTGTTGTTTAGTCGTTTAGTCATGTCCGACTCTTCGTGACCCCATGGACCATAGCACGCCAGGCACTCCTGTCTTCCACTGCCTCCCGCAGTTTGGTCAAACTCATGTTCGTAGCTTCGAGAACACTGTCCAACCTTCTCATCCTTTGTCGTCCCCTTCTCCTAGTGCCCTCAATCTTTCCCAACATCAGGGTCTTTTCCAGGGAGTCTTCTCTTCTCATGAGGTGGCCAAAGTATTGGAGCCTCAGCTTCACGATCTGTCCTACCCCTAGTTTAAGCCAAATTAACTGGTGTTTCCTTTGGTATAGAGCTAGGTTTTGTATTCTGAAAGCACATGGATCTTAAAAGGGCATTTTGAAGCTCCGCTAAAGAGAAGATTCATGGCGTGACAGTGAAGTCTGACAGGCCCATGGTGCCCCCACACACCCCAGCCATCTTAGCCCTCCGAGGCTCAAGACAAGTGTACCCAGCTGCCCCCCCCCCCACATCTTCTGCACAGGCCTGAAGAGGGACAAGCGTCATTGGTCATCTGGAAACTGAACTGGGCAGAGACCAGAGGGAAGTTGCAAAGATCTATCATATTTTACATTGGATTCTTACTAGGAAGCAGGTGTCGCTTTAAAACTCTCTTAGTCCACAACACTCGGATCACTTCCACCAATTCCTTTCACAGCCTCTGGAGCAGCCTTTTTCAGCCTTGAGTCCCCAGATGTCGTTGGACTACAACTCCCATCATACCTGACCACTGGGCCCGCTAGCTAGGGTGATGGGAGAATTGCTTTACTAAATGCTAGTTTCAGCCTCAAGTGGGAGTCAGGTGTCCAACCAGAGAGGGGAGCGTGCTGCCCAGTTGCTATTTTTAAGTGCTTGAACAGTGCACAAACACTGTTCGCTTGGAAGATGGAAGCTCACCCCTGAAGGCAGAAGCTCCGGTCCTAATCAGCTGTTAGTGCTGCAGAATCCAGGTCATTGGTCCTGTAGAGAGCTGCTTGCTTTGAGACTCTTTGCCCAGGAAACAGAAATTGCTCAGTCCCTGCCATCCTCTTTGACAGTTTCATGGGAAAGCAATTTGTTTAGCTTAGCTGTGCTAACAAAAGTTTTATAATCGCCTTCTGAATGGGGAATGTTGGTACAGCATCTGGAGCAGGCTTTGTTTTCTGGAGCTTGTGGTTTCTCCCATCACTAAGGAGATATGGTAAGGTGTGGTTGGTTAGGGTGTGAAGCTTCTAATGGGACAGTGTGGGAAGTCTAGCTAATTTGTTTCTAATTGCTTTGCTTCATCCTCTGGTTTAAATTATGTGGTATAACATGTTAGTTTTCAAAGAGTAATGGAAACTGGGATCGGTTGAAGTTTAGCGAACTGGTCTGGTGTAGCTTGTATTTAGGAATTCAAAACTGGAGTGAAAGGGTGTTATCTCTTCACAGAGTATGGAAATTAGCAAACAAAAAACCACAGTGCCTTCAGGATCCATTTTTCAAGATCTCTTAATGTAGGTTGCAGTATGAATTCTAATCCATAAGAAGTTCTTTTTAAAAAAAATAAGGAATGAAGAAATGGTAGTTTTCCAGATCAGCGCAGAATGCAAGGGTGTGATCCTTATTGCATGTGCAGCTGGGGATGCACATTTTGGCAGATGTGCTGTACTTGTTTTCCATAGATCTTGCCTCTCCGTAATTAGACTAATCAGCTGGCTTCAGGCAAATCGGTATCTGTTGATCTCAGTCCCCACCAGTTGCAGTATTGGATTAAAACAGACCAGTTGGACAGGGTTGTTGCTTTTGTTGTTAGGATTAAATATATTAAATTTCTGTTTTTTTGGAAGCCGCCCAGAGTGGCTGGGGGAACCCGGCCAGATGGGCGGGGTATAAATAATAAATTATTATTATTATTATTATTATTATTATTATTATTATTATTATTATTATATGCTCTGAGCACTCTGAAATGTTCTCTATATGCCATCTTCAGTGAATGTAGCTACCCCATTTCAACCATGGAGTTCTAGATCCCTTGACAACTCAAGAGCCAGCCGTGTCCTGTCCTTAGAACCTTTCTGCCCAAATTAAAAGATGTGCTCTAATTTCTGACCTGTTAGTTATGAGCACAGTTGTCTAGTTCACAGTGTGCTGGATGCAGCTGGGCTGTCTTCATTCTTCATACAGTGCTCTGATGTTGCTGTTATGCTGGCAAAATCAACAATTTGCAGATTTGTGTATGTATGTGCTGCTGCCCTCTACTGGATGGAATCACATTCATTAAAGCACTTGGTGCCTTCCTTTCAACTCTTGACATATATATGTATATGTATATGGTATATAATTTTTTATGTAGCATCCAGGAGTTATGATAGAAAAATGTAGCTTTGAGGAGTGGGCATAAAGAAGTGACAAAATAACTTGTTGCAAGAGCAAAGGCAATATAAGAAAATGTCAGAATCAGACAATATAAGAAAATGTCAGAATCAGTCCAAGGTGACAGCAGAAAAGTTATGCTTCTTGTGGATGTAGTATAAAAGTTCTCAGACAAGAACACCAGACCCTTGTTTCCTAATTTACATCCCCATTAGAACATGATTCCTGTCTAGTTTGGGTGTCGCCATGGGATTTCTTTTTAAAAGCTCAATTGTTTGGCTTATGTTGCTCTGCATTTCTGCAGTGGGTAAGCTGTGTGATAACCAGTTTTATTTCCAGGGGACAGTCCCCGGATTTACAAACCAGTCCCATTACAAAATCCATTGAAGTTGAAAAGTGTCCCCGGATTCATTGAAAAAAAAATCTGGTAACCTTACTTTAGGAAGCTGGTTATGTGAGTTTGCAACATTTGACTAATGCTGATTTGTAGTGGAACTGAATTCAACAGTTATTTCTGCTTTGGGAATTCAGCGAGGTAGTTCTTGGGGAAGGGCCATAGCTCAGTGGTGGAGCTCATTCATGTTTTGCATTCAGAAGATCCTGGGTTTGGCCCCCATGTCTTATGTCTGGGATTTTTTAATTTTTTGCCAATGATCAGATCTCTCTGAGATTGAAAGAGAATGAAACAGTCTTTTTCCAGGATGAGGATTTGTTGAATATGCAGTGCTGTATATCAGAAAAACACATTTAAATGGCATACATTTCACTGTGTTTACATCTGTTGCTGCTCTGCCCCGTGCTAAAATACAGCGGGGAAATGTACAAAGTTCGAAATACGTATAACAATATCATCCGCCGTGCTCAGACAGCACCTTTGAACCAGGTGAAGATGACTTCAGCCTTGTCTGGACCACATCATATTATAGTTAGTGGTCTCTGCCAAGATGAGGATGTGAGAGAGACAGGGTCGTGCTAGGGAATAATTGGAATAGTACTTGGCTTTTACTCTGTCGTGGTTGA
Organism: Zootoca vivipara; assembly: GCF_963506605.1. Taxonomy (NCBI): domain Eukaryota; kingdom Metazoa; phylum Chordata; class Lepidosauria; order Squamata; family Lacertidae; genus Zootoca; species Zootoca vivipara. The sequence goes on along the minus strand of NC_083285.1, from coordinate 56,572,660 downwards.
GAGCTATGATTTTAAAATACCCATTGTGATTGAGATACATATGGACTTCTGACTCCAGTCTAGTGTATCTAGGGCAGGCATCCCCAAACTGCGGCCCTCCAGATGTTTTGGCCTACAACTCCCATGATCCCTAGCTAACAGGACCACTGGTCGGGGAAGATGGGAATTGTAGTCCAAAACATCTGGAGGGCCGAAGTTTGGGGATGCCTGATCTAGGGCAGTGTTTCTCAACCTATTTTGGGCCAAGACACACTTGTTCCATGAAAAAAATCACGAGGCACACCACCATTAAAAAAGTTAAAAAAATTAACTCTGTGCCGCCCTATATTGACTATATAATTATGAATGTAAGAAACACTTGCCAATTGCTGTGTTGGTTGCAATCTCCTGTAATAAGGCTTCACAAGCCGCTGATTTCTCTGCCAGCACAATCCTTTGCTCAGCAAGTTTCAGGTTGAGCTCATCCAGCCAGCTTCTTTAAGTTTGTCTAAAACCACCCTCCCATGGTGATGGCTGTTGAGAGCGGCGCTCGCCCCGCGTCGTGACCCGGCCGGCTTCCTTTCCGGTGGGTTAGTGCTGATTATTGGCGGCCGCCAGGCACGTGACAATGCAAATCGCCCTTCTCGTCGCCGCACACCAGCCAGCGTCTCGCGGCACACTAGTGTGCCGCAGAACAGCGGTTGAGAAACGCTGATCTAGGGTGTCTTAAGCCAAAGCTGTGGTGAAGCAGATTATTGGCAAGTCTTATAGGAATAATCTGCCAGACATACCTCTGAGCATTTTCTCGTTCTCTGGTGTTGATTCTTCAGGTTTTTTAATTTCTGCTGCCCCACCTGTAATAGAGCATTTCTCTCATGTATCGATTTCTACAGACACAGCAGGCCCTGCAACTCTTCAATGGTTTGACTTGACTCTCAAAGGCACAATCTTTCATTGTCTCTCGAGACAGACGAGTGCCCACAACAGGTGGCTACAACAGCCGGGTAAATAAGCCCCTACATTAACTAGCCTCCCAAAATAATTACTAGCCTGCTGAGGGCTGGCAGAGGAGGAACTAGCAGCTTGCTTGGCTTCTATATTGGCCTCAGAGGAGCGACTGCGTGTTCCATCCCTCTATCACCAGCCTGCTCACTTGTTTGTGTGATGTTCCATCTGCCTGCCTGCCTCCCTGCAGCTCTGGGTTCCTGTGGTCACCAGGCTAGTGCTTAAATACAAGTCTATAAGTTCCTTATAGACACCCCCTGATAAGCTTCTTCCCCATGGGACTCGGGAAGAAGCTCCCCTTCCCGCCTAGTTTGTAATTCTAATTACATAATTCTGTAATTGTGTTATGCTTGAGACATTCCCCCCCCCCCCCCGCATTAGCAGCAGAGGGTATGTTTGCTCGAGAGGCAGCAAAAGGGGAAGTCGTTTCTTGAATTGTGTTTGCCCATATGGTGATATATATTATTTTTGCTGAGATTGTAAACCTCTATCTGGGCTGTACCATTGCAGGCTTGCATTTTGGAATTTTTCTGATAGGCCAGCATGACTACTTATACTTCTTGTAGAATTTGAATGCTTCTCTATTTGGAAAAAATAAATAAATCCCTGCATATAGATCAAGTGTGCCCACCACATTTGAGCTGCAACTTCCATAGTCTCTGACCAATGGTGCCTGGGGTGGATGAGGTTATACATTTCCCAAATTTGGCATAAGGCACCCAGATGACAGATGAGATTCAATTAAAACATTCCTAGTTTACAGTTTAGTTCTTTGCCTACTCCACTGTTAGAGTTTCAGACCTGGCATTTGGAATACTCTTGGGTGCTGACTTTTTTTTCTGTATTTATTTTTGGTTTCCTAACTGATTCCCATCTGTTCTTATAAGGCAACGTCCAGCAGCAAGAGATGTCCTAACCCTCAGGCAGCTTTTTCCATTCTTTTTGGGTGGATCAGTGCACTCTTTGAGCACGCTATGGTTATGGCTACTTAATACATGACTCACTCAAGCCGGTAAAAGTGAGCCCTAAAGCACAAAACACACAGGAGGGTTGGTGAAGTTCACCTGCTCTCTGCAGAACTGGAGGGAAAACTTGACACACAGCCCACATTTTGATGTTCCTTCTACATAAATGGAACAAGGATAAGCTGGCCACACCTGTGTTGTCAGCCTGTTTTAACTGGACATAAATTACAGGAACTTCACATATCTTTGCCATCCAAGAGCTCGGAAAAGATTCCAAATAGTATCTAGTTGCATCTGTGGAGGTAATGAGTTGCTGAGGAAAGACGTTCACTCTTCACTTCATTCCTCAGATTCCCTGTGTTTTTTTCCTCAATTATGCTGGCTGGCCAAGTCGCACATGCTGAAAACCACATGGGATCTTGGCATAGAATTGAGTGGCGAACCTTTTTCTCTTGTCAAGGGCCATATTCCCATAATCTGCAGGAGGGTTGCATGCCAGTGGTCTGTGGGGCTGAAGTAAAAATGGGGCAGTGAGAGCCAAAAGTAAGTGGGGCACCCCTTCTCTCCCATCTTTCTCCAATTTCTCTGCTTTCTCCTTTCCCCCTTCTTGTTAGCAACATGTAATTAAGATGAAGGATACAGGCATAGAATAACATAAACCTTTCAGTTTAGGACACTGAATTTAGGCCAGCTCCTGTGTCCTCTTGAAGTAGGAGGTGGGGGGCCTTTTGAGGAATTCCATAGTGAGCAATTAGTAAAGGTAAAGGGACCCGTGACCATTAGGTCCAGTTCTGGACGACTCTCGGGTTGCGGCGCTCATGTCGCTTTACTGGCCGAGGGAGCCGGCGTACAGCTTCCGAGTCATGTGGCCAGCATGACTAAGCTGCTTCTGGCAAACCAGAGCAGTGCACGGAAACACCGTTTACCTTCCCGCTGTAGCGGTACCTATTTATCTACTTGAACTTTGACGTGCTTTTGAACTGCTAGGTTGGCAGGAGCTGGGACCAAGCAACCGGAGCTCACCCCGTCGCGGGGATTTGAACTGCCGACCTTTTGATCGGCAAGCACTAGGCTCTGTTGTTTAGACCACAGGGCCACCCACGTCCCAGGTGGTTAACAACCACTTTATCTTATTTATTTATTTATTTATTTATTTATTTATTTATTTATTTATTTATTTATTTATGGATGGATGGATGGCTGTAGGTCACATTTCCAGCTAAACAGTTGGGCATGTTCAGACATTGCTTTTCTCCTGTGGGTGTTCCCTGTTGAGAGGTGCCCCACTCCCCCCCCCCCAATTTCAGATACAGAACACTGGTATCATCAGTTCTCCATGATTCTTAGATTAAATTGGTGTCCTGAAGTTGAGAGCCAGGATCTTTGCAAAAACAGGGCTCTAGAGAGATTTCTCACCCTTAAGATTCTTAAGACATATTGACTCTGAATGCTGGCAAACTTCAGGAACTGAGTGTGTGCAAGCAAATAAGCTTTCTCTGCCAGGCTGCTACATTCTGCCACCCATGACTATGTGCGTGTATGTTTTAAACTGTGTGTTCCTTTTTCTACCCTGGTAATTATAGGTGGTGCATCTACCGTATTTGCTTTGTGTAATTCACAAAGCTGTCATAGAGATGGCATTGGATGTGGAAAAATATAGCCCATCTCTTCTTGGTAACCCTGGGGCCTTGCCCTGTGCAAGTAGACACCAACTGGAAAAATTTGTGTAGCTTGGCGCCTACTAACACGCACCCCAGGATGTAAAATGACATTTCAGCAGCTATCCAAGGCAAGATGAATGATGTGGGTTAGATCTATAGAAGGTTGACGGTGTGGATGTTTTTGCCTTGCTACGAAGCAAATGGATGGGGGCCATCCTTTTGATCCCTGCCAGCTTCTGTCAAATTACCTCACTGGAATACTATGGGCCTGTTAGGCTGCTGCTTTGCCCTGGGATAGAAACAGTCCAGCCCACACTGCTAAGACCTGAGTGTTGATCCTGTTTCCTTTTAGTGGGGTTTTCACATCTTATGCAGTAGCAATCTAAGCCTGCTGTGAAGTCTGCTCTAAACAGGGAACCACAACCAACCTCAACTCCCTAAGAAGCATGCCTGCATGATCTCTATGTTTGTACTTCGCATGTTTAGGTGTGTAAGCATGTTAGGTCTGCATCTGTGGACATAATGGGTGAAGAGACCCTCTATTCTTGAGTTGGGGTTGGGGGGAAAGCAGCACTCTGCAGTTTTGTTACAGTTGCTGGCATTTGTCTTTCTCGAGAGACAACGGGGTGCACCTCTGGCGGTGAAGTCAAACTGCTAGAGAACCACAGTGCCTTCCACTTCTGCAGAGACTGGGAACTCATAACTGCTGCCTTCCACATTGTTTTTGCCAGAGTCCCCGGTGGAAGCCCGGTGGGCTCCTAGTTCTGATTTGATACCGATCTTTTACACTTAGATCTTGATGGCTGAATTGAATTGATTAAGGCCTGCCCCCCCTTCGAGTGGAAGAACCTGTATAGCTGTCCAGTAGAGCGGGCAGATAATAGCTTGATTGCATCCAGATGGGGGTGCCATGAAACAGTGGCGTAGCTAGCTGCTCAGTGTGCATGCCCTATGCCTGGGGTGGGGCAAGCCAAGGCAGGATGTGCTACACGGAGCCTCCAATAAGTCTGCCCACCACCTCCCCCTCAGCTGTGGGGTAAGTGCCCCCCCCCAAGCTATGCCTCTTCCATGAAAGCTTTTCATTAATAAATAATCCTAGGTATTTAAATCTATTTGCTTGACCATCTAATGTCCACTTGGACTGGGTCAGCATTGCCTGCCTCAAGACAAAAACATGCAAGGTCCTGCTGGCTTAATGGCACAGGCACGGAAACCAATACCTTGGAAACCTGGCAGGCACCTCTGCCTCCCCTTGTATTTCTCTGGCTTGCTGCCTCCAGATTTCGAGAGCTTTAGGGGTCTGAATATTCCCGGCACGAGTTAATGGATGGAAATCACTGAAGCTCCAGACAGAAGGAAGTTTTGAATGCTGCTAATGCGCCTGTGCCTGTTTCCCCTTTCCCCCGTGTCAGGAAGGGTATTGCACCCACCTGCTTTTTAATGTTGCACCGCTGCTGTTAAGAGGCATCCAAAGACTGAGGCAGCCAGTGTAAACGATCGCATCACACAAAGACTGAAGGCTCTACAATGCAAGCAAGGGTTTCTTGTGGCACCTTACAGGCTAGCAGATTTATTTATGGCGGGAGCTTTTGTAGACTCTTCTTCACCCCACTTCAACAAATGACTGAATTGTTATCCTTGGGTGAGCAGATAAATCATTGTAAAAGGTTCATTGTAAAAGGTTGTAAACAGTGGGGTCAAAAGGCTGTGCACTCGATTCCTGGAGGCGACATGGCTCTTGGATTTTCTTTGTTTTAAACTCCCTTCCCCTAGTTCCCCAGACACTACATAAGATTCTCTTGCGGCATTCCTGTGTCTGGCAAAGTGGAAAAACAAGAGGAGGACATTCGATGAGCTATGTTTAGCTTCAGCCTTGCTCCGTGGACCTCTGCTGGCACTAAACCGTAGTGTGTTCTTTGCTTTATGCTCTCTGTTACTATAAAAAGCATTTTGTCAGCAACTGAGGGGGGCGCAAGTGTAACTTGATACACTGAAGTGATTTGGGGATATGTACAGAGAGTCTCTCTGGGAGGACACAAGGCTCTGTGTGCAGGTAGGATGTCTTTAGAGGGTGCCATCTTTATTCTGGAGTGGTTGATCAGGGAATAATGACTGTCACTCACTACTTACGTTCTTCAGTCATTTCTCCTGAAAGAGTGATGTTGCCTTTAGTCCAGATCAGCAGCATGAGCGGGAAAAATGACTCACATTTGTGATGGTGCTAATATTTCTCACATTGTGTCACTTTTTACCATTGTTGTATATGGTGCGATACGGAATAATATACAAAGGAGACGGGTCATTTTTCTCAAAAAAGCATTAACATCCGCCAAAAGAGGTACTTCAGACCACAATGAATCAAGACTAGTCCTGCTCAGAGTAGACCCACTGAAATTAATGAACCTAAGTTAGTTATGTCTATTAATTTCAATAGGTCTGCTTTGAGCAGGACCAGTGTTGAATACCACCACTTGCCCTTCACAATGTTTATTTGCATCTGTTTTTGAGACTAGATTTACTGTGGTCATTCAGACTGCTCTTAATTCTTCTATCAGTGGTTCGTACATGATGGCAGCCACAATACGGTAACCGTGGAGAGTGCACAGGGCTGCCTCTGGGCTTGTGGTTAGGTCCATGGAAGTGCTATTTGTGTTGATAGTTTCTCTGTGCCAGCCTTTCTCAAGGTAGTGCCCTCCAGCTGTGCTGGCTGGGGCTGATGGGAGTTGTAGTCCAAAACACTGGGAGGTCATTATGTCTGCTGTATGCAGATAGTGTCCATAGGGCACTACCTTGTGATGATGGTGAGCCTGTTTTGACCCACCACTGTGTAAATTGCTGCATGGAATGGTGGTATTTCACACAAATAGGGCTTCCTTCTGAGTCAGCCTGTCTGTTCCCCCTACCCCTTGGGTGGAGATTTTATGGCGCCTGTCATCCTGTGTGAATGTGCCCTTATCATGTAAGTAAGCCCCAGGGGGAGATGCCTGCTTATTGCTTCAAATCCTAAATAATGTCAGTTGACGTAGTGTTGGCAAATGTGCAACAAGCAAAACACTCCAGAGAGAACTGACACATTGGAATGGCAAGAAGCATAATCTGAAGATTTGCCTTGTCTTACTCCCTGCCAGGGGGTGAGAAAACAAGAATATGAAGTTGAATTTGAGTTAAAGCCATATCTCCATTCCAGCAAAAATGCATTTTGTTTTTAAAAGTCATATTAGCTTGTAGGAGCTGTGCCACTTATGGATTCTGTGTCCTGATAGAAGTGTACTTTCTACCTGTCTTCCTTTTTATTTAGAGATCAGATGTGTTGCTCTAGTGTGGATAGGAATGCCTATGGTAGCAAAGATAAGGCATGCTAATGGAGGTAGATGGATGTGGAGGCCGATGAAAACAGTTGCTAAGGGATGCTGGTCCCATTTATGGTGCTGTAATGGGATAAGTGTGACATCCAGACCTCAGCGTTTTACTTATTTAAAGAAGTCTTTTAAGTCCAAAACACTTGGGGAGGAAACCTCCATTTTCATTTGGACAAATTGTGCATGAAACTCCTCCTGGTAAGAAGATTGTGACCCTTTATATCGGATACAATCCTCTTTGCAAAACCTACGGGTAGGCAACTGGTTCCATGTGGTTTGACAATTGGAGCAGAATGCAGTTGTCAAGGTGCTGGGTGGCACTACTGGCCGGGCACATATTACACCACATCTTACAGACCAACACTGGTTGCCGGTGTGCTCCCAAGCCCAGTTCAAGGTGCATATAAGTATTTGGGCCCCAGATGTCTCAAGGACTGCTGCCTCGCACATAGATTTGCCTGTGTGTTGACAGGGAAGGCCCCGCTGCCAGTTCTGCCACCATGCCAAGTTCACGAGAGGAGCTTTTCTGTGGTGACTTTCAGATGGTAGAACACCCAGCTGGCATTGTCACTGTTCAAAGTTGGGCGAAAATGTACTTTTTTTTGCACAGGCTTTTAGAGTTGAAATGTATTACATGCCTTTATTGTACTGAGCAGTAACCTACCTTGGGACCACATGGTGAAGGGTGGCTTATAATTTCATTTGAATAAGTAATCCTACTACTATCTATGAAGGGCATCAAATCATTCTCTTCCCTGATTATTGCAAGTTCTACTCATAGTTTCTGATTTCTGAGACTTACATTTACTTTCAGTTGTATCTTTGCAGCCTTCAGGACTAGGAACATAAGAAAACTCTGCCAGCTCAGGCCAATGGTCCATCTAGCCCAGCATCCTCTTCCCGCAGTGCCCAACCAGATGCCTGTGGGAAGCCCTCTAGCAGGACCTGAATGCAAGAGCTCTTTCCCCTCTTGCAGTTTTTAGCACCTGGTATTCAGAAGCATTGGACCCAGGTGGCGCTGTGGTTAAACCACTGAGCCTAGGGCTTGCCGATCAGAAGGTCGGTGGTTCGAATCCCTGTGACGGGGTGAGCTCCCGTTGCTTGGTCCCAGCTCCTGCCAACCTAGCAGTTCGAAAGCATGTCAAAATGCAAGTAGATAAATAGGAACCGCTACAGCGGGAAGGTAAACGGCGTTTCCATGTGCTGCTCTGGTTCGCCAGAAGCGGCTTTGTCATGCTGGCCACATGACCTGGAAGCTATACGCCGGCTCCCTCGGCCAATAATGCGAGATGAGCGCGCAACCCCAGAGTCGGTCACGACTGGACCTAATGGTCAGGGGTCCCTTTACCTTTATTCAGAAGCATTACTGCCTCTTGACTGTGGAGGTAGAACATAGCCGATCATGGCTAGTAGCCATTGATGACCTTTATCTCTGTGAATTGTATAATCCTCTTCTTAAGCTGTTCAAAGTTGGTGGACTTCACTGCCTCTTGGGGGAGGAAATTCCATAGTTTAACTGTGCAGTTCTTATATTTTAAAAATACAAATACAAATAGTTCTCTTGGGTCATGATGTACATACACTGTGTATTCATACCCCTGCCCATTGTGAGTAGCCGCCTTTGTAGTTGGGTCACTAGGCCATGGCGTATTAGTTTTGGCAACATACCTGAAGAGTTCTCTCTTCAGTACAGTGGAACCTCGGTTTATGAACACCTCGGTTTATGAATTTTCAGTTTATGAACGCCGCGGACCCATCTGGAACGGATTAATTCACTTTCCATTACTTTTAATGGGAAAGTTCGCTTCAGTTTATGAACGCTTCAGTTTATGAACAGACTTCCGGAACCAATTACACCCATGTTTCAGTTTATGAACGCTTCAGTTTAAGTACTTCGCGGACCCGTCTGGAACGGATTAATCCACTTTCCATTACTTTCAATGGAAAAGTTCGCTTCAGTTTATGAACGGTTACTCCGCGGGCCGTCTGGAACGGATTAATCCACTTTCCATTACTTTCAATGGGAAAGTTCGCTTCAGTTTATGAACGCTTCAGTTTATGAACAGACTTCCAGAATCAATTGTGTTCATAAACCGAGGTACCACTGTAGTTCTCTTCTTATGAGTATTCTTTGTCCTTCTCCAGGTGCTGTAGCTTGTGTTGAATGAGTGTTAAATCAGTGGTGTGCCAACATTCCCATCTTGTTAAATCTGAGCACTACCCTGTTCCTGGGGCATTGTGTTTGTTGGTTTCACGTTACAATTATGAGAGTTATTTTTAATCTCTGCTTTAAGGCCTACTAGTCTTCTCTGTTCCTTAGAAAACTGAAAGGGCATAGGGATGTATCATGTCTAGTGATAAACTGGGACTTAACAGTGGCTTGAACACTTCGAAACAAATCAGGGAAACAAATAAAATTAATTCTTTATTTCTTTAATCCCCCCCTTTTTGCTGTGTGTGGGGGAGGTGCTTAAAGAATAGTACGTTTTGAACGTTTTCGTGAGCTTGGAGTTCGGAGTGGAAATGGGATCGCTTTAATGACTTGTATCGTGTAAATATTATTGCACATTGTTTTATTTCAGAGCCATTTTGCAGGGTAGACCTCAATGGCAAACTTGCTCACATCAGAGGCATTTGGGGCCCTGGATAAGACAAAGCCGACCCCATGGGCTCTGTCTTCAGCATTTGCTTTATAGATTCTGATGATTTTTAGCCAGCCTTGATGGGGAAATTAACTATGAGCTCACTTGTAGATCCTTGTAGGAAAACTGTTCAATTTTCACTCCTAAGCTGAATTTGCATGATAAAATATTGGCTTATTAAAACAGGAATGCTTTGATAGTGTTTCCTGCTTGGCAGGGGGTTCGACTGGATGGCCCTTGTGGTCTCTTCCAACTCTATGATTCTAAACAGAATATAAGCAAGCTTTCTTCTGTACTCAGTTCATTTGCCCCTGCTATGTTTCTGTGTTCACATGAGTGGAGAAACAAACCAGGAAGCCCAAGTTAATTATACCATCCCATTGTATGGAAATTAGGTTTATGTTTTGGGGCTCCAGAACAAATAATAGTAATAATAATAATAATAATAATAATAATAATAATAATAATAATAATAATATTTATACCCTGCCCATTTGGCTGGATTTCCCCAGCCACTCTGGGTGGCTTCTAGCACATATAAAAACACAATAAAACCTCACAGATTAAAAACTTCCTGATACTGGGGAGCTTCCATGGATATAAAAGGCTTCCTGATTCAGTCAGTCTCCTTCCATGAGTTGGAAGGCAACAGAAATAGCAACAAAGGAAGTGGAGCTTGGACATTTGACCCCCCAAGACCCCTTTTGCTTTTCACCCTTGATACATGGAATGTGTCAAACCTTTCCATCCTTTCAGAGTAATTGAGAGGGTGGGTGGGGGAATGCTGTTTGACTGTGAATCCAGAGAAATACAGTGGTGCCTCGGGTTATGAACTTAATTCGTTCCGGAGGTCCGTTCTTAACCCGAAACCGTTCTTAACCTGAGGCGCGCTTTCGCTAATGGGGCCTCCTGCTGCCGCCGTGCGATTTCCGTTCTCATCCTGGGGCAAAGTTTGCAACCCAAGGTACTACTTCCGGGTTAGCGGAGTTTGTAACCTGAAGTGTTTGTAACCTGAGGTACCACTGTATAGCTAACCCTTTATGGTTTTGAAGATAGGCTTGAAAAGTTGTGTGGACAATGCTTTGTGAAACCCAGGATGGGGCAGCACGTTGAGCAGAATTTCTAACCATCAGGAATGGGGCCTCAGTGCTTGTTCAGTTCCAAGAAGCTCTCTGCATTGGACAGAGTCAAACAGATCTGTGTAAACTGGCATAAGCTGCACCACTTTTTACATACCAGTGACATGTGTTTTTGTGGACTCACTGACCTGTCTTTTGCTTTTCTAGGTTAATAATGTTTGTGGATTAAAACAAGCGACTGTCGATGAGTGAAATAGCTGACAAGAAGGCAGGCAGACTGGAAGGGGGCAGCTGCCAATGCGCCAAGGAGGGCCAGCGGCTCAGCTGGAAGCATGGAGGAAAGGAGTAATGAGAAGGTGAACCAGGCCCATGTCCTCTTTGACCGATTTGTCCAGGCCTCGACCTGCAAAGGGACTCTCAAAGCCTTCCAGGAGCTCTGCGATTTTCTAGAGCTGAAGCCCAAAGACTATCGTACTTTCTACCACAAGCTCAAGTCCAAGCTTAATTACTGGAAAGCCAAAGCCCTTTGGGCCAAGTTGGATAAGAGAGGCTGCCACAAGGACTACAAGAAGGGGAAAGTATGCGCCAACACGAAGGTGGGCATTGACAAGCAGGGCTGCATTGGGTTTACCTGTACAGTATATATGAAAATATGAGTCTGACCAAACTGCGGGAGGCAGTGGAAGACAGGAGTGCCCGGCGTGCTCTGGTCCATGGGGTCACAAAGAGTCGGACACAACTAAACAACAACATATATGAAAATGGCCTTTAGCTGTATGCAGTTACATGTAGATGAGCTTGTGATGTTGGCTAGTATTTTCCATGCTGTTGGCTAGTATTTTCTTGCTGTTTATCTCTGCTACAGTAAGCTGAACAATAATCTTAATGCAATGTGCAGCTGGGCTACACAGAGTACTGCAGCTGATACGACTATACTACATGTTTAAGTAATATTACTTGTTGCCTCGTGTGGGAGGGTTCCTTTTGGATTTGTGTGGAAGTCTTGGGAATCTCCTCCTCAAACATTATCACTAAAAAATTACAACCATGATTTAAAACCTGCAGAAAATTAAAACTGCAATAGAATAGACTAATGCAAATTAAAACTCATACAGACTTTTAAAACACGTTGTCTAAATAAGAACGCCTTTAGCAGGTGCTGAAAAAAATATATAGCAAAGGAACCTGCCTGATATCAAAATTTGATTCTGATCCTCATGAAAACCTCTTCAAGTTCTAATGACCAGATTTTATTTATGAAAAGTATAAACTTCAGTTACAATCTATCTAAATTCCCAGTTACTTTCTTAAAATTGCTGATCTCCTTGTTCTAAAAGTCCCAATTTTGTCAGCTAAATCACCTGCTAACCCTTGGTGGTTTTTCAAAACAAACAGATACCACCAATAAATAATCCACTTAAAACTTGTATTTAGCAATATGTTGTAAGGCTTGGAAGCTGCTGGCAGCTGTGTTTAGTTGGGCCGTTCCATCTGCAGAAACGGCATGTTCTAAAAGATCAACACAGTTCACAGTGTGCTTTTCAGCCTCCATCTCGTGTTAACACTGCCTGGGCTTCATCTTTGCTACCCTGGCTTTGGCTTTATCTTTTATATCCTGGCTGTTTGGTGGCTTAGTGATATCACTTCCTAATATAATTCTTGGAGTAGGCAAGAATTCCCATTGTAGCTGCTGAGTGATTTCCCCATTTGCTATGCCGGTGACAGGATTGCAACAGTCACCAGCACTCAGTTGTTACTTGTTTGAATATTCATTTGTATTCTGCTCAGAGGTCTTGGGTTTGAACGTGTGGGTGTTCTGGTTTTGTTTGTTTGTTTTGTTTCGTATCATTTTTGCAACACTGTGAGCTAGGTGAGGACAAAGGGACTTACAGTGGGCAACCCACTTGGTCTGCATATGCAGCTGAAAGAGGAGGTAGACCTTTGAGGCAGTTGTACCATTTCAGATTGCATACACAGATCACATTTCTTAACACTCCCCTGTATGAAAATTTGCTGTAAATAGAAACTAGCACAATAGGGAATGAAGTTGGCATAGAATCTCTGCAGGGGCAGCAACATGACTACCTTCCCCTCCCAAACACAGCTCAGAATGTGGGCATGGATTCCAGATTGGCTGTTTAGGGAAGTTACTGTGGTTTCTTGATGGTGTCATGAACTATAGCAGCAGCTTAGTGTTTTGTCTGCAACTGGGAAACCCAGTTTCAAATCCCCACTCAGCCATTAAGCTCACCAGGTGACCTTGGGCCAGTCAGCTTCACCTACTTCGCTCGGTTGTTATGAGGATAAAGCGAAGGGACTGTGTACACACCAGCTTGAGCACCTAGAGGAAAAGTGGGGTATACATTTAATGGTGTATTAATAAATCTGATTTGGGAATGGAGGGGAATTAGAAAGTGAACTTGTTCTGAGATTTGAGCAGAACTTTGGTAGAGGTCTTACTCAGAACAGTTTTAATTGGAGGTGGCAGGGATTGAATTTGTGGCCTTCTGCACGCAGAGTGCCTGCTTCACCTCTGAGTCATGCCCCTGTCTAAATATTATGATGGTGGAGTCAGATGCTGAAGCGGAGGAACTATTATGTGTAAGGAATCCAAGCACTGCTTTTGCTGAATCCTGCGTAGACAAAAGCTGCTTTGGAAAACGGTAAGCTGGTTTGTGTGTATTTTCTAAGGCATACCGCCTTGCAGGTAACCTGGTTTTATTCTGCGGAACCATTTCATACTAGGAAAAAACTACAGTTATTCTGAAAACTTGACGTTGCCTTACACAAATCTGAAGTGATTCCCGATGAGGAAGACTGTCTTTGTGTCACTCCTGTGTATTTCCACTGAAAATGTGGTTATCGTCCTATAGCCAGAAATGTAGAAAGGGCACTTGAGTATCTTTCAATGTCTTCCTGGATTTTGTTGCATTTCAGTGAACAAAGGCCATATAAACCTCCCCGCCCCTGCCCCTGTCCAGACTTGGAAGTTCGAATTTTGAAATCGTCTTCATACAAAGACGTGTAAAACTGTTGCCTCTTTTGCAGTGTCTCATCATTGGGGCTGGACCCTGTGGCCTTCGAACAGCCATTGACCTATCCTTTCTAGGAGCAAAGGTGGTGGTGATAGAAAAGCGTGATGCCTTCTCCCGCAACAATGTTCTGCATCTGTGGCCATTTACCATACATGACTTGCGGGGCCTTGGCGCCAAAAAATTCTATGGCAAATTCTGTGCAGGAGCCATCGACCATATCAGTAAGTGGTACCGTTCTTGGTTATCACAAATTATATATATCCTTAGGTGGGGCTGAGGAGGGTGGTGTGTGTGCCTGAGATGGCTGTGGTCAGGATAATTTTGGCATAGAAAATTACTTGCCTGCCACAATAATATTTATTAGCTTTCTCATATTTAGGCTTGGGGTGGAGGAAGGAAGGGGGCTAGAGTTGAGGTTGGTGGGTATGGCAGCAACATGTCTCCCTGCCAGATAGCGAGTTCTCCTTCTGCAGCCCTTCAAATCCTTTCATGCACTTGTATTCTCAGAAATTCCACTGAGTTAATTCAGGCATACTTCCAAGAAAGTCTGCATAGGATTTTGGTCCCTGATTTTTTCTTTTTCTTTTAACATATTGATATAGCAGCAACTAATGTACGTAGCTGTACACAGATAACACATGTAAGTTCATGAAGAGCAGCAGCCTGTCTTTGTTGACAGATAATAATCACAGGTCTCTAGCAAACAGGTGTGGGTAGTTACTTGCATGGCTGTATAAATTGCCACAAGGTGAGTTTTTTTTCAGTTGCTCCCTGTGTGGGGAGAGGTACTATTGCCACACGAGAGAAGAAATGTTTTAATGAGTCTCCCTGGTAAAATAGAAGATCATACTGGATCGAGTACGTTCAGGAAAGAAGTTCACCATAGCAAAATACAGTAAAAAGTTCTTACCCTCTGATTTCCTATCCACTTTCTTTTGTACAGTCTCATTTGATCACAATCCAGATGCTTTAATCTTTAGAGTTTTGCTGCTGATAGTCATCCGGGAAGCATCTAGGGTTGCTTTCAGTCACTTCATTGACTATTGGATTATATTTTTAGGTTACAAAGCTCTTTTGAGGGGATTGGTGGTAACATTAGTGGCAGGCCTTGGTAATGTGTTAGTGCCAATCAGCAGGTTTCACGTTAAGCACCACTTGTCATTTTCATTGTCTCTCCCTCTGTCTTGCAGGTATTCGTCAGCTCCAGCTGATACTCTTGAAGGTCTCCTTAATCCTGGGTGTTGAGATCCATGTCAATGTGGAATTTCAGGGGCTGCTCTACCCTCCTGAGGACCAGGAGAATGAGAGTAAGTAGAGTTGGGATTAGCAGCAGGATCTGGAAGAGTAAAGAGGAAGGCATGTATTGTTCTGCTGGTGGCGACTGAGAGTTAGTTCCTGCATTGTCAAAGTGTCACAGGCTGCTTCAGTAATGCATATAATGGGGAAAACCCCAGGGGGAGGCAAGTTAAGGTGCAGTTAACTTTCCACACCAGTTTTGCTAGGCTCAGTGAAATGTTATCTGGTATTGTTGTGCTAAAATGTTATTAACATGCAGAATTTATTCATAGGAATAGGTTGGCGTGCACAAGTTCACCCGAAAACTCATCCTGTGTCGGAATATGAGTTTGATGTGATCATTGGCGGAGATGGAAGGAGGAACACATTGGAAGGTAGCTGCTACTGGTGTTTATAGCAGTGTGGAGTCAGCACCTCTAGTTTCTGCTCAGCTATGCACCCCCAACCACTGTCTTGCAAGTCTTCCAGGAGGACACATTATTAAAATAAATTATGTTGGATGTGGGGACCATGGTTGAGTGATGGAACATGCACTTTTTATGCAGAAGTAGAGCTGGTCCAAAACATTTTGCTGCCTGAGGCAGAACAGCTGATGCTGCCCCTCGCCAAGACAAGATGCATAATACCCAAGAGTAGTCAGGTTGCTTGGCCACCTGAGGCAAGAAATCCCACAAGCACTTCTAAAGATCCTACAATAATGACAAATTAAGCTACTAACAATTTGCTGCCCTTTCATGTCTCCCCAAAAGCATCATTTGCACCCAGTCAGAGATTGAGGGCAGACGGGGAGTGGAAATGTTCTCCTCATGTGGGCAGATGACCCCCTTGCTTGTTCACGGTATTCCCACTGTACTAAGTTACTACCTGGTACATTGTCTGCAACTATAGTAGGGGAAAGTAACATAGGAAGCAACTTTGAGGACATACATTACATAGTTAGTCGGTGCTTTAGTTGAGATTCCTGCATTGCAGGGGGCTGGACTAGATGACCCTCAGGCATCCCTTCCAACTCTACATTTTTATGGTTCTATACCCAGAATGGACTGTGAAAGGCCCATATACAAGTTTTATTGCGCACTTAGTGAAATGAATGTATCTGCCCCTAATTATAAGTAATACGTTAGATATACTACTGTAGGTGCTGACTCTAGTGAATGAAACAATGCAGTCTTTGGGCAGCTGAGTAAAAGTCCAGGTCTCTTGTTTTTAATCCAGTTTTTTTCTACTACTCCATGCGGCCGCTGCTTCTATTGCCAACACTTCCATTATCAAGACAGCCCTGAGCCTATTTAATTGGCACTTTAGTTGTCACAGTGAGACTTTTGAACCTTTTTTTTTGTCCCTTATCTCTTCTGTAGGGTTTCGACGAAAAGAATTCCGTGGCAAGCTGGCAATTGCCATTACGGCAAACTTCATCAACCGCAATACAACAGCGGAAGCCAAAGTTGAAGAGATAAGTGGTGTGGCCTTTATATTCAACCAGAAATTCTTCCAGGATCTACGAGAAGCTACAGGTTTGTAGAAATAGTCCAAAGACGAAAAAGGGCATTTTCAATATGCATATTTGATCTCTTCAGTTTTCACATTTTCTTTGTACTACTTGGGGGATGGCTGCTCGCCAATCGTGGTTTCACAAGGAACACATGGGATTGTTTCAGTTGCCCACTTTATAGAGCAGATAGCGTGGTTTCTGGGTCTTGGCTTATGTTCTCTGCCTGTTAAAAGGGTGAAACAACAGTGGATTCCTATGGTATGTTTTCACTATGCTTGATTCTCATGACAATCTCGTTTTGATTTTGATACACTCTATGTGGGGCCATCATGGTTAAGTAACTACAGCGGTGGTGTGCAGCTACTTGGGAGCTATGTCACCTGCATGTTTCCTAACTGTAGCATCGTAGCAACCCACTTGATGGAACACTTCAGATGTTCTCTCTCCCAGTGTGGAAACTTGCTCAATTACAAATTATTACAACTTATTTCTAAACTGAAAACTATGGAGAGACCTAGTCTGAATAGAGATATTGGATTCTTGTCTCATTACACATGCTGAAGCTATTTTTGGTCATTGCATACTATGCTTTGCTTTTTCCTGTAGGACTAATTGCAGTTGTTAACAGTCGTCAACAGGTTTACCATATCCATTGAGCCAATCACCCATCTCCTACTACCCTTCTGAGAAAAACCCCACCCCCCACCCTCCTACTATATATAAGGGTTTGGTGACTTCTGTTTCAGTGTATCTAAAGAAGTGTGCAGGCACACGAAAGCTTATACCCAGAACAAACTTAGTTGGTCTCTAAGGTGCGACTATTTTTAATTTTTTTAGTATGGAAACAGCTATGGCAACTGCAGCCAGTCCCACAGTGCTGTATGTACATTTAAAGTGGGTCTCTGCTTCATGTTGTCTTGTGGGACCCTTTTCACTGTTTGGTTCCGTGTTACTGATGCTTCCGAACAGGCCATTCATTCAGGACTACTTCTTCACTGAACAACTTGCAAGTTATGGGCTACATCTGTTGCAATGGGGTTTTTAGGGGGTACTCAAAGGCATGCAGTACCAGCACCGCTTTTGTTGTTGTTAATAAGTGTGGCACTTACTGTAATGATTTCATGGTGAGTCATTTCTAGGGGGGGGAAAGCCCTGTCTGTTTGGATCAAAAGCAGTATATGCCTTGGAGTCTGCTTGGCAGAAGTTTGCATCTTGTGCCTTTAGAGTTTTGAAAATGAGGTGTTCAGGGGTCCATATCAACTAGATCTGTGTAGTTGGCACCAGCTCCAGGAAGAAGCCCTTTTCTTTTTCTTATTGGGCACCTTGTTGTAGCATGGGGAGCATCTTGTAGTCTGGAGCTGGTTTTTCCCTATAGGTGTCTTCCTTAGACCACCTTACAAGGACATGTAAGGTGAGATCACCGGAAGGGCCCCTTGCAATACATTCTGCATTCTGTCACGTGCTCTTGTATTTACCCCTCCACTGCTTGATTCTGTGTCTGTTTTTCTTCCAACTTAGGCATTGATCTGGAGAACATTGTCTACTACAAAGACGACACCCACTACTTTGTTATGACTGCCAAAAAGCAGAGCTTACTGGAAAAAGGAGTGATATTGCACGTGAGTGTGCTGTTAAGTCTCTTTGAAACCTTTGTACACTGTGTGGGGTGTAGCACCATCATTCAAGCACTTTAAAGTTTGTTAACTATTCTGCTGACTTGCTGTTGGCTATCACATCAATCTTCTAGGACAGGATTTGACTCAGATTATTGATAGCGTCATTTTGAAGCAAAGAGGCCATTAGATTATTAAATGGAAAACTGACAAGTAACTCAGTGGTCCAAGTGCCCCCAGAAGCAGTCACCAAAATTCAAGAGCTAATTGCTCCTTATATTAATATGACCTTGAGTAATCTTGAAAGACAAGCATAATTGGTATATTTAATTCTCAGTAGTGGCAGAGTTTGCTCTTGTGTTCTGACATATTTGTTTCACCACTGTGTAACTGAACTGACTCAGTAAATGAGCTGCTGGGAGCTGCTGTTTTGTGCATAAACATCTATCCAGGAAAAATACACCTATGCTATTTGATATATAAAGTGTGGCAGCAAAGGGTTGTTTTTTAACCACCAGAATATGGATTGAGCAGTTGATATTGTTGTGTGAATAAGATGCTATGGAGCTGAAAATAAGTATTCCTTTCCGTTATTTTACTTAAAGTATTTTTTATTCTGATTTTCAGCTGACAGCTTCCCAGAGTGGCTTAAAACAATTAATAAGATGGTCCCAGTTCTCAGGCTTACAGTCTAAAGCACATAATACAAGATTGTGGGGGAAGGGGGGGGAATACAAACTTGGACACTACTACTTGTTGAGTTATGAAGCTCTTACAAGTGTTATTTTTGGCAGGGATGGGTAGAGCAGGTTCCCTTCTGCTCCTTGGTCAATGGAAGTGGCCAGGTTGATCTCCGCCTTGCCATGATGTTCTTCCTAGGAGGCCAGGGGAGCATCTTCCCTGTGATCTTTATTTTCCTGGCTGATGGCAGAGGCCCAGGACATCTGCAATGGAAAAGTTCATCCATTTCACTGATGTACCAAAGTTCCCCTTGAATATTGGCACACTGCGCTGCAAACGTGTCCACCTGCACAATTCTTGAACAAAGTCTGATTGTTATGCTTGTTCTCTCCTGCTGAGGAAGTTAGAACAACTTAGAAGTGGTTCCTAGGGGGCTTGCTGTCTAGGCAGCTAGCTGGTGATGCCAGGCCTGGTTGGTTTCAGTGCTAGGGTTGCCTTATATGCCTTCAGAGCATTGCACAATCCCTGATCCTTTCTCTCTCTCTTTTGGTCTTGCAGGACTATGCAGATACAGAGCTCCTTCTTTCGCGGGAGAATGTGGATCAGGAAGCTTTGCTCAATTATGCCAGGGAAGCAGCTGACTTCTCAACCAATCAGCAACTGCCATCGCTGGACTTCGCTATCAACCACTATGGGCAGCCCGATGTGGCCATGTTTGACTTCACTTGCATGTATGCCTCAGAGAACGCAGCCATGGTTCGAGAAGTAAATGGCCATCAGTTGCTAGTGGCATTGGTTGGGGACAGTCTGTTAGAGGTTTGTTCTTTTACATGGGTTGTTTCTTGTTTCAAACGGCTTTGTTTTTATGTCCTTTCCCATCACAGATGTTCAGGGCGGTCAACAACGTTTTGTATTATTAATGTAGTTGTTTCCGTGTTTGTTGAGGGGACTACTACTGAACAGAGCAGAAATAATAATCTGGAGGGAAAAAATAAATGGGTGGAGAAAAACAGAATTTGAAAACAATGGGTTATTTCAAACAGTGTTGCTTAGCTGATGCTCTGTATCTGCTTCAGAGAGTTTGGGAACCCTCCAAAGAAACTTTGGGATGCAGAGGCTGTAGGCAGGAGGGGAAATCAAAGAAAGTTGCTCACCTCCTCTCCACTGACGGAGGGAGGCAGCACCACCAGCCGTGTGACACCACTGGAGAAAATCCAGTGGGTGGTAGTCAATTAAATCCTACTCAGAGCAGACCCTTTGAAATTAATGATGCTAACTTAGACATATCCATTAACTTCAGTGGGTCTACTGTGTAGGACTAGTGTTGAATACCACCCAGTGATCTTGTAGGGCAGGGGACTGTGCATAAAGAAGAATTGCTTTCTTCTGTAAATGTGTGGAGGACTATCAAAAGGCAACTTCCATCACTATCTAGTTCATTTGAATAGGGGTAGACTATTAATTGCTCTCTATCAACACACTGCTTTTTCTCCAGGATCCTCATCAATTAAACAAACATATACTGAATAAATTTTAAAAATAACTTGCATGATAAAAGGTGAGCCTTCTCACAGTTCAGAATGTTTTGATGCATGCCAGTGTTGCTTCTTCTGCAGCTCTTGTGCCTCTGGCTTCACATGGAAGTAGTGGAGTGTTGTTGTAGGGCTTACATATATATGCACATCCAGACATGGGTGTGACTTGCAGGAGTGTCCTAGTGACTTGAAAAATGCAACATGCGAAAGAGACCAGATGAAAAACTGCTGGAAGTGCTCCCACCTCCCAATTGCTCTGCCATGACTTGAAAAGAAGCATGGTTTATAGAGCCTGTAATTGGGTAGCAAAAAACAATTAGCTGTCTGTAATTGACTTAAATGGCATATCTGGCTTTGGAAAACTACTGTAGCAGCTCAGGGGATAAGGGTGCATTGAAATCCCCCAGGCATCATATTAGATGTTGCTCCTACAGAGGCTTGGAGGGAGTGCGGGTCTTAAGGCAGCATTGCAATATGTCAGCTTCTCCAGTTTTCTTAGGAAGTTTATTCTCTTCTTCTTCCTCCCCCTCCTCCCCCAATGCTTCTTTGTGGTTGCCTCAAGCCGTTCTGGCCAATGGGAACTGGAATTGCCAGGGGCTTCCTTGCTGCCATGGATTCCGCCTGGATGGTACGAAGCTGGTCTCTGGGAACAAGTCCTTTGGAGGTTCTTGCAGAGAGGTAAAAAAAATTTCTGTGTGTACCCTCTGTGCGGAGGGTAGAGAACAAACGTGAATTCTCTCCAGATGAGAGAGTGGCCTGGTTCACATGTCACCTTAAACTGTAATTCCCTGCAGCTACTGTACTTCAAATGAAATAAGCCAGAGTGTGGCTTGTTGTGTATCCCAAACACAGGCTTGTTTTCCCCCAAACAGGCCACAAGCAGTAGTCAAGTTTAGTTCTTGGTATACGACTCATGGCTTGTTTGTAACAAGCAAACTCTGAGCCCTCATTCGGATGACATGGCAAGCTGGACTCTGGTTTGTTTCACCTGTGCAGCAGCAGCAGCAGCAGCAGCAGCAGCAGCAGCAGCAGCAGCAGGAGTTCATAGAGGGGAAGCATTCAGGGAACTTTTGAGTATTGCAAACTAGCATGCTGCTTGTTCACATTAAACCACAGTTCGTTTTAAATGAGGGTTTAATGTGACGTTCAAACTGGGCCATAAAATGGAAGTGTCTGTGGCTCCTTAATATACCTGCAGAAAGCATGTGATTTTTATGCAAGCACGAACCAACCTTAATTCTGCACCTTTTTTTGCCCGATTGCATTTCAGTTTCCCCACTCTTTTTTGCTGTGCTTTTCTTTGTGTGTTTATCTGCTGAATTTGTGTAATTCCACCCAGACACATTAGGAAGTTTCTCTTTGTGTGCAGAATCAGATTTAATAGTAATGTGGAGCAGTTTTCTTACCATTGTCTTCCTGCAAGCAACACAGGGTTGTTTAAGTGAGATTACTTTATGTACACTTGCAATGGTTTTACAAGAGAGATTAGATGGAGAGAGAGAGAGAGAGAGAGAGAGGCCTGTCCAATTGGACTCTCATTGCAGTCCTGTACATGTCTGCTCAGAAATAAGCCCCAGTGAATACTGTGACACTTGCTCCGGGGTTAAGTGTATTTAGAATTTTCTTGGAGAACATAGGGATTTCATCCCATGTCTGATATTGGTGCTCTAATCACTAGTCCTCATTTCCTGAGTGAATAACACATGAGGAGCCATGAACAGGGACATTGTAAAAATTTATCCAAGCAACTTGCAGGAAGGATGTCCTTAATGATATGCAACCTTTTGTGTGGAGATAGTGGGAAGAACTAGGAAGCAGAACACTAATTCAAGTGTAATTAGTAAATATAAGATTGAGGTCCACACTCATCTTCTGCCAGCTTCTCCCACTCTTCTAAAGACAGATCAGTTGACAAATGAGCTCTTCTGGGCCTACCTACCTTAAAAGGCTTTGAAGCCAAGCAGCAATGTAATTAAGATGAAAATTGTTCTTCTGAGTTCAAAATTGTTCTTTTCTGAGTCACATTTCATTCCTTATCCCGTTGCATAAGAGCATTGTTAACCTCTGGTGTCATGCCCTGGCACAGGCAAAGGTTGTGGTAGAAGTTTACTTCATACATATGGGAGAGACAAGAGAAATTGTAAGAAATTAAACAATGTTATTGTGCTAATCGCTAATTCCTTTATTCTCTGTCTAACCTTCTCATAAGCTGTCCCCCCTCACTGCTCACCCTCACTCTTAATTCCCTCAACTCACTCTCCTAACTGATTTTTCCAACTGCCTTTGAATGCTGCCATTACTCATCAGTCAGCTCCTCCTAGCATTCCAAAAATGCTCAGGCATTACACAGGCCCCAAATATTGCATGCAGGGTGAAGTTAATCAGGTAGTTGGGTTTTGCTTTGTTTTGTTTGTTACTGCATGGCAAGGTGCATCTTTTGAAGATTTCCACATACTTGTGGTCAGGCAACCACCGCTTAGGTGAATCAGAAACGCCGGCTGCTTTTGTACTATCCTACTTAAAACAAGGTAAATATTTCTTCTTCTTTTTTAATTGAATGGAAAAAGTGAGTCTTGAGTTTCTGGGCTCTGGCCAACTGTCTCAGAAGGGATTGCTTGAAACCTAAATATAATCAGTTAAATGACAGAGTACATTGAAATATTCACAGAAAGGACATTGCATTTACAAAGCAGTTAAAATGAACAGATTACCTCACTTTTAGCTTTTCACATGCGCATGGGACAGTTAGGTATTGTCTTAAGCAGCAACAAAGGATAACCGTTTGCCATAGATGGCAAAGACAAACAATTGTTAAGTGGGGTGAAATAATTTCACTCAGTGATGGCTGCTGGAAAAGGCGTTGACTGGGCAACGTCATATGTCCTTGAAGACACTCTTTTACGTCACCGGTACTAATGCCATTGTCTTCTTTCTCCTAGGGAGAGCATCTATAGATTATTGCCTCAAACCACCCCTGAGAATGTGAGCAAAAACTTTAGCCAGTACTGCATTGACCCTGTCACACGGTATCCAAACATCAATGTCAACTTCCTGCGACCAGCCCAGGTAATTGCTTTAATCCTGGGCTCTTCCAGTGTGCTTAAATGCACTTTGAGTCCCGTGTCTCCTTGATGTGGCTGTCTTTATCTCTTCTTGTCTGTTTACTGTACCTTGAGTCAGATGTAAGAGGAATTGTTGGGAAGAGCAGGCTGCTTATGGTTTGATCTGATCTGATCTGAAATATGCGGTGGTAGGGCATGGGACTCCGATCTCTCTGTGTAGAATTGCATCCCATTTTTTTTAATTGCTAAGTTGAAAAGGAGATGGCTTTTAAGTCTTTGAGGATAGTGAACCAAGTAGATTTTTATCTGTATATCCATCTGTCTATCATTAATCAACAGGCAGGACGAGTGAAGCAGGCAGAAATCCATTGTCCAAAGTTACCCTAACTTTGTAACTTATTATTCATTTATTTTACATATTTATGTTTGTTTATTGCTTTTTTTGATTGCGGAGAAGAACAAAATACAAAGCCAGTATAAAACAAAATCAATATAGAACATGAAAATAATGGCTACAAGACAGAAGCTTGCCATGAAATAGAAGTCATACAGACTTTGAATCCCATCAGGGATGTTGATTTCTTTCGTTTTCTCTCTCTTTTAAAGGATGTTGATTTCTGCATTTCGTTGGGTATGTTTTAAAATTAGGGTGGTGAAGCTGTGGCCCTTCAGATGTTTTTAGTCTGCATCACTCACCAGTCTTGTCTATTGATTTTCTGGTTGGGGCTGAAGTTGGAATCCAGCATTTGGAGGGTACTCATCCCTGTTGTCGTGAGAGTGTCTATTCTGCAGATACTTACACAGTTCACTCACACCTGTGTCATTCAATGAATGCTTAACTTTTTTCATTCTTCTTTGAAGCTTGAGATAATAATCAAATCTTTTTGAACTGGTACAGGTACGTCATTTGTATGACACAGGAGACTTGAAAGACATTCACCTGGAAATAGAGAATTTGGTGAACTCCAGGACACCAAAGTTGTCGCGGAATGGTAAGCTCCCATTCTTCCCCATTCCTTTTGTGGCACTTCCTTCTCTCCCCTCTCGTGAGTTTCAAAACCACAGTCTATGTCAGTGGCAATCAGAAGTCAGGTCCTCAGATGATGCATTTTAGAAGAGTATTGCCTGGATGTTTTCTTAAAAGCCGCGTTCAATGTCCCTTAGTGACTTCAAAGTCCCTTTGACAACTCGCAGTCTTTGATAAACACAAGCTGTATTATTTAACTTTTGTGTACAGGCATGATAATGGAAAATGTTATTTGAAGGGGTGTGTGTGTGTGTGTCAGAAGGATATATTCCTTTTTACTTCATCAGTACGCTTTTTATCTATTTATTCTGGACAACAGTGCTGAGCACCTGGAACAACAGTTGCATATGTGTGTGCTTGTATTTAGAGTCGGTGGCTCGCTCTAGCAAACTCCTGGGCTGGTGTCAGAGGCAGACAGATGGATATGCTGGTGTAAACGTAACCGATCTTACAATGTCTTGGAAGAGTGGCCTAGCGCTGTGTGCCATTATCCACCGATATCGCCCTGACCTCATGTAAGAAACTGAATGTTAAGTTGAAGAGGGCGTCCTGATGATAGATGGTCTGAATAGTGTGGGGGTGGGGAGAGGAGTAAGAATTGCTGGATGAGGCCATTGACACATCTAGTCAGCATTCTCTTATAATGGCCAACCAGATGCACGGGGGAAGCCTGTAAGATCACTCCCCTCCTGTAGTATTCAGAAGGAAACTGCTTCCAGGCATGGAGGCAAAGCAATAACCATCAGGGCCAGTAGCTGTTGATAGCCTTGTCCTCCGTAGAAATGAGAGGGGATAATGAGATAAGATCTGGTGGCTGCTAGTGGGAGGATTTTGTAGTTTCCTAATGATTAGTGGGTATAGAGAAATTAACCTTTCGGTAACACATTTTCTTCCCTCCAGAGACTTTGACTCTCTAGATGAACACAATGTAGAGAAGAATAACCAGCTGGCATTCGACGTTGCTGAGAAGGAGTTTGGGATCTCTCCCATCATGACTGGCAAAGATATGGCATCAGTTGGTGAACCAGACAAGCTGTCCATGGTCATGTATCTCACTCAGTTCTATGAAATGTTCAAGGACTCCCTTCCTTCTGGTGGTAAGAAAACTAGGATACATTTGCTAGAAATAGTTCTTGAATGCTACATGCCAAGCTGGAGAGGTTTTCTTTCTTTCAGGGGCCATTGACTCATTGGTGGGTGGTTGGCAATCTTACAACTACACACAGTTACTAATTTATTGATTCATTGTATGTTTTTAATTGTATTACAAATACCACAAATATTTAAAAATGTAATGCCTAGGAAGGCATTTGGGGTGTTTGCTGCTTCCTGAAGCTCCGGCTTCACAGGTTAGGATCCAGCAGCAATGTTGTAATCTATCCCTGAAGTGGAGATGAAGACACATAACTTCTCCTCCTATTGGGAATATTTCTGATGGAACAGAGAAAGCAGACAGGGAAAGGTTGTATGCATCTCCTAAAAAGAGTTCTGAACAACTTTAAGCAAGAATATCTTAAATGGTCAGTCCTTTTCTAGAATGGAAAAGAGATTGAATAGAATATTGATTTGGGTGTTTTGCAGCATAAAGTGTAGGCAAAGGAAAAGTGAGAGGTTAGAGAGAAAAAGAAGGGAAGTAATAGTACCACTGTATTCTGCTCTGGTCAGACCTCACCTGGAGTACTGTGTCCAGTTCTGGGCACCACAGTTGGATACTGACAAGCTGGAACGTGTCCAGAAGAGAGCAACGAAAATGGTCAAAGGCCTGGAAATGATGCCTTATGAGGAACGGCTTAGGGAGCTGGGTATGTTTAGCCTGGAGAAGAGAAGGTTAAGGGGTGATATGATAGCCATGTTCAAATATATAAAAGGATGTCATATAGAGGAGGGAGAAAGGTTGTTTTCTGCTGCTCCAGAGAAGCGGACACGGAGCAATGGATTCAAACTACAAGAAAGAAGATTCCACCTAAACATTAGGAAGAACTTCCTGACAGTAAGAGCTGTTCGGCAGTGGAATTTGCTACCAAGGAGTGTGGCGGAGTCTCCTTCTTTGGAGGTCTTTAAGCAGAGGCTTGACAGGCATATGTCAAGAATGCTTTGATGGTGTTTCCTGCTTGGCAGGGGGTTGGACTGGATGGCCCTTGTGGTATCTTCCAACTCTACGATTCTATGATTCTAAGAAGGATATATGAGAAAAAATGGAACTCTCTTTAGGATGTTTAGTCTCAGATTTTGCTATGTCTCAACTATTTGTATTTGTTTCTGCTCACAGATAACCTGGAACTGAATGCAGAAGAAAAAGCTGCATTGATTGCTTCCGCTAAATCTCCAATCTCCTTCTTCAGCAAATTGGGGCAGAGCATCTCTCGGAAACGGACACCAAAGGTAGCCACAGTTGCTTTGGGAATAAATTCGTAGAAAGAGTGCTTATGTTTATGCCCAGTTCAGGGACACCCTCATCCACCTTGAGATGCTTTGTTGATGGTGTCATCTAACTTGGAAACATGGGGACCTTCCCCAAATCACTTGTAATTCAGGTTACACAGAGCTAATGCATACCCCTAGGATATGCCATCAGCTATTCAGGCACCTGCTTATTTTAGATGGGAAGGTTAGGTATGAGTTTTACTTAAAATGCAAAGTAGATTTATTATAGGCATTATTATAGGCTGAGAAAATATAGGCTCAATGGTTTTTTCCCCTTTCTGTGCCCAGGATAAAAAGGAGAAAGACCTTGATGGTGCAGGAAAGAGGAGGAAGACAAGCCAGTCAGAAGATGTAAGTAAGAGAGTAATCTGTTTTGTTTTGTTTTCCGTTTTGCCTTCCTCTTCACAGGAGGTTCCTCCCAAAAGGAACTGTTCAATTTTCTGTGTGCAGAGAGGTGATTCAGTCACGTGCCCCCCCCCCAGGTGTTTGTAAAACCAAATCATCCACCCAAACTATCAGAGTGGTGTGATTGTTTTGGATACAAAAAGCCCGGTTATGGTCATTGTTTTGCTTACTGCAAGATGTTTCCAGCTAAACCTGAGCAGTGTTGCTTTGATATGTTTGGAGGTGAGCTTTCAGGAGTATATGAAGATATGTAGTGCATCCTGATAGAGAGACGTACAGTACGTTAACATTTGTGGTCTTGAGGAATGGGATTTTCCTCTTTGAATTCCTCTTAATACTATGGCATGCGGGGAAGGGAGTCAATTAGCTCAGATGGGCAAGTTCAGGTTAGCTTTACTGAACTTTTGGGACTCTCGGGACCTCAGGCAAATGTCTTTCCCATCACCTGCTCTCTGATCCTTTCAGCTCGAAGATGGAGATGGCACCTGGGGACCTCCTGCATGCAAAGATTGTGCTGTATCACTGAGCTATGGCCCCTTCCTTCTGTTTATCTTAATTCCATTGCACGTTCTCATAGCAGGAGCAATTTAGCAAGTAGATGGGCATATAGTGAGCAGGGTAAGCTGGCAAGAAGGAAGATGTGTTTTGAAAATTAGGAGTGATGCACAAAATTAGAGATATGTGGAAAGTGGCTCTGGAAAGGGAATCCATCAGTGTATAATGCATTTCGATTTGCCAGGAGGACTCTTCCCGAAGCTACCGAGAAGAGAGGCCCACTCTGGTGAGCGCCCTGACAGAGAGGAGAATTGATGCCGCCGTTGGGAATCAGAATAAAGTGAAGTCCATGGCAACACAGCTGCTGGCCAAATTTGAGGAGAATGCACCTGCACAGTCCACAGGCATCCGGAGACAGGTAGGAAGAGGCTTTTCAGCTTGAATGTCATTTGCACCTCAGCTAATGGCTTAGCTAGCAGGATGTTTTGTTTTGTTTTCTGGCAGGGAAAATCTTATTGTTCCCAAATAAGTCATAAGTGTCTCCTATAGGTGAAACATCTTAAGGATAGAGGGGAAACTTCATCCTTGGTAACTACTGTTCTTGCACTTATGGGTTTTGTACTATTTTGACCCAGGTGGCGCTGTGGTTAAACCACTGAGCCTAGGGCTTGCTGATCAGAAGGTCGGCGGTTCGAATCCCTGTGACGGGGTGAGCTCCCGTTGCTTGGTCCCAGCTCCTGCCAACCTAGAGTTCAAAAGCACGTCAAAGTGCAAGTAGATAAATAGGAACCGCTACAGCGGGAAGGTAAACGGCGTTTCCGTGTGCTGCTCTGGTTCGCCAGAAGTGGCTTTGTCATGCTGGCCACATGACCTGGAAGCTATACGCCGGCTCCCTCGGCCAATAATGCAAGATGAGCGCGCAACCCCAGAGTCGGTCACGACTGGACCTAATGGTCAGGGGTCCCTTTACTTTTACCTTTTTACTATTTTGATAGAGGGCAGTTTTTCCAACGCAAATTGCTGCTTGCATGTTGCTCCCTCTTTGCCCCGAGGATTAGAATGGTTCTTCAGTCCTGGAAGTTTAATCAGGCTTTCAATTCATGCAAATTTCTGCTTGACGATACTGTTGGCTTCTGCCACCCCCATTGGTTCATATGGCATGTTTTATGCCCCATCCTGGGAGATGCAGCTACATGAGTTGTGTGTGTCATCTATGAGCTAATCTTTGGTGCGTTGCCATCAGTAGAACATATGAGAGAAGGCTCCCCCATAGTTTGCCCTGTGGGCACTCCATACATAACCAGATTTCATGTTTGGGAAAGCAGATCCTCATAGCTGGAGGGCTGCACTCATCACCTTGGCACCTGTTTAATTTTAACCTGCTTGAGCATGGTTGGGAAAGTTAAATAATAAAATAAACCTGCGAGCATAGAAAAATCCGTTTTATAATATACTGCAAGCGGAATCGTGTTTTCACTTGCAATTCTGTCATAGGAATGTCTTCAGGGCAAGGGAGTACACATGGACTAAAACATATTTATATGACTGAGGCAAGCATGCTGTCCTGCACATCCCAAGGGAAGATCCAAAATGCCAAACAGGCCATAGGAAAGCTTTTTTTCTATCCCTTGAATATGGCGTTTTCTGAGTGTGAAAGTAAAAGAAAGCGAAGAGGCTTTCAAAAAGAATGTTTTAGCCCTCTAGCAAAGTGCCTGTTCTTTTACTTCTCGTTAAATTGTGTAGGAAAACCCATAAAAGCCTAGCAGTAGAGAATCCTTCCTGAAGCCAATAAGCTTGGTTAAGATGCAAGATTTTGGAGCCTTATCTATCACAGTTTGAGAACGAATGTGCAGCTGCTTCGCTCTCAATTCTTGAGAGAATTCCAGGAATTTTTGGTTCTCTAATAGTTTAAACCCCTTTCAGCTGCAACCTAACATTATTAAAATAAACCATTCCAAAATAAATAAAATGCGGCACCCTACATCTTAAGTTCGCATCTTCCTTTTTTTCTTTACTTTTCTCCATTTTCATACGATTTTATTTGCCAACTAATTTTTCCTTACTCCGTTGTTTTTTTCCTTCTTCTCCTAAATGTCTGTCTGCTGACCACCCTGTCCCAACATTTACCTCATCCCTTTGTGGGTTTCTTTGTGAGTTTGGTTTTGCGTTTGGTGTTAATGCCCTCTGTGGCCTCCATCCTGCTTATTCTATGACCTGCATGCAACAGTCTGCCCAGCCTTATCAAGACCGTGCTCTCACCCAGCCAGCCTACCGACAGCGAGAGCAGGGCCGCTTTGCCCCCATGCCTCAGTGGAAACAGGTAAAACGAAACCGAATGAATGACTGTGATGCTCAATCCATCTAAGTTACCACCCCATTGGCTGCTGCTTTTCCATACCAAATTTCCAGGTTATTCCTGTGGACTGGCACTGTTTTAAAATGGAAAGCCTGCATGTAATTTGACACTAGGTGTGGCTCACATTAAAGGGCTATGTCATCTTTTCACTTTCTCCCTGTTCCTGACCATTGGTGAATATTTGAGCAGAAGTTGTGCTCGCTTGTCCAGTTAGGGGCTCACTCTTGTGAATGAGCCTCAGGAAACTCAGTCTATGTTTGCTTACCTATTAACTTGTGTAATCCAGATTTAATTTCTGGAGGGTTCAAGAGCGGGTTGGGTAAGCAGTTGGGTAAGCAGTGTCTAGACAACATGTTCTGGTATCCATGAGGATCACTCAAAGGGGAGATCCTAAACATTGGAAAATAGATTGGGAGAATCTGCCCTTTGTCTGAAGTAAGAGATAAAGAAGAGAGATGTTCCTTGTTCTTATACTGTGCCTCCTCTGCTTGTGATTTCTCAGTGGCTCATATTAGCAGGTTGAGGTCATTGTGTACTGATCACATTTCTTACTGCCTATGATAGAATCCTGAGCTATACATTTTCATTGAAACTGGTAAGGCTTTTATCATTCTTGTCATGGTCTTTGATCTTCATCTTCAGAGGCATTGCTTTCTTTGAAATACCTATTCCACTTGTAACAGACAAGATATTGACAGCTGTTTTCGTGTTTAATTTTTAAAAGCTCTAATATTCTCCATCACTCTCAACTGAGGGATTTTATTTTACTTTTTAAATTGGAATTGAATGGTAGCGTCAGTAAAAAACAAAAAAACAAACACCAATCCAACCCAAGTTTGCCTGATTGGAATAGATAATTTAGGAACCAGATTTTATCACCTTCTGCTCTGGCTTGTGGTTGCTATACTAGCATTATTTAAAACATATTTTGTATATAGATTCTTCGTAATGTAATGATGGCAGGGCTTTCTCATCCCATGATGCATTAGCATGAGCAGATAGAAATCATTTCAGAAAATAAATGCAGGAATAACTTGTGCGTCAATACGCTTTTTGTAAATACTGTTTCTATATTCAAGCGATTTGAAAAAGGGATAAGAGTGACAGTGATACTGCTTCTGATATTTTTTCTTCCCTTAAAATGTGCTTAACACATAGGTGGAAGCGGGGGTAGAAATGAATTAAGGTCCCCAGCCTGCAACACAGCTGATCAGGTGCATTAGACCCCAGTAAGCTCATGTTGCTGACAATTTTCTTTTCATCCATCATCTGCTATTCATCCCACTCCATTCCATGGAGTGTCCACAAATATGCTTTTACTTTGGGTAGCCACCATTGGGCCAGAAGGCATGGGCATAGGCAGGAGGGGGCAGTTGCCCCCCCCTAGAAGCAGGGCTGCTGGCCAGCCTGCCCCGGTGTCGTCTCCCTTCTCCCTGGCTGGCTGTGGGGCGGGTGGAGGGAAAGCCCCAGAGCCGCGCAAAGCGTTTGGCTGGCTTTCCCTCCACCCACCCCGGCGATCGCGGAGGGGGAGGAGGGGGTCGGAACAGCCCGATTTCGGGCTGATCCTGGCGCCCCCTCGCCCCTGCCAGTCGCGGAGGGGGAGGAGGGGGTCGGAGCAGCCCAATTTCGGGCTGATCCTGGCGCCCCCTCGCCCCTGAACGACCATGGCTTTCCTTGCCCCACTGTGGCCCCCCCCTCCCGTGCCTTGGCCCCGCCCCTTGTCCCTTGGGCCCCCCCTGATTTTGATCCTGGCTACGCCCCTTTTCTGGCCAAAGTTGTGCATGCCTTTTGAAGGCAATGGAGGTGAGGGCACTTCATTCATCCAAGCAGTTAGATCCTTTGAATGTAGCAGAAATTCAGCTCAAGCTGTCCAATAACTAGGAATCATGAGCTGGGTTCAGTACCATGTACCATGGAAATGATTTGCTGGAAAAGAGATTTTTCAAAAGGGCAGGATGACTTTCTGTTTAGCATATCATTAAAATCTAAGACTCTTGCAACAGTCCCATGCATGTTTAATTGGTTGTATTGCCCTGAATTGTTCTTACTGTCAAGTAGGTACACCTAAGATCACAAACCTAGATCCACATAACCTGTACACATGTGACTTGCTACTTTCTGTTTGTCTAGACTGGTATTTTCCAGATTTGTCTTTTTGGCCTAAATTCATAGCCATAGGCCTAGATTCAAATTTTCATAGCTTCCCTGGGATGTTGTTAAATGCATAAATCCCATGGTTATTACTATTCGATTTGATGAGAGAATGCTGTTGGCCTTGCCAGAGATTTTAGGGTGTAGGCAAACCTGCTTTGGCTGGACATATTCTTGAGGCATTTCACTCTTGCCTGATTTTCAAGTACAGTTAACAGAATAATTTTGGTATTTTCTGTTAACAATCTTCAGGCTTTTTTTGAAGGCAGGTAGACAGGTTTTTCCAAACTTCAGTTTAGACACTTCAATATGGTGAATCAAATCCAACAATTCAGATGGAAAGCACCTTTCTCTCTTTCCTAGGAGGTTCCAGCATGTCAGATGTAGCATCCTGTGTTTTCTTTCTTGAGAAGACCTTGCAGAACTGGTATTTAAGAATACTAGGAGACACTTGAATGAAAAAGTGGCCCGGGTTGTAGGGAAAGATGTGGCCAGCAAACCCTGTTCTCTCATACTTTCCACCTGACCCTGATTTTTGCACCTGATGAACTGGCCCCTCAGTTTGCTACTGTTTATACAGGTAACCAACTTGATCCATGAGCCATGTTTACCCCCATTAGAAATGCAGTCAAGTGTGTTCACCGCCTCTGTACTAGTTCTTGTTGCCTTATTTTTCTTTTAGCGCCACAGAGAAAGTATACAATACAATGAGAAGTACCTGCACAATGCAAGTCATGGGTATGTGAATTAAGGCAGGGACTCTTAAAATAATTCCTGAGTCAATGTGTTTTTTATTTATACTGCTCCACCAACGCTTAGGACAACTCATCCACCTTTTTTTTGCAAGAAAATATCCATGATCATGCTATGAGTTGTTAAGCTCTTAAAGAAAGTTGTTAAGCTCTTAAAGAAATGGGAATGAATTACCTGCAGGAGTTATGTGCATGATTATAAAATATCCTTGCCTCTGATGGTTACTCTTTGAGGATTTATTGATTGGTCTCTTATTAAAAAGAGCTGAATCTGCTGTGCTGCTAGGGGAGGTGGAAACCCAATCTATTACGTGTCATAGGATTTTTTGGTAATTCCAATGAACTTCATCTCATTCTCTTAACTTCATCATTCATTTGCATACTTACATCACTTGAGAGGAGTGTGTGTATATATATAAAACAAAGGAAGCCTGTGTGGGGTCAGAGGGTGGTAATATCAAGGTGTTGTTGTCAAGGGTTCTTCTTGGAAGGATATATGGATATGCAGTAAACATGCTCTTTTTGGTAATGATAACGCCCAAAGATGCATTTGAGTTGAAGTGACCAGAGCCAGCCATTAAGATGGAATAGAACTATGCCAGCCAACTTGTTTCTGTCAAGTGGAATCTTCCTCCATTTTACCCTTATTAATGTGAGCATCATTTACTACTGGCCTTTTCTGAACTCAGAAATGCATCCTACTTGAAGATGGAAAACAATGTTCTAATTATAGGAAGGCCAGCAAGGGCTCCAGCCTGCTTTACGTTTGTGTGACTGCCACCTTAACGAAAAAGCAGCAAACATTATTCTCTTAGATAATTTTTTTTAGAAGGCTGTATGAGTAGGACATGATCTGGCTAAACCTGGTGGGAGACAGTCAATGAGGTCCTGGATTTTATTAAAGGTCCCCATTAGCTTTCTCCTCTCCCCTCAATTTGAGCAGTGATGGGAAACATTCCTAATGTGCCTTATGGATGTTGACAGCTCTTGACCTGCAGGAACAATACATAAATCTTTCCCTTTAGGCTTTAGATTGCCCAGAGTTAAAAATGCTTAAGGTTCAACTTTTAAGAAGGACTTTTGGATTTGCATAGCAAAAAAAAAAAAAAAATCCAAAGTGGACCAATATTTTAGTGGTGGTGGTGTTTATATACTGAAACAGAGCCCCCCCCCTCGGGGGGAGCATTTTATACAACAAAATACACAATCAAGTGCAATTTTAAAAGTTTCTTTATTTTATGCCCTGCACCTTTTGGTGTGTGTTACATTTGAAAGGAATAGGATATTCTGCTGCTCAAAGCAGCTGCATAAAAATTGCCCTTTTTAGACATGTGCCAATTTGATGCCTTTGAGATTCCAAACAGAACTACTTATATTTGAATCCCTGTTACCTGAATTTCATTTATACTGTTGGTTGAGCCTCATGTTGGTTGAGCCATTCAGATAAATGAGGCATCATATAATGGCCAGCTATGCTTGTAGTGACACGGGGACTTCCAATGACATTGTCCACCGCATGAGGAAATAGCTCGCTTGCATTGATGCGTAAGAATGCTGGTTCCTACTTGTCAACTGAGAAAGAGAAGCAAGATCAACATCTTCCGCATGATGCATTTCTGAGGCCTTGCTCGCATACAGACACAGTAGTGGTGGTAAAATTATTCCTGGACAACTTTAGATAGGCAATCATATGGTCGAATGAAAAATTCCCTGCTCCTATGCCAGCTGTCTGTTAGACAAAGGCTGTGCTACTTGGTAGTACTTAGTTTTTGTGTGCGCTGAGGGACCATTCAGAGCCCTTCCACTCCCAGGTAACCTAAACTGGTATAATCCAGAAAGAATTTTCATATTTCATCTGCTGTTTGGGGAAAAAACTGGTATAATCCGGAAAGAATTTTCATATTTCATCTGCTGTTTGGGGAAACTTTAGTCTGTGGCCTTGCCACAACTAATAACCATCATCATTGACTATGTTTCTTCTTGTTCTATTATTATTATTATTCTTTTTTCTCTCCCTTGTTTTTAAACAAAGATGAGGAAAAAGGAGCGTTCTCGGACCTGCCCCAAAAAAGTGATCATGCTCTCTTCTTCCTCCATTTGCACTTCCTCTCCATCGTACCCCAGTCAGCAGGTGATTTCATTCTGCATGCTCTGTCCTCATTTCCCTTTCTTCCTGCTTCCACAAGTAGGCCACGTACCCTTTCTGTTTTGAGTTTTCTCCTAAAACTGAATAGAGTCAGCAGACCTCTTGATCTTCCCTTCCCCAAAACCAGTAACACAAGCAAGCCCAGAATTCCTTTTATCATTGTTTGATTGAAGGTAATGTACACATATAACTTCTTACATTCTGTTGTTATGGTTACTTTGTGTAGTAGGTTGGTGTACCAAACAAAAACCTGAGGTCTTAGTAAAGGTTGCTGTTGATAGCGCCCAGTTGTTATATTGGATGCCGTAAGAGGAGTGACATACTGGTCTCTGGATCTAAAATAAGCAGTCTAGGTGGCCTTTAGCTTGGTTTTGCATTGTAACGAGAAGAGAAGCATAATGTAATGCTTCTGTGGGCTTCCCATTCATTGCTGAGATTACAGGCGCATCCTTTATCCATCTGTTTGTTTATTTGAAGCACTTACATGCTACCTTTCAGAGAGCGCCTTACAAAAGATATTTCAGGACAATTTAGCGGTTTAGGATATTTTCTCTCCCCTGCCCCCATTAAATACCAATGGAAGGGGTGTCCTATCTCAGGATCAGAGCTTATCCTGGACCTTACTTTCTCTCTAATGAAAATAAGATAGATAATGTGCCTAAACCCACCTTCTCTGGCCTGTTCTAGTACAACTCTCATTACCCCAGACCGTTAGCCACGTTGGGTAGGGTTCATGGAAGTTGGGGGTCCAACAACATCCTCAGGGCACCAGATTGGGGAATGTTAGCCTTGAAGCAGATTCTTACATTTGGCCTGTGATGTGGGAACTGCTGCAGCACTTCTCCCACAGCACCAGGATGACTTTGTTTAACTCTGTCAAATAAAGGGGTCGTGCAGAGACATCCTACAATTTGCTAGAATGTAAACCCATTGTTGTACCTTGTTGAATGACAAGGAATTCCAAAACATAGCCCCCAAAAGTCCTCCAGGTTTTGCCGATTTTAGCCTGCTGCGGTTTCCTTAACTTTCCTAGTGTGTTGTGCTGCTCTTACCAACTGACCATAGTACCACTAATCAGCATGGCAGTCGTCTAGAATGCCTGGGCCCAGCTGTGTTACCTGGCTTTGGGACCTTGGGAAGCCTCCCCCATTTCCTGATCACCCTCCCTCACTGACGTTGTTAGAACATTCCTCCAAAGTAGTTTATTGCTGAATACTTTGTTCAAATTGGCACCCCAGTTACATGATTGTGTCAAAAATGTGGGGGCCTTGAGTCAATTTATAATAAATGGTTTTATTTGAATTTTTATAATAAAATTGGGGACACAGTTAGCGCTGTGGGTTAAACCACTGAGCCTAGGGCTTGCCAATCAGAAGGTCGGCGGTTCGACCCCCCGCGACTGTGTGAGCTCCCGTTGCTCGGTCCCAGCTCCTGCCAACCTTAGCAGTTCGAAAGCACGTCAAAGTGCAAGTAGATAAATAGGTACCGCTACAGCGGGAAGGTAAACGGCGTTTCCATGTGCTGCTCTGGTTTGCCAGAAGCAGCTTTGTCATGCTGGCCACATGACCTGGAAGCTGTACGCCGGCTCCCTTGGCCAATAACGCGAGATGAGCCTTGCAACCCCAGAGTCGGTCATGACTGGACCTAATGGTCAGGGGTCCCTTTACCTTTACCTTTACCTTTACCTTTATAGTCATACCTCGGTTTGCGACCGCCTCCGTTTGCGACTGCTTCGGTTTCCGACCACCGCTGACCCGGAAGTGTTTACATCCGGGTTCTGCGGTGCGTGGATGCGCAGAAGCGATCTGCACAGCATGCGCAGAAGCGCTCTAGCGGAGCTTTGCACATGCACAGAAGCGTGCCTCAGGGAGCAACAAGTTCAGGGAGCAACCAATTGTGGTCGCAAACTGAGGTACCACTGTATAATAAAATTAGGTAGTGCAAAATACAGCGATACAATACAGCACAATCGTACAATTCATCTCAACATCAAATACATATTTTATTGGTATTGCGCCATGTTGAACGTTCTGTTTGTGCAAGCATTGCAACTTGCCAAAAATAACAATTCCTTCTCTCCTCCCCTCCCCTCCCCAGCATGCTGCTGTGGGGTTTCTCCTGACCCCCACTCCCTAGCCAATTTCAGGGAGAGCAGGGGATGGAGAGGAGGGGAAACCTATTGCACAAGTAGAAGTCCTTGTGCAGGACATTCGCTAACTGGGTTTGTTAGGTGAATCATGGTTTACAGTTTACCCCAGAAGTTCCCTCCATAATGTCAGGGCCAAAATAGTATTATTGACAAATGCACATACCATAGAACATAGGACATGGTTTACTTATAGATGGAAAAACTGGGCCAGCCTCTCTTGCTTGATCTGCAAGAAGAGTTAGCTTCTAAATGGGAAACCTACCACTCAGTCTTGTAAACTATTTGTTTTTAAGGAGTTTTATATTTCATATATAGTTGCATTGACTCACAAAACCAGAAGGTTGCAGGAAACAGTACTATATAAACAGCACAAAAAAATTAATAAAGATCTATTTGGAAGTTGTGTACACACACACATATACTTTATCTCTACTCGTGAAGTATGAGCAGGTTTGTGAGTTTCTGGGAGCTACGTTTTTATTATCGAGGATAATCAAAGCTGCCTCCAGGGATCTGCATTCTTGGGGCAGGGAAGATTACAGTCTGTCTTATCGTAGGATACCGGGAGCCTTATTTCTTGTTCACGTTGAGGGGAGCCCAGGCTCTTCAAAATAACCGTTGAATGAAAGAAAGGGGATTACTTAAGCTCAATGGACGTATCTCACTACGCCTCTAAAGTTTATTCCTCATATTACTTTAAAACTAGGATTTTTCAAGGCACAATTTATGGTTTCTTGGGAGCAGTTCCTTCCTCTCCCACCACATGTATCACTGTGTGGATATTTATTGCTATGTCACCATTTACTAACACAGTTTGTATAAAGTATTGTTTTTAACTGCTCTGCACAAAACCTCTTTCTTCACAGTAGCCACATGATCTTTGCAAACCTCCTATGGCTTTTCCAGGACTGTGGTTTTAATGTTTCTCTTGTAGGGTGACTCCTAACTGAATGGTGCTATCTTTCTGTGAGTGTGTATGTGGGATTTGTCAAGCTCATTATTTTGCCTGCAGGCAAACAGGGAACCTCATGGAGAACCAGCTGGAGAGCAGAGTCCCAGACAGCAGCGGGTAAAATAGCATGAGCAAAAGCAGCATGGAGAGGGTGTGTGCACTCTCGGGAGAATGTTGTGCAAGCTGGGGGTGGGTAAGAGAAGACTGTAGAGCTGTTCATATGCCAGCATAATACTAATAGCCAAACTGTACTGAAAATGCTTCTTAAAAATAGTAGTTTTGTGTCTGTGTGGCCTTTGCAGAATTACTTGCTTGACAGGCTTTTGATCACTTTGAGCATCATACAGTAGGTCCCCACCCCCACCCCCCACCCCCGTTGGGCACATATTAGCACTTTGAATTTGGCATTCCCTGTTTTTTCCTCTATAATAGGAGATACTATAGTGGAGTAGAAAAGGCCTGCTGATGTGTCGGAAAATATCTATCCATCTATCTGAATCATTATTACCTCGTTCTTCAGCCAAAAAAGCTCCCAGAGCAGCTTACAGATCAATAAAAAGCTAAACAGTCCTAGCCCTCAGGCTCACACTTTAAAAGGAATGACACAAAATGAAAAAGGGATGGGGCAGAAAGAGGAAAACAAGACAATACAGGAACCAGTTCTTTGTTAGTTCTTTTTGTAAATAATAAAACTATTGTTACTCCCTGTGGAACACCCTCCCATCAGATGTCAAGGAGATAAAGTCTACACAACTTTTAGAAGACATATGTATTGGGAAGTTGTTGTTGTTTGACGTTTTATTGTGGGTTTTTTATGGGCTGGAAACATGGGCTGAAAACATAGCCTGATGGAATGCACAAATAAATCTTTATGACAGTAGGGAGAAAGGGACATTTTTAAGCATCCCCCCACAAAAGCATACAAAACTAAATTAACTGGAATAAGCTTGGATCAAAGTAGAACATGCAAGGAAAGAGAATGAATTGACATAATAAAGGCACGGATCGATGCTGCAGTCTGCCTGCTCAATATATTTCCAAAAGCTGCTCATCACAGTAAATAATTTTGAAAAGGAACCCTACACAATACAGTTTTGAGGATACTGAGAATTTTGTGTTAAACATCACTAGCACCTCACAGAGAATTATGCCCATGCCTTTGCCATTGTTCCCCTTCCATTACCCTTCTCTTGACCACTAGCTTGGTATTGCATCCAGTCTCCAAAACAACCAGGTTAAAAAGTTGGAGCGAGGGAAGTGAGGAAGGAAGCCCCAGAGTTTTTGTCCCTGTATACTGCATCTGCCTGGCTTCCCTGCCTCTATTCACCCCCTACCTTTCAGTAGTGTGTATCACTACAGTCAACAGTGGAAGACAGCAAGTGCCCTTCCCCAGATCCCTGCGACACATCTGTATTTCACAGCACGCTAAACTATGATGCTGCTTTGGCGGCACAATCTTGGCTCCTTTTCCTGCTGCTGTGGGATTCATAAACCACAGCTTCCAAAGGTCACAGCTCTCTGCATGCTTCCTGAGCAGTAAACCTATTTAAATCAGTGTCTTCCAGAGTAGACCTATTGGATTCGGCCACCGTAGTTTATGTTATATGTATGTCACATCTGCACGGGGGTGTGTGCAACCTTCATCCAGAGGATTTTGAGCTCTTGTTCCCCTCCTTGCCCCTGTGTCCCACTTTTTTTTTTTAAAAAAAAAGCACAAGCATTTAATTAACTGACCTTTGTTTCTTTTCCTACTGCCATGCTTTTTCCATGAATATTTCCCCCCCTGTGCTCTCTTGTTCATTTTCCCTCACTCATTATTCTGCAGAGACCTCACCAGTTCTTTTCAGATGACCTTGTGCCAGAGCGCACGCTTACCATTGAGCAGAGGGCAAGCCAGCTGGCTGCCCTCCTGGAGCAAAGGCCAGCAACCAGGCATCAGGTGACTGCCTTCCTGTCTGTCTGGCGCTTTGTGTCCGCTTGCCGTTCCGTAGAATGGGAAATGAAAGGTTGCTTGGGCTGTAACATGGCTGGCATCAGATGTCCTGTTTTAATGGCTGATGAGTACACCATCACATTGTAGTAGAACACTTTCAAGCACTCTGGGTAAAACAATACCATCCAAACTCATTATTCTGTTTTTCCTGTTAACTTACTGTTCCTGCTTGCTGAATCAACACTTAATCTTGCATAGATGCGTCTAGCACTAATAAAAACTGTGTGGCATATGTGGGGAAGAAGTTCCTAACTTAAAGGGGCTTTTGAGAGTTTGCACTTCCATAGAGTAGGGTAGAATCTGTATTGAAAGACTCATCTAGATTCAAGAAGTGTTGGTGGAGCATTGCTTAGCCAATCTGGAGAGGAAGAGCGTCTGCGGTACGTAACTAGGTTTCGGAAGCAAGGTCTATAAAATTAGCTTGCTAAAGAGTAACCCAAAACAAATGAAACCAGGAAGTTAACTAACCCCAGAAGAGCCTTTATATTTAAACCAAATGGGCTTTGAAAACTGTTTATTTCTTTAAGCAATATATACTTTTTTTCGATATGTGCTCTAATTTTTAAACATGTATGCCAGTGGCAATATTCAATCATGTATCATCAGAATTTATTTTCTGACCCTGTGTAGGCTGTTATAATGTATTTCATCTTGTTAAACTCTGGAAGGTCTAATATCAATTGCTTTTATTTATTTTGCCAAACAAAATACAAAATACTGATGGGGTAAAAAGAGACTATTGAATGCAAGCACATGCATTTTGACATGTGTCTTGCTTAACAGTGGAGACGGGGGGGGGGGGGAGCCGGCCAGATGGGCAGGGTATACATAATAAATTATTTATTTATTTATTTATTTATTTATTTATTTATTAACAGTCTCGCAGTCTCTTTTACCCTGCAGAAATTTTAGAAAGTTGTTTCTTTTCAACCTTCTTATTAGGAATTTTTGGTGTTGCTTCAAGATTGGAATAGAATTCCTCCTATTTTATTCAGGATACATCTAGCCCCACCGTTCTTTATAAATCCATTCATTTCTAAAACTTGAAAGACAAGTATCAGGAAGGTCATTCACAGCTGAAATTAGTACATGGATTTGGTGTTCCACCATTCCCCCCCCCCCAAAAATATATATATATCAATGTTTTGAATGGCAATGCAGATGGCTGGGGAGTTTAAAATTAGTAGAGCATGCCCACAGTTTTCCTCAGTCCGTTGCAAGCTACAATATCTCTGCTGCCTTTCTCACCCGCCCCTTCCCCAAAGCTCCTATCTAT
This sequence comes from Zootoca vivipara, assembly GCF_963506605.1. Lineage (NCBI taxonomy): Eukaryota > Metazoa > Chordata > Lepidosauria > Squamata > Lacertidae > Zootoca > Zootoca vivipara. The sequence goes on along the minus strand of NC_083285.1, from coordinate 56,531,130 downwards.
TTTAAAATGCTGTCTTCTGACTTTCTCATCTTTATTTTGTAGCCAGAGATTGAGCGATCTCGTCGATCTGTTGTTGAGCAGTGGGAGATCTCCCGCAGCCTCCGCTCTTCCAGTCGCCCTTCTTCTCCCTCTTCTGACTCCCTCAGACAGGTAGCATGGTGTGGGGCTTGAGGCTGCACCCGGTTGCACATCTTTGGCCTATTCCATCTCCTGCCACTTGAGAATGCCGCACTGGCTAAAGCTAGGCTAATAAGTTCTCTTTGCCTTGGGTGTGGCTGAGCTTAGCCTGTGTGCCTGCAGAAAGGCTTGGGCTTCCTCTGTATCCTGGTTATTCCAAGCCTTGTGAATTTGGAAATGGTGCATGTCCTTTACACCTCAGAGTTACTGATTGTCTGGTAGGAGAGAGAGCAATGGCTAGCAAATATTTCACAAATAATATTGTATGTCTCATCCAGAACTGGCTTGTTCTGCCTTCTGATAAGTAAAGGCATACCCTGGAATGCACTCACCCAGTTGGAGATGTGTTGGGTCCGAATCACCAAGCCATAGTTTGATCATCAGGAGTCCTTTGTGGGCTTAAGTGCTTCTTCCTCTGCTTTCTCTTGCATCTTCCTTGGGCTTCTCCACTTCACTTTCATTTTCTCCATAGTTTTATTGTAATGTTTTGAACAGGTGCTGCCATAATCACTTCTAACTATAATTTGTTCTCAAGTTGGCAATTAAAACCAAGTTCAAATTGTGGTTTGAGTCTCTCAAATGAAAACAAAATTGGGCTAGCAGTAATTATGACCTGCTAGTTTAACCATGGCTTCCCAGTATATCTTTTGCTATGCAGGGAAGGGAAATGGAATTAGGCAGACTGCTACTGACCACCAAACCATGGTGATGTTGGAACTGGACCACTGTGTCAAACGGCCATTTCTGGCTACTAAGGATCCACCAATAAGGCTTCATTGTTCCCAAGAGTGGGATTCATTGTGTTGTCTGTCTCTTAACAGCTGTTTCTAGCACTGTATTTTCTGTGGCCATTGAACATCTACATGATGAATAAATGCTTGTTTGCTGCTTCACTTTGAGGATGTGATTCAAATCACTATATTGCTTTGTGTGTCTTATAACAGATTAGTTGTGGTTTGATTTTTGAACAGCGTAGTGAATAGTGAAATGCTTGCTGCTTGCCTTATCCAGATTAAGGTTTAAGGGATTTCTGATTGTTCTGTAGGAAGAGCTATACTGTATTGGTCATTGTGTAACTAAATGTCTTAATTCTTCAAGATGGGCATGGGGAATGTGGACACCTGTCTGTTGTAGAACTACTATTTCCTTTTAAACAATGTAGTCTTGCTCTGAGAATTATGTAGAGTTTTTATGGGAGAGGTGGATTAGATTCAAATCGATCTTAGGCAAATGTAATAATCTTTAGCATGGTCAAGAAACACCATGCTTTAGAGCACATAGTTCCCTCTGTCTGCTTGTAGAATGGGGAAGAGAAGGACTCGCCAACCAAGGCCTTCCCTTCAAAAGAAAACTTGTGGATGACAATAGACATGTTTCTGACAAAGCAACCACATTGCCTCTCATTTGGTTTCCCATGTTGTTCCCTCTACTCATACACAAACAAGACCTAGGGTAGAAATAGGCTAAAAATTCTCACAATTGATGGAAATAGGTCATGGGAGCCCCCAAAGATCTGTATTGGGACAGTCTATGAGGTTGAAGAGATTTGTTTTGTACACAGTCCACACACAAATGAAAAAATAGAAGAGTCTGTCTTAGAGACAATAAGATTATGTAACTTGCCCATAAATGATCTGGAAGTGATCAGTGAGAGCCAACTTTGCAGATGGCTCCAATTTATAGATCATGATGAAAACCTGAGCAGACTGTGAAGAGTTCCAAAAGAACATCTCCAAATGGGGTGAAGGGGCAAAAAAATGTGCCAATAAGTGTAAAGTGATATATATTGGAACAAAACATTCCAATGCTGATTGAGTCTAAACTGGCTGAGACTGTCCAAGAATGACAACTTGGAGCTGCGGTGGAGAGCTCAATCAAAACTTGGTGCAGCAGCTGTGGAAAGACAAATTCCAGTATTGTAGAGATGGATATGTGGTGCAGAAGAGGCACCAAACTACCAGTCAAGAAGTTGGGAGGGCATTCCAGGCAAGGCTTGTATGTTTGGGGCCTTTTAATTTAGAAAAGAAATACTAAGGGAGACACGATATAGGGTTATAAGATTATTATATACTTTTCAATGTCTACATGGCTTACAAAACATTAAAACCAGTTGCACAACCTTGTTGAAATACAGAATAATGCAAAATGCACCATAATTGAAATGCACCATAAATCCACCCCATTAAAATGTTAAAATAGAAACCTGTGATTAAAATATGGAATAAAACTATCGCATGAAAACACCACAGCAATTAAAACAGGAGACCTGGGTCAAGAGATGAAAGGAATGCCTGTATTAACAGGTGTGCCTTCAGAAGCTGGTAGAATACCAATACAGATGTGGAATGCACTACCTGCTGAAATACCCCAACACCTGAACACCTGTGCCATCAATAATACATGATGTGGGGAAAATGTGGGAATGTTTTTTCCTCTCATAAAACTAAAACTCACTTAATGAAATTGTCATTAAGATGAAATAAAGCATTTTTTCACACAATATATAATAAACTTATGGAATTCACTGGTGTCATAAGATGTGGTGGTCAATGGCTCAGATTGTTTTTTTAATGACTTGTTCATTTTTAAATTAAATTTATATATCACACATCATACGAAGATCACAGGACAGTTTACAACATAAAAACACAAAATGCATAACACAATCATAATAAACACACCACCTTTAAAAGGCCATAGATTGTTTAACAGAAGGCCTGCCTGGTTGAAGAGAAACGTTTTTGCCTGGGTCTAAAAGCAGTCGTGAGCATTTACACAGATTCATGGGGGTTATGGATCTTTCAAAATATGTAGATTTATCAGCAATTAGCTGCAATTTGAAATACCATATCAATTGAGAGTCCTGTTGACGTCAGGCCCTGACCAATCTTCTGATCCCTCAGGGCTATTCTTACAACAGAAAGGCCCATTAGCTGTTAATAATGTACCGTATCTACTTAGGTAAATAGAAAGACTTGCTGATTTTACTCTCTGTTCTTCAGTACAAAGTACATTGGCTTAAAATAAGTGGAATATCTGTTGTTTTTGAAAAAGGGCAAACTGTCAAAGATTCTTGAGCTGAATTTGATATTCTGCTTCCTTGCTGAGAGGCCAGGCAACCCTCATCCGTCTTCCCCTCCCCATAAACTTAAGGGAGAATTTTGGGGTGGTGGTGCAGTTATATGACTTGCTAGGTGGGACTGTGTATGAAGAATCTCAGTATCTAAGGTTCTGTAGACTTAATGGCTTGTGCCCCCCCCCCCAATATATTTCTGAAACACAATGCTATTTAGTTATCTTTTTGTGTTGTACGGTTTGCTGCTTAAATAACAGTTGAAACCAATCGTTGTTTTTAAAAATAAATATAAGCAAAGGCAGCCATGTTGGTCCATAAGACACTCCTTTCGCAACTCCCATACCGGTAGTAGTAGTAGTAGTTGTTGTTTAGTCATTTAGTCGTGTCCGACTCTTCGTGACCCCATGGACCAGAGCACGCCAGGCCCTCCTGTCTTCCACTGCCTCCCACAGCTTGGTCAAAGGAAATACCTTTTTTTAGGCCAACCAAAATGTAACAAAATAATGAGCAAGCTTTTAGGTTCTCCAGCATTCTTCATAAGCTGGATGTGGGCGAGAAAAAGGCTGGCTTGGTGTTGAAACTATAGTGTCTGAGATGGGGTATGAAAAGAGGTAGTGGACTTAATATCCAACTGGCGAGACTGGGATGAAGAAACACACAGTGGCTAAAAACTGTGTAGTATTTTTGTAGCCTTGCAAGAAAGAACATATATCTAAGCATGCAAATTCGTTACACCCCTCTTTCCCTTTTAACTTCTCCTCCAGATATCCTTTCCCCAGACTATGTAATTCCCCAGTCTGATTTTGGATATCATAAATAACCATGGTATCTCAATATGGGTAATCCATGCTACCTCATCCCTGAACCCATAGCACTCTTAGTCACCTATTGTTGGGGTTTCTGTTTGGGGGAGGGGTCAACAACCAGCAGCTCATGGACTAAATCTGACCCTATGGCAGGATTATGTTCAGCTGCCAATCTAGAGACAAGCATGGTGTTTGGAAAGAACATGGCAGCTGTTATGGGAAACCTTTGTGGGAGATGGGGTTAGAAACACCTGTCACCTCCAACCCACATCTCAAAGTGACTCTCTGGCAAAAGAAAGTCTCTGACCATGGTCTTAGAGTGGTTGGTTACAAACTCTTAATAATTTTATTTAGTGCTGCCCACACCAGTGGTTGCTGAGATCACTTGTTTTGCTGGTGCCGCACACGCTTGTGTTGTCCACTGTCTTGGCATGGTTTCACCCCTTTCTGCACCTTATTTGCCATTTTTTTTCTTTTGTAGTTTTCATCCTGAATTTATACTGTTTCTCTTTTCCCTCATTTCCCCCATCCATCTTACCTCCCCCCATCCTCATTACCTTCATCTGGTAGAAGTATATAAAGATGTATACAGGTGGCGTGAGCTCATTGGCTGAGCAAATAGCCAATCAGCTTCAAAGGAAAGACCAACCCAAAACCCTTCTAGACAAGAAGGAACTGGTAAGAGAATGATGTTGAGAAGGTGATGAGTATTGGTGATTAGAAGTTAGACAGCTCTCCCTTAGATCCTCAGTAATACGGAGCCTTTAGTTTTCCCTCAGTGTTTAGTTAAAGGTAGCTGATGTAAGCACTTCCTTGCCTGTTCCTCCACTTGCCCTTGTGGGTACTTGGATTCTTGCTATAAAGAAAATGGATAGTACGCAAAAGATCTGTTGCTGAAAGCTTTGCTGTCCAGAGCATAATGGTGTCTTTGGAGTAATCATTTGACAGTGGTTGTTTCGAGCCTAGCTTTAGTGGTAATGTGGGAGGAGGATTATTACTATCATAATTGTGTGACCATTTCTATGACTCGTTAGTTGTGTATACTTAGTGTCTCTCATCAATGTTGTGAGGTATGTCATCATTATTCCCATTTTAGAGGCAGGCTATGTGTGGGAAAGCTAAGGCTGAGAGAATTAAAGAATTTTTAGATCCTTCTGTTCTCCCATATTCCACCAGACTCTTTATTTTCAGGTGGTTGGATGCTGCACCTTATGGAATGTGTTCTCTGGCTGACCTTTTCTTCCTCATGTTGGGGCCTTGCAATTATCTGTAGGTGCCTGTTAGTGTTTTTGCTGAAATGTTCTCCGTTTCCCATTGAAGGATTCCAAAACAATCTAATGAATACACATGGCACGACAGTGGAAGTAAAAGCAAGCTCGTGACTCTAGACCTTTCCTTGTTCTTGCTGCTTTAGGGTTCCTTGAAAAAAGAATTCCCTCCGAATGTGGGAGGCAGTGATGTCTGCTACTTCTGCCACAAGCGAGTCTACGTGATGGAAAGGCTGAGTGCTGAAGGCAAATTCTTCCACCGCAGCTGCTTCAAATGTGAATACTGTGCTACAACCCTGCGCTTGTCCTCTTATGCCTACGACCTGGTGGATGGTAAGTGGAATTTACCTTTTGCCTTAGGAGGGGATGGGCAAGAGCAGTCATCCCCAAACTTCGGCCCTCCAGATGTTTTGGCCTACAACTCCCATGATCCCTAGCTAAGAGGACCAGTGGTCAGGGATGATGGGAATTGTAGTCCAAAACATCTGGAGGGCCGAAGTTTGGGGATGCCTGGGCAAGAGCTTCAACTGATGGGTTGCATTCAGCGAAATTGTTGTGCAGGTGACTTCCACTTGCATAACATAACTCCTCTCCCTCTTCCCCCTCCTCCTCCGCACTTGTGTCGCCATACCCAAATCTTCTCTGGGGGTTCCCCCAGGCTTCTGGGGCAGAGGGGTTTTTTGGGGGGGCGGGAACTCAGGGAGTAGGAGAAGGAGAGGGAGTTCCATTGTGTAAGCAGAAGTCATTGAGATCACAACATGACTTTTATTGGATTCAGCCCTTTGACTTAGAAATAACCTTCAGTATTCCATAGATATTTAGTATGGTCAGGAAATCATTACATCACTGTTTGGCCCACTCCAGATACATCATCCAAAATTATTATTGTGCAAGAAGTATTTGTAGAAACTAAAACACACATTGTAAATGCTGCAGTCTGAAGCTGGTTGAACTGGGAGTTGAACTCCTCTCCATGCTCAGGATTTTTTTGTGCCACCAAAGATTATGGAAAACTCAGAGTGGGAAGCCATTACTCTTGTATTTGCACTCATGGCTAGACAACTGCAGCATCATGTAAACAGGGCTCTCCTTGAATACTGTTTAGAAAGTTCAGCAACACATTGGAAGATCTTGCAACACCATACCACTGGCTATTTGCATCTGTGAAATGAGAACTTTTGAATATTTGTAGCTAGAAATCACCTGGGTGACCATGGTACATAGATTTCTGTTTGGATTGGTCAATTCTTTGGTAAGCAGCGGTCTGTTTGGAGTTAATGCCCAGCCCTTTCCTCTTTGCATTCATTCTTGCCTTTTCCACAGCACTTCTGCCAGATTTTCATGTGATGCAGCCTTTGTTCCTCATACAGTGCTGCTTTGTGTGCGATGCCACGCAAGTTCCCCTGGGATGTTCTGACTATTGGTTGGGTGCTGGGTAAATGGCTATCAGGCACCCTATGGAAAATCCATTTGTTTTCAGGAAAGGAGGAAATGAATGTGAATTAAAACTTTGAGGCATAATTGTCTCCATGTATATTGTGTGTGGCATTGCACAGCATTACCAAACTGTAGCTTTTGTCTTTCTCATTAAGATTTCCCTCTTGCTCTATTTGCAGGAAAATTCTACTGCAAGCCTCACTACTGTTACAGACTTTCAGGTTATGCACAGAGGAAGAGACCAGCAGTGGGCCCTCTGTCAGGAAAGGTAGGCTGTTTCCTTGCATTTCCCAGATGAGACTGCTTTGCCATTTTATGTTGGGAAGTGGCTTTGGGTTGTTTGGAAGGGGGAGAGCAGTGTTGCAGAAGGGCGCAGAATCTTTCTGAATCCTATGTGCATTGATCTTGCCTGCCTTTACTAGCTGTAGACTCTTAAATAGAGCACATGATGGGAACTTTTTATCGGTTGTTGTTTTTATAAATTTGTTGGCTTACCAAAACCAAGACAGCAGCATGTCTGGAGAGAGAAGGTGAAAAGCTGTGCCACTGTGCCAGTGCTGTGCAAATAGGCACGTCGCCATTCATATTTACTTCTGTATATCCAAAATCCAATTTATGGTGTTGGATAATAAAAATAGGTTCTTTTTATCAGGGGACTATTGAAAAATACCCGTACCCAAAGAGTGGGAATTTAATAATTAAAACATGGATATGCATTAAAGTAAATTCTGCCATGAGAATATATGTAATAGCTGATTGACTGGACAAGGATTACATTTACAAAGTAACATGAATTAATTTTACTTATGCAGTTAATTTTATGGCACTTGGTTATATGGCAAGTAGTTCTTCAAGGCAATACTATGGAAAAACGATACGTGTGATACTATTATTTTTTTGTTAAAATCAGCTAACCCCAGGGATGCCCTCCATATGGCTTTACTTGAAGAGGTAGTTAGATAAATAACAAAGATATACTGAGAATGTGTGTCCAGATCTGGAATATGCCTGAATAAACTAGGATCTAAAACCATAAAACCACCTTTTTTTTGGCATTTGCTCACTTTTAAATTACATGCATTTAATAACTGCATCCTGCCTTGCCTGTCTCCCCCCCCCCTTCAGGACAGCAAAGGGACCCAGCAGGACAACATGGCAGCAGACGGTGCAGGGCGTGCAAACTCCATCTCAACTTCGTCAGAGAGGACTCCAGGTAGCTCTGCTTCCTTGTTTGGCAGGGTGATGCAGTACTCGCTCCACCTCTTTGACAGAGTTAGGGTGGCAAGCCAGCTCCTGCAAAACACAATTTCCTCAGTTGGGCACCACGTAGCCCAAAATCCCTTGGACTCCTTTTTCATGTGCCAGCTGATGGCTTTTGGAGTCCCCTTTATCTATGTCCAGTCAGAGGTTCTTGTGCAGATAATGGGGGAGTTTTTATCAGCACTAGGATATTAATACAGTAATAACAACTTTTGTAACACTGTGTAACATGTGTGCAGGAGGAAATTAGGGGTTATGTGGTGGTGATGGGGTTACTTTATGGTTTGTAAGACAAAGCTGCTGTTCTGGATGCTGTCCAGGTGAACACAGACACTCAGTTCAAGATTTCTTGGGTAGGTTCAAATAAATTAAAAATTAATTGTTATCCATTGCTAAGTCATACCCAGAACAGACCAATTGAAATTAATGGACACGACTAATTTAGCTTAATTAATTAATTTCATCAGGTCTACTCTGAGTAGAATGTAGATGGATGCAACCCTTAGTCTGCAAAATCTACATTGCTGAGTGAATCAAATATAGCATTAGCATGGTTTGAAGAAGCCCATTAACTGGATTTCTGTGTTCACCTGCAAAACTATCTTCTAGTTCTCACTGACATGGTATCTGAATAGCAAAACATCAAAACCTTGTTGATACGTTTTGAACCATGCCTGCTATATATTCCTTGTTGTCTTTCACAGCCTTTAACTCTGGGTGATCTTGGTGTTGGCAGGTTGTGGAAATTTCTCCCAAAATATATGCTTTGCTGTTCTGGACTGGGGCTGACAAACCAAGCTGTTGAGGGCATACTGGTTAATCTTTAACTTGAGATTCCTGTCTCTGAGAGAGAGCAATAGACTCAATTTGTGCCACAAACTCTTGTTTGGACAGACTTTTACTTTGACCTTTTGGTGATTAAATTTGAATAGCACTTGATAAGACCCTGGACTGGATTCTAGTTGTGGAATCTTCCAAGCCAAACAGGTTTAGATTTTTTTTATATATATATAGAATTAAATTAATATAGTTGTAGTTGTGCATAGGAACTAAACCGTTGCCCTTCCATTGGCTAAATGTTTCTAAATGGTATGAAAAAAATCCAATTGAAGGATCATTCAAGATACGTTTTTTTCATTTATTTATTTTTAGTTGTGTGCACTGAATAGCATTGTACAGTGTCTCTATTTGTGTGACATTTCCCACCCAGAAGCAAAATGAAAGAGATTTAAGATTTAAGTAAGCTCTGAAAAACATTTTGTATTAAGCAAGTCTTTCAAACGTGAAAACATAGCTTCTTGTAACTATTGGATAGGAGTCATTTGGCTGTGGAAAAAGAGTTCTGGAATTTTGCACTGATTAAATTGCTTGATCAGAGATTGGATGTGGCTGTTCATATAACATTTAAGAGTTCAGATTCTGAATACTGCTTGTGTTGAGCTTCTGCCTCTGTTGTCTTGAGACTGACAATCTTGTCGAAGTTGCTTGCAGTTGGAGTTGCCAACTTGGTCTAGCATATTTCAGCAGCTCTTTACCTTGTTAATTTCAGTTTAGCAATAATTATTCTTGGCCTAACATTGCAGTGAAACCTGTCCTACATTCCCTGTCAGCCATCTAACTTTTAGTTCTAGTTGCCTGCTGGTCAGGGCAAGAAACAGACATTTTTTGGCTCTCTGCTGAGTTCAAAGTTAAATTGAATGTATAAGTTCGCTAATCACTGATAGAGTATGGGAAATTAAAGATATATTTTCATAGGAGGCTGCTGAAGGAATCTCTATATGTTTAAAGTTTAAGATCAGGACTCTTTCATGTGTCTGTGTTTACATATACCTATTTATGTGTATATAGATATTGTAATCTCTACAAAGTAGAATACAGCAATAATTAACTGAATAATTAATTCTGGCCTTTGTGTTCTATAAGCACCATGAACTATGATAATAGTTAAAGACAGTGCTGGGGAAAATATATTTCAAATAATCAGAAGCCAGCATTTTATGTGTTCAGGGCCGATAAAAACATTTCAGTCCCTAGATTCCAGTTGAAGTACCCTAATCAGAGAAGTTTCAGACTTTGGCAGTCCTCTGTGAGGCTGGTCTGTCCTCATGCAAACTCTGAATTGCCATTGAGGTAGAGATATAATTCTATTAACTGCATGTTTCGGACACTGGAATTCATGCAGAGATTGGCATTTCATAATGTGGGAAATGATGGTGATTTGAAAAGAAAAAAATGTGATTTTAATATAATGTAATTGGATGGTAGTGGGGGAAGTAGAGTCTTGGAACGAATAGAAATCTGTACCTCCCATTGACCTGTGTTCATGGTCAGCTGCCCATTCCAGGCTGACCCTTGGTTCCCATGGAATAGGTAAATGCATGCTAGTGGAGCCGTGCTTACTCTATTTGCATGTTTCAAACAAATCTTCAATCAGTATCTGCTTGGTTCCTATGAAATTTTATGTCTCCTCCCATCCCTACTTGTTGGCTAACTTCAATAGTAGAGAAGAGAGCTCTTCTGTACTGAGGCATTAGAATAATGGTCAGGAAACAATAACCACTTTTTATTGTGAGATAAGTTCGCTCTGTGGCATGAGTGGCTCTTGCATTATAGGTGTTTTGTGATTCCCCCTATTCTGTTACAAAGGGGAAAATTAACTGATCCCAAAGCTCAGTATTTAGCCATTAGAGTAGGCCACATCTTCTCTTGATGTCCACCTCCTGGTCTGCCCAGGAGTGTGTGTGGCACATGTGAGTGCTTTAAGTGAGTTAGCTTTTGATGTTGCTGCTATCCGGTGACACTTCTTGCACACTGTCTCCAAAACGTGCAACCCTTTCTGCTGGTGCAGGGGTGGTGAAAGCTGTGACAGGTGCTTCCTTGTGCTGAACTCTGGCATGCTTCTGGCAAACTCTGTATTATGCCTTTTTCTTGTACTGTCTTCCTGGGATTTTGTGTCAAGCACTCTCTGCATTTGCCTTTGTGACACAATTGCTGCTGGTGCCAATAAAAGGAGTGGGGGTGAAAAACCCCTTGCTTTTCAATGGTTGTACTGTATTCTGTAATAGTTGTATGTCTCTTGTATTTTGGAATGTTTTACAGTGAGTGTCATTTTTTTATACTTTTTTTTTTAACACGGAAGTATTGTTCTTTCTGCACTTTGTTGTAAATGTCTGTAAAATATTTTTGAATGTATTAATCCTCCTGTGGGTCCCGTGGGCTTGGAACAGTCTCTTTGCATTTTGCCCTTACAATTTTACATAAAGGCGGTTGGTTTTCACTCAATAACTTTTAGGGGTAATGCAATTAAGGTAATTCACCATGAGCTAAGTCACTGGAATGTTACACACATAGTCAAAAGCATTCTAATTAGAAATAAAAAGAAAGAAATATAGGAAATTGAGATAGTTTGTACTAATATCCTCCTTTGAAAGAGAGGAAGTAAATAGTATTATCAGTGGAGTATATCTGTCCTTAACAGTATATTCCAGTGAACTAAGCTAATTGCACCATAGAGAGGTGGCTGGAATGTGGCAAGTAATCATGAAATACTAGGACTTAAACATGACCTTCTTTCAGACTAACAGTCAAATCTTGGAACACATAGTTGCTGTTTTTAGTGGAGGCCAGCACTCCACATGGGCAGAAAGTTGGGTTGTAGGACTTCAGTTGCTCTTTCATATATGCTTGAAGGAGCTTTTGATGGGTTTCTAGTAGCATGCACCCATATCTGCAGAATGCAAGCTGAATTGGCTTGTGTATTTGTTAATAAAACACGGGAAGAGGGAGAGAGAGTGTAATCTTTGATCAGTGATTAGAGGAGCTCTATGCTCTTCTTTTATCAGTGATTAGAGGAGCTGCATCTTCTATTCCCCTTGATGCTATTTTGGCAGACTCTTCTATCCTACAGAAAAAGGTGTATCAGTAAATTTGTCCCTTTTTGCAACAGAGTACTGAATTCTTGTGTTTAAAAAACAAACAGAAATTATATTGTTGGTTGTAACAAACTTATTGTTGAATCCTGAAACTGTATTGGTTCAACCAAGCATAGTTAAGCTTTGTGGTAAATTGTGCTAATGGTGGTGTTACAACAACATACCTGCAGTAAAAATCAGTGAAGAATGTCCATATATATGTAATTTAATAAGATTATATAATGTCTCCTGCACACAAATTTTAAAATATTAGCATACTACCTTTAGTCTCATAATCTGAATGAATATAATTTTTTGGTTTTTTTGGTTTTTGACATAATAACTAGTGTACAGTATAGGTATTTTTGATTCAGCATATGCTTTACAAACTATAAATTGTGCTAAACTTGATCTCAGTTAATATAGTTCCTTAAATTATTATTAGCTATCACCCTGGTTTAAAATGTACTTGATAGGTAATGTAAAATTCACTTGCCCCAAATTTGGCATGGACTCTGCCAGTACTCAAGCAGCACCAATTTCTGTTTAAACAGAACATGTTCTTTACAGAATTAATCGTAGGGTAGCAAACATTTGGACTGATGTGATACAATTTTCCACCTGTGACAGAATACTTTTTAGGAAGTCTAGAGATGGTCTTGGTAACCTTGCACAATGAAGGCAGCATTTGAGATGTTTGATCCTTTTTTTAAATGTTGCTTGGTTTTTACTGTGTCCACTGCAGCAAGATAGCAACCACTTTTAAAAACTCTGCAGGCCAATCAAAACTGTGCAGTGGATTCTGAACAAGTAGGAATGAGGCTACAGTTCTTTTCCTAAATGTTACTGTGGACCTGAAGCTGGGTAGAACAGTGGGACTCCAGGATTTATGCCACATTATGTGCAGAGAGACCCAAGCAAGGTCTGTCTCTTCAAAGAGGTTAGGATTGTTTTATATATTAAAGCAGCCACCTGGAGTTTGATGGCTGCTCCACAAGAGGCCCTAATCAGCATTAATTGCACAATAATAGATTGGCTCTATTTTGTAGTCTGTAAACAGTGTTTCCGTGCGCTCTGGCTTCCGACAGAGTGTTTCGTTGTGCCAGAAGCGGTTTAGTCATCTCCTGTACAGAATACCAGTGTATGGTTGCATTTCTTGTGGCCTGCATTGAGCTACCATAATGTATGGAATCACTTTTAGTATGAAATCAAAGGTCCCGTGTAGCTGGAAGTTTACTGTTAAGCATGCATGTTGAATGGCTGAAGATAGTGTCCCTACCCTATGAAAGGTACCTTCCAGAGCTTAGCTTGGAAGCTTTCTTGAGAGACTGTTCCTAGACCCTGTTGCATTCCCCTTCAGTGTTCTTACTAGGTTTTTATGGTGGGATTGATGTGGAGGGAAGAATGTGTCCAACCAGGGGGCACATGAGGAGGCAGCAAAATGAGGAGTCTGGACATGGTGCATCAAGGGGAAATGATGCACATAGGAAAATGCAGTATTTTGTGCTTCCAAAGTGAACATCACTTTTGAATAGCGACAGGGAAGAAATGAAATGTAAAATGTATACAATTGTTGGGGATCCACCATAAAATCCTGTTGAGAACACTATTTTCCTGGGAGAGATGAAATTCCTTTCTCTTGTCCTTTCATCCCTCCTTAGACCTTGTAGATCATAGTGACTTGTATTGTTATTTGTACATATATGCATTTCTTGAGGGATGATGTGAGTTATTCTGAGTATTTTCTTAAACAGAATGCAATATTACTTGTGTGTCAGCGAAAAATACCTTAAATCTCTTAAGAAACGGTTTTGTTTTTTTCCCTCCCAGCAATTAACCTGGGGTGTGCTTAAATGCCCCCTATTTTGAAATGCAAAATCTGAAGGAAAAAAACATCCCCTACTTGAGATTTAAGCTGCGGCTCAGGGAAGAATGGGAAATGTGCTTTGAAAAGCCTCACATCTCCGAATTGAGATGTTGTACCTTTTTTTTATTTTGGTTTTCTTGCACTTACTGTGGTGGTGCAGGGTGTGCATTTGTGTTCAAATTCTGTAACTTTGGAACTCTTGTTGCTGTGAAAACAATACGTTTTTGTGCAAATGTTACCTCTTCACGTTAAAAAGGGAATAAATTCCAAACAATCTTTTTGAGGTTTCAAAAGTTTCTGAGTTTTTCTTTTCTACTCCCTTGTTTATCTCCTTTGATTCAAGCTTAAAGAGGTGGGGAATAAATACTTCCTGGAGATGGAGTTTCAGCAGTTGGTCCATTAGATTGAAATTAAGTGTTGGCTAGTGCTAAGAAAAATATACTTTAGAGTAAGATTTGGCAGGACAAGGATTTGCTTAACATAATTCAGAACTTGCATTTCCAGTTTATGGTTCTATAGTATGCATAGAGTCCCAAGGCAATAAGATGCCTTAAAGTAACACAGCCCATTGGTTCTTCTTAGAGGAAAAATGAGAATTTTGACCAGCAGCCAAAAAATTGTCCAGTGATTTCAAGTCAATATATAAAATCCAGCCTCTGTCCCTGTTCTTTTCGACTGCTTGCACCCTGCTTCACAATATCATGTCTTGAGGTCCCTCGCCTGTCCATTTCTGCTGCCAACAACACATGTATTTTCCTGTCATCAAGGCCCAAGATTGAGAGGTTTTTTCCTACGGTAACTATCTCTCTCTTTTCTGCTAAAGTGCATTGCTGGTAATGTTCTCATTGTTGCTAACAACATTCTTCTAAACAATTAGAATGTTTATGAACCTCCTATTACCCCACAAGCTCAGCAAGTTTCTTACAGGAGAAGGTAGTGATAGCTGCTCATGCTCTAGCCCTCATACTGAGAAACAGAACCTAGTATGTAACTACGTATACAGAAAGGGACAATCTTGATTCTAAATAAATGGAGCAGGGATAGCAAACGTGGTATAATCCAGATATTGTTGCACTACGACTCACAGTATTTCTGACCAATGGCCATGCTGGCTGGGACTAATCAGAAAGACACTGTGTTGGCTAACCCTGAACTCCATCAAATGTGTGAAGCAGATTTAACCTCAATAGCCATTCACTGCTATTGAGAGAAGTAAAGCACGGCACTAAGGGAGCCAAACTTGTCCTCCACTATTGATACCTAATGAGCTGTTCCTCTAAAAATGGGGTTTTTCATGCAAGCCAACTGGATTTGTGCACAAAGTACACAGCAATGTTTGTGTATGCACATGTACACAAATACAGTCATACCTTGGTTTAAGTACGCCTCGGTTTGATTATTTTCAGTTTAAGTACTCCGCGGACCTGTCTGGAACGGATTAATCCACTTTCCATTACTTTCAATGGGAAAGTTCGCTTCAGGTTAAGTACGGACTTCCGGAACAAATTACACTCATACCTCGGGTTAAGTACGCTTCAGGTTGAGTACTCCGCGGACCCGTCTGGAACAGATTAATCCACTTTCCATTACTTTCAATGGGAAAGTTCGCTTCAGGTTAAGTACGCTTCAGGTTAAGTACAGACTTCCGGAACCAATTGTGTTTGTAAACCGAGGTACCACTATACACAATCGTTCCAGTGCACAAGCCCTTCCTTCATACTACTAAAGAGCTGGAACATGGAGACAAGTGAAAGAGAACCCAAACTGTTAAATCCATATCAATAAATTTTCCAGGGGTTGATTTTCAACTTTTAAAATACTCCACAGAAATAAATATGCATCCACTGTATTTTGTTAATACCTCATCAATGAGAACGATGTGTAGCTCTCTTGCTTTGTGGTATATTTCTAATGTTGCTTCTGTACTGAATATGTTGTCCTACCTTTATTCTACAAAATAGATAATAATTTGGAAAGATGGCCAGAGTTCAGAAATGAACTGGTTTTGGCAGTGGTCAGCTTTGGAAGGGGTTTCTTTAAAATATTATTGGTTCAGCTCACTCTCGAGACATTGGAAGAATTTCATAGTCCTAGTTTTTCTTTGCAAATTTGCAAACCAATTAAATGAATACTGGAAATCTTTTTTCTTTGTCATGGGCTCGTCATTGAAAGTAATAGCAATAAAAGGCACGTGGAAGGCCTTGAGAACACTGAACTCCTAAAACATCTCTGGTCCTGGATGGTAAAATAGTTTGCACCTTGAATAAATAGCATTGCTTTGCCAAGTGCTACAAAAGCCAGCAATAAGGCCAGATACTTTCTTCCTTCGCTTCATCTGAATATTCAGCTAACAGTCGGTGTTGATTAACTACAGTGGTACCTCGGTTTGCAAACACAATCCATTCCTCGGAGGCGTTCATTCGCCGAAGGCACGCTTCTGCTCGTGCGCGAAGCACCGATAGAGCACTTCTGCGCACGCTGCGCAGATCGCGTCTGCGCATCCGATGCTGCAGAACCCGGATGTAAACACTTCTGGGTCTGCGGCGTTCGTAAACGGAGGTTTGTGTAAACGGAGGTAGGCGTAAACCGAGGTTCCACTGTACTATGCACTTAGCACTATACTTGCTGAGCTCCATAATAAACATTGACAGTGTGTACCTCCGTTGTGCACATAGTAGAATGTGGTACGTTATCTCCTTTGCATACACAATCATATTAAAGATCCTCAGCATGTTGCTTAAAATTGTCTGTATCCAACTAGACCATAGAAAGCATCTTTATGATAAATCAGATCATAGAATTGATTGTAGAGTTGGATGTGATCCCAAGGGTCATCTAGTCCAACCCCCTGCAATGCAGGAATCTCAACTAAAGCATCCATCCATGACAGATAACCATCCAACCTGTGCTTAAAAACCTCCAAGGAAGGGGAGTCCACACTGTCAAACAGCTCTTACTGTCAGAATATTCTTCCAGATTATCTGGCTCAGTATTGCCTATACCAGAGATGGGGAAAATGTGATCCTCCAAATGTTGCTGGACTCTCTCCCATGATCCCCACTCAGCATGGTCTGTGGTCAAGGATGATGGGAGCTGGAGTCCAGTAACATATGGAGGGCCACAGGTTTCTCCATCCTTGTTACATCTGTTTCCTACACAACAGACTTGGGAATTGGGCCAAAACTAACAAAATGAATTTCAATGTAGAGGTAGGCAGGCACTTAGGCAGGAAGAACCAGCATGCCCTGTATAAGATAGGCATGTAGTCCAGCTTGCTAGCTTTCATTTCTTTTCCTCTCAGCTTTATAAGCTCACAGCCACTTCCATGGAACAGGGGCTTTGAAAGATAGAGCCAGAACCATAGTTAGTGAATTCAGACAACATGCCGAACCACAGTTTGCTAAACCTACTTCAAAATGCCGTTTGAAAACCCAACCCATGTCATGGATTCTGATTCTGAGTGTGTGCAAGTTGCAAAACCAGAGGAATCTGCGTTATACCAGGTCAATACTATTTGTCCATCTAGCCCAGTATTGTATACTGTGGCTGGCAGTGACTCTCCAGGGTCAAAACACTGGGAGGTCTTGCCCATCACCTATCATTCGAAGTTTTTAAGTGGAGGTGCCAGGAATTCTGCATGCAAAGCATGTTCTCTACCACTGAGCTATGGCGCCTCCCAATTCAACTTGAGCCAGTATGGAAATAAGTTTTCATATGCCTGCTTTAGTTGCTAATTTGAAAAATTAAACTTGCATGATGAACCATCAATGCTATTAGAAATATATGGAATCCCCTTTTATTTAGTATTGTCAGCTTTTACAGCTTGTACATGAGAATGCCTTAGGCAAGATTTGAAACACACAAACTTCTATGAATAAAAATTAACTTTTTCTATAATCCTTCCCTGTCTCTTCATTCTTCTCCCTTTTCTACCATAAAAAGCCTAGTGATCCAAACAGAATCTCCGGGATAACCTTCTAAACACATAACACATAAAGGGGGAAAGATCTGCAGGTATTAAGATAGATACATCACAAACTATAGGGAAGGCCCTTCACACTGTGTCACATAATCCTTTTC
The DNA here is from genome assembly GCF_963506605.1 of Zootoca vivipara. Taxonomy (NCBI): domain Eukaryota; kingdom Metazoa; phylum Chordata; class Lepidosauria; order Squamata; family Lacertidae; genus Zootoca; species Zootoca vivipara. The sequence continues at coordinate 56,513,248 of NC_083285.1, read as the reverse complement.
CTTGCAGCTGCCACCATAAAATTTGAAATACGAACACCAATTTCCCACCTCCTTAATGTGCTCTTCTGCAGTAAAGTGTGCAAGGAGCCCTATACATTCAAATCAAAATGCACCCCACCATGAGGCAATGGTTTTATTTTATGCTTATAGCATACTTCTCCTTCATTTCAAAACACCTCACCAGAAATATCAGCTTCACCTAAAAAAAAAAATGCAACCCAAAACCTGCCATAAAACCTGCAAAACAAGGAGAAATAAAATCAGCAGTATGAGCAAAGCACGTAGCAGCCGCAAGTAACCTCTACCTCATCTGCAAACCCCCTGAAATAAAAGTTTTTTACACAACAGCAAGAGACCAAGAGTCAGGGGGCCAAATGAACATCCTGGGAAATAGAATTCCAAAGCCTGACTTCAGTGGCCCTCACCTACATACACACCCATCTAACCTCAGAAGAACATATATGAAGCCACCTTATACTGAGTCCGACCATTCTTAGCTCCATCTAGCTCAGAATTTTCTGGCAATGCTACTGTATGGTTGTGGATGGGGGTCTTTCCTAGTCTTACATATAAATGCCAGGGATTGAACCTGTAACCACCTGTATGCCAGAGCTATGGCTGAGCCTATGGCTTCTCTGAAAAGGCAGCAAGACACAGAGCTTGGGACTCAGCTGAGTGAGAAAGTAGGTTTCATATGTGCAAAGGCAGTTCTTAAGGTATCTTCCACCCCAGGTCATGTAAGGTTTCAAATGCACTTGGAATTGGGTTTATGTAAGGTTTATCAGCACTTGGAATTGGGCCCAGAAGCAATTATAGAGCCAGTCAAGTTAGTTTTGGAGTCCACATTCTCCCTATAGACAAGGGTGTTTTGATAACCTGCACCAGTATCAAAAATACATCCTGCGAATTAATACAGTGAATTAAAACAACGAAGAAAAGGCCGTAGATAAAGATTGTATTCATCTAGAATATGGCAACTTCCCCGTGTTTTTAGTTTGTCACAAACGTGTGTGAACAGTCATATAGGTACTGTAGTTAATAGAGTAACACAGAGAGAGACTCAAAGATATGCGTTATGGTGCAGTATATTTACTTTAAACTCTTTTAATATTTAAAAACCTCAGAGCAACAATAAAACAGCATCATAAAAAACAGATGCAAACATATAAACAGCAAAACAGTGCTAATGGTTTCCACTTCTCATATTTTACTGAGACTAAAAGGCTTGTGCCTGTGACTAGGCCTGAGGAAGAGAGCTCAACCAGCATAGGAGGGTAGTTGCTAGGCAACCAGTGACATTCATTCTCTAGTACAGGCTTCCTCAAACTCAGCCCTCCTGATGTTTTTGGCCTACAACTCCCACGATCCCTAGCTAGCAGGACCAGTGGTCAGGGATGATAGGAGGTCAGGGATGATGGGAATTGTTGTCTCAAAACATCTGGAGGGCCGAGTTTGAGGAAGCCTGCTCTAGTACTTCTCCCATGCTTTGTAAACAGGCCTTGTGCTGAACTATTTGTGGGGTGACAAGGAATAGATAGGATAAGATGGGGCAGGATGTAAAGGTTGCCAAGTACCTGGATATTTTTTTAAAAATCTGGTGTCTAGAAACTCAACTCATCTATTTAAAGGCACAGACACTAGATTTCAAACTCTGCTTAAAGTAACTAATTGACTCTGCAATCCTATATATATATTGAACTGGTAATAAGCCAGATTTAACTCAGTGGAACTTACTTCTGAGTAAACGTACATAGGGCTATGCCGTTAGCATTACAGCTGCTGAATGCCCTTCAGAGGGCGAGGGCGCCAGAAGTTGAAGTTGAGGCTTTTGACACACCTTTCTCCATCTGGGGTAAGTGATAATGTAAACCAGGGGCGTCCATTTTCTTCTGTTGAGCATGGCCTCTCATTCTGCAAAGGTTTGTCTCAGGGGCCAGAAAGGTGTATAGACACACAAGAGCCAGGATGAATAATACAATTGCTGTCTTCTAGCATAGCGGTGGGCAGAATTATCTACTGGTGATCTCTGGGTGATTTCAATCTTATCTTACTTCAACAACAAAAATGCTACCCCCTGCTAAATTATACTGGCTTTGGAGGAGAGGGGATACTTTTGGGTGGAACGACTTATGACTCAGTCCAGTTCTATCATCATCGCTATCATTTTATGTTACAGTATTAGGAGGTATTTGTCAAAATAAAAGCAATTACTGGAGAAAATCTCTCTAAATGTCCAGAGTCAATGCTGCTGCTCAGTCTTTTCATGGGAGAAAATATTAACTTACAGCTCAAACCTCTAATAAGTTCTCTTTTACTAGCATAGCAGACAGACTCATAATAACGAGATACTGGAAAAACTGACTAACAAAATAAAATCGGACAAGGTTTGAAGCACAAAGACTCATTTGCAACTGAATGGTACAGCTTTGATATGTACAGGACTCCCCCTCGCATTATAAAACCTTCCAGTTAACATAAATTATTTATGTTATTTCTATACAAATGGTAGTCTGGAATAAGAACTTATCATGTTATTTGGATGTTATTTTGCACGCATTGCCTATACACCATCTTATGGACTCAGTCCAGTTCTGGTACTCAAAACAAATTCCTGGGTTCAACATTTTTATTACAGTACTAGTGTATTTCAGCCCGTTCAATAACGGGCGCTAGAACATCCTGGGGTTCGGAGAAGCGCTTGCGCAGCGCTTCTCCGAACCCTGGGACCTGTCCTTGCTGTCGGCGGCAGGAGGACAGGAACGAAGGAGGAGAAAGCGCTGTTTTCTTCTCCTCCGTTCCTCTCCCGCAGCCGCCGACAGCAAGGAGACATCCCAGGGTTCGGAGAAGCGCTTGCGCAGCGCTTCTCCGAACCCTGGGACCTGTACTTGCTGTCGCCGGCAGGAGAACAGGAACGAAGGAGGAGAAAGCGCTGCTTTCTTCTCCTCCGTTCCTCTCCCGCAGCCGCCGACAGCAAGGAGACATCCCAGGGTTCGGAGAAGCGCTTGCGCAGCGCTTCTCCGAACCCTGGGACCTGTCCTTGCTGTCGGCGGCAGGAGGACAGGAACGGAGGAGGAGAAAGCGCTGCTTTATTCTCCTCCGTTCCTCTCCCGCAGCCGCCGACAGCAAGGAGACATCCCAGGGTTCGGAGAAGCACTTGCGCAGCGCTTCTCCGAACCCTGGGACCTGTCCTTGCTGTCGGCGGCAGGAGGACAGGAACAGAGGAGGAGAAAGCGCTGCTTTCTCCTCCTTCCTTCCTCTCCCGCAGCCGCCGACAGGAAGGACGCGGGACACAAACCCCTATCTCGCCGCCGCTGCTTCGCGGCCTCCCGCCGCTCCTCTCACGGGCCAGGGAGGGTTGTGAGGAGGAGGTCTCTGCCGGCCTCCACCCTCGCTTCCCTGACGTTCTGGCCGGGAGCGGCGGTTGGAGGAGGCAGGGGGGGGGAGTGCGCGTGTGCAGTCTCTGCTGTCCAATCCCTGTGTCCCTGGCGCACATGCGCAGTACCCCAGGGATACACTGGACAACTTGGACGCAGGGACAACTTGGACTTTATTATATAGGATTATTTTATTTTAGTGTATATATTTCACATGAGGCTTAGTGATCTTGGGGTTCAAATAAAAATACAAAGTACAAAATACAAAAATACAAATGCAAGCCTGACATCACCCTACCCTTTACCTAGCAAATAGGGGACTTTATGGTAGTCAAAGAGAGGATGGTGACATAGCAAAGCAGTGCTGCACATAGACGCTCTTCAGATGTTCCTAAAATCTATCCGTGTGGTGATGTGTGTGCTTCCCCTCCACACACACCTATTTAATTGAGTGGAAAGAAGAATTTCAGGAGAATTGTAAGTGTATTCAACTAAATGTGCTTATTCCTCACTGTGATCAGGAACCCTGTGCCATCAGGATTCCCAATCACAGGGGCACAGTGGGATAGGGCCGCTGCCTGTAGCCCCTTTACCAAGAATGGAGAATTTGTGGCTCTCCAAAAGATGTTAGACTACACCTTCCACTATCCCTTACCACTGGGGCTAATGCGAGGTGTAGTACAGGCATCCCCAAACTTCGGCCCTCCAGATGTTTTGGACTACAATTCCCATCTTCCCCGACCACTGGTCCTGCTAGCTAGGGATCATGGGAGTTGTAGGTCAAAACATCTGGAGGGCCGCAGTTTGGGGATGCCTGTTGTAGTACAACGAGATCGGGAAGGCCACAAGTTCTCCTTCCCTGCACTACACAGATAGGCTTCAAGAAGACCTGAATATGACATGTGAAAGGCACATGGCACATCTCATGTTCTGACAATCTTGCTCCTGGATAATTCTGTGGGTACCTGAAAATAAAAGTGGTGCTTGTGTACACTAGGGGTTGGGGGACATTTTTCAGCCCAAGTGTTACTTGTCCTTCTAGTCAACCTTCTGCAAGTTACATGCCAGTGACCGGTGGAATCAGAAGCAAAAGTGGACAGAGTAATTTTAACTAGACAAGGCAGCTAGACTGGGTGACTGGGAGTGGATGCTGAGACCATATAACACTGGTCCTGAAAGACCTACATTGGCTCCCATTACATTTCCAAGCACAATTCAAAGTGTTGGTGTTGACCTTTAAAGCCCTAAACAGCCTCGACCCAGTATACCTGAAGGAGCGTCTCCACCCCCATCGTTCTGCCTGGACACTGAGGTCCAGCTCCAAGGGCCTTCTGGTGGTTCCCTCACTGTGAAATGTGAGCTTACAGGGAACCAAGCAGAGGGCCTTCTCGGTGGTGGCGCCCACCCTATGGAACGCCCTCCTACCAGATGTCAAGGAAATAAGCAACTATCTGACTTTTAGAAGACATCTGAAGGCAGACCTGTTTAGGGAAGTTTTTAATGTGTGATATTTTATTCTGTTTTTAATCTGTTGGCAGCCGCCCAGAGTGGCTGGGGAAACCCAGCCAGATGGGTGGGGTATAAACAAACAAACAACAACAAGAAGAAGAAGGCACAGTAGTGTAGATGGTGGGCTGGTCAGAGTTCCAAGAGCTAGCGCCAGACCTAAAGTTCCCACCCCTGGTATACACTTACAGTGGTACCTCGCAAGATGAATGCTTTGCGCAACGAAAAACTTGCAAGACAAAAGCATTTTGCAATCTTTTTGTTGACTCGCAAGATGAATTTTTCTATGGCCATGCTTCGCAAGACGAATTTTTTTGTTTCTTTTCTTCTTCTTTTTTGCTTTGTTTAAATTGGAAAACTGCAAGACAAAATTTTCGCAAGACAAAACGACCCATGGAACGAATTAATTTTGTCTTGTGAGGCATCCCTGTACTATCTCTTCGTATTGTCCCTTCGTTGGGATTTGGCTCAGTTTTTTGAAATCACAAGATGATGAAGGTGACCTTTCTCAACAAAGCTTTGTTGATTTTTATGGAATTCAATATTTTCTGGGTGCCTCTGGCAACCTTACAGAATAGAATTGTGCACACTGATATTTACTTAGCTGCTATGTGTTTAAAAAGTACAATGTATTCCTGACATCTATTGACCTTTTTTTTTTAAAAAAAGAATGCCTTATGTATTCTAATTAATCAAGGGATTGGAAGCTTCTATAATGCTTCTGATGTAAATGCAGCCATTGATAGTTTTATTTGGCAGCTGCCCTGATTGAATGCATTAGATTGGACACTCATTGAAGCCAATGATTTGAAAGCAGCATAACTTGACCAGAGTTTATCAGATTATGATTTAGGAACACATGTAGCTCCTTTACCAGATCATTGGTCCCTTTTGCTTAGCATTGTCTCCTCTGACAGCATCTATTCATGGTCACAGGCAAAAAAACTTTCCCATCTCACCTGCTTTCTGATCCTTTAACTGAGGATGCCAGAGCGAGAGATTGACCCTGGAACCATCTGCATGTGAAGCATGTGTTCTATCACTGAGCTGTAGTCCTTGTCAGCCATGGTAGAATCTGAAAAATGCTAGCCAGTTACGGAGATGTTTTGAGAGGAAGGAATGGGGGGGAAATAATATTGTTAATTTAGGATTACAGCCAAGCAATGGATCACCAAGGAAAAATACAGAAGTTCCCTTCAACCCAAAGTATTTGTACCCATCCCACTGGGTGGAAAGTAGTCAATACCAGAATTGTTTAGCACAGAACTGAACATCCTAAGAATTTACTTTCAACAGAACCTTTTGGGCTTCAAAGTACAGTATATGAGAAAATGGGCATGTGCTTGTAAAATATTGGGTTCCAGAGGTGGGACTGAGCCCTGTGGTCAGTATTGTGGGGCTTCCGTGCCTGCACCCAGCATCACAAACAAAACAGATAATTCAAAAGAAGGCAATAGATGCAAACAAATTGTGTTTGTGCATAGTTTTGCTCAGCATGGTACAAAATGATCCTTTTTAAAAGCCCTGATAGGTCTGATGTGGGGAAAAGATCGAAGAAAATTCATTTAAGAATTCTCTTAATACTGTATATTCCTGCGTATAAGACTACTTTTTAACCCAGGAAAATCTTCTCAAAAGTTGGGGGTCGTCTTATATGTCGGGTCGTATTTCTTATACGGTGAGTATATCCCAAACTCTGTATTTTAACTGGAAAAGTTGGGGATCGTCTTATACGCCCAGTCGTTTTATATGCCAGAATATACGGTAGATTTCCTTGCTTTCCTGTGACCGATCTTCCATCAAAAGCAGTGGCCTGGTCTGAAGCTGCAAAGATGCAGTTTGACCAGTTCACTTTACAGTTCTGTGGTTAGTTTCTCTGAGGGCTTGTTTTCTCTCTACTAAGGCTTGTGTCAGTGGCTTCCACATCAGATACCAAATACAGTGGTACCTCTACTTATGAATTTAATGCATTCCGAACACACATTTGTAAGTTGAAAAAAATTGTAAGTTGAATCCCATAGGAGGAATGCATTGGGAGAAAAAAATTGTAAGTAGAAAAAATCCTATCTAAACTGCATCCAAGATGGCGGATGGAGCTCCATTCGTAAGTAGAAACATTAGTAAGTAGAGTTATTTGTAAGTAGAGGTACCACTGTACTGATTTCTACTTCTGATTCCCAGACTCCAAGTATAATGGCTAAAAGATTGAGCTGTGAACCAGAATGTCCCTGGTTGCACCATGCAAGCCGTTACCTTCTCAGGTCTAGCCCCTACCCCACCTCCATGTCTACAATACTGTATATAGATAACACTTTCATATATTATAGGTTTGTTGTAAGGATTACAGAGAGAATGGCTAGGATTAAAAGAAAGAAATACTTCAGTCAAGCATAGGAAGTCTTATGAGATCTACTTTTTTAAAAAACTGAAATGCTGAGTTCTGTCAACTGGAGCTAGACACAAAATAAACACTGAAGGGCAGAACTAGAAACAAAATGGCAGAGCCAATTACCGACTTGCCCACCCCAGACACTGGGGTAATTTGCATATGCAATTGACAATATACTTCTGAGTACAGGTAAGGGATTCTAATTGCCTTCTTTGTGGGGTAGGAAACTTTTTGCTGTGGTTATTGAACAACTGGGAGTCATAAGCTCTTGCTGATCTACAGCAAATTATCCAATATTCCTCCACTGTGGGAAACTATGTAGACTTCATGGTTTTTTTAAACAGCTAATTTTTTTGCCATATTGCAAATTGCTTTTGAAACCCCAGCCCCTTATTTTCAAAAGCAGTTTATTCTGTTGCACATTCTACTGCTGTTTGCAGTGTAAGTGTAAAGTCTACTTGGTACTGACAAAATTAGCTTCTCAGCCTTTAAGATCCTGGACAAAGTACATGAGGCCTTTAACACAGACTTCCCTAACCTGGCACTCTCCAGCTATTTTGGACTACAACTCCCATCAGCTCCAGCCAGCATAAAGTGTAGTATAAATTCTTATTAATATTAAGTACAGTGGTACCTCTAGTTACGAACTTAATTCGTTATGGAGGTCCGTTCTTAACCTGAAACTGTTCTTAACCAGAGGCGTGCTTTCGCTAATGGGGCCTCTTGCTGCTGCTGTGCCGCTGGCACACGATTTCCGTTCTCATCCTGGGGCAAAGTTCTCAACTCGAGGTAACTCTTCCAGGTTAGCGGAGTTTGTAACTTGAAGCGTTTGTAACCTGAGGCGTTTGTAACTCGAGGGTACCACTGTATGTGCAAAGTTTCTGCCCATCCAAATCCATGCACCTCACAGAAACAGTAGTTGCTGAGTAGCTTCCTACCCTCACTGCAGAACGATTGCAAAGGAGGCAACGATTGCAATGGGGAATGATGCAAATTGCAATGGGGAATGATGGTTAACTTTATGGGTGGGGGTAGTGTTCAGACAAATAGCTATCAGTTTGCTTAATTTTTTTAAAAGTCACAGAAAATGGAAATTATTTTTAGGAACATTCTATACAAGGGAAAAAAGCCAAAGGGCACTTCAGAGGAGTGATGTTATCTCTGTCCCTGGCATTCCTTACCAAGAAGTTGGCTCGGTCAAGGATTGAAATAAATAAATCTTCTGTCAGCTTTCACAAAACAGCTAAGTGGGCTGCACACTTATGAAAAACAGCTCCTTTTGGTTGATCTGTGTACTGCTCATCGCCAAATGCTTCCAAAACATAAAACTGTTGAGCTGAGGAATAAAACACTTGCCTATTTAAGGATGTTTACATCTTACAACCAGATTTTTTAAACCACCATATTAGCACATTTACCCATAAAATAATGCAGCAGGATGATAGAACTTTAAAGTGATGCATCTCGTGTGCAATACTGGTACAGTATCTGCTTGACTTTAATAGTAAATGTGACAATCTATTATATAACTTCCTTTGGTGGTGGATGGCTGGATGGATAGTGAGGTTGTATACTGAATACTTTTTCATATAAAACTACTAAATACTGTCTTCTCAGTTTGCCTTTGCAACAACCCTGGGATAGGATGATTGCTGTAACTTGCCCAGACTGCAAAACTTAGTCACTGGTATAAGACACATATAAATCTGTCTTACAACTAATCAGATTGTTTGGTCCATCTAGGCCAGTGTTGTCCACTCAAACTAGCAGGATCTCTCCCAAGCTATTGGGCCTTTCAAAAATCTGTTACCAGTGATCCTTTTAACTGGACATATAGATTAAAACTGGAATCTTCAGCAAACACATGTTCTACCAATGAGCTATGCCCTTCCCATTGAGTGTGTCACACTTTTTAACCATAAATATCTTTTGGGATCAACTACACTATTCAGTATTCAAAAAATTATGTAAATCATAACTGGGTTATTTGGTATATATGTTTGTTGTCGTAACAGAGCCTGAGTAAGATATAAATGTCTACTGTGTTGACATCAAAAATCAATTAATATATTATGAAATTAATTTTTAACACACACAAATAGCCATAGATTGTAATATAAAAAGATCAACGTACAGACTAAGCCATCTTAAACAATCATGTTACCATATTATAGAAATGTGATCCTAACTATAAGTATTTAACTCCAGTTATCAACAGTTAAACTTACCTTTATCATATGAACATTAACAGGACTATTTATCCAGTTTGTTTCTAAAACTAACCTCATTTCTTGCTAACCATCGTTGTGTTATGAATGTCTTAAACTAGAGCTAATTATTGCTTCTTCCTGAAATGGTAAAAATACTCCAGTAACTACATATCCTGCCAACAGTCCCATTTTTATGTGCTCTGGAAACAGGCACATAATTACAGTGGGGTCATTGCAGCGCAATACACTTTTGCCAGGGCCCTAACACTTAACAAAATCTTGTATCATGTCCTATGCCTGTTGTCTTCCTGCTCTGAATTTTATAGTCCTGTTGCTAGAAACATGGAACAGATCAAAACAGAAGCAGTTATTAAAATTTATATGCTAATGCAAATGTGAACTTGGTCATTATGCAGTCTGTTTTGAAATGTCACATTAATATCCCCTGAAAATTTGGGGGCAGGAGTTGAGATTCACTGACTTTTGAAATCTTGGTTCTTGCATCACCTTAGTGCTCTTTCATTACCCAAAATTCATTTTGCATTTGCTATGCCTCCTGGTTCTATAAGTTTGTCGCTGGGAGATGATAAAGCCCTATTTTGGCAGAGCCTAGTTACAGTGGTGTTGGCGATGGTGGTTTTTATCATCGTTATGAGAGATGGTGGACTCTCCTTTCTTGGAGTTTTTTTTAAAGCAGAGGTTAGATGACTATCATGTATGATCTAGTTGAGATTCCTGCATAGTAGGGGGTTGGACTAGATGACCGTCATGGTACCTTCTAACTCTACGATTCTATGGTGCTATGGTTTTATTATTATTTACCCTTCATGGCTCTGGTCAAAATACCAGACAAAAATACGAATAAGCTTTAATCGGTCAACTTTTTCATAGGCAGGGTAGTTAATGGATTCACTCAGTGCTCTGTTGAAAAGGGGATTCTAATCCATGTTAATAAGTGAGAACTGAGGGAAGAAGTGATAGCAGTTCCGTATTTATTAACCCAAACCAATGAGCATAAACATGTGTATGCATGCAACAGACTGAGGTGGGAGAGCAGACTTGTATACCATTTTTGAATGCTCCCCTAGGTTTAAAAAATACAGCAACAACAATTAAACTCTAGTAGGAAGAAATGTAGCATAGCAAAGAAAGGAGTTCTTCAGTTTTCTCCTTGGAGGTGGTTGCTCTACCCAACAGTATCCTCACTGGGCGACATCTGTAAATTAAGCCTACACCTCTTACGTTGCATTACTTGTCAATATAAGGTAGACATTTTCCAGAAACAAAGCAGAAATTCCCTCTTATTAGTTCTTTTTCAAGCCCTGCTTTTTAATAACAGTTTTCATGGTCAAATATCTTATTAGGAGAATCAACCAGAATAAAATTTGGCTCATTGATGGAAACAAATACAATGCTTTCACATTCCGGATCAATGCTCACAATGCACTTTCCCCCCTGTTAATTTTTGTCCCCCAGTTCCCAGTGTAAATGGCGTAGAGGAACCCAGTATTGCGAAGAGACTGCGTGGCACACCAGAGCGGATTGAACTGGAGAATTACCGTCTCTCGGTACAACGGGAAGAGGAATTGGAAGAAGTCCCTGAGGAGACCTTGGCAGAGCACAACCTGAGCAGCGTGCTAGACAAAGGAACAGAAGAGGATGTACCCAGCAGGTTATTTTTCTTTTTTAAAAAGCCTTAATTTATTTAAAACATGTCTTGGCTGCCTTTCTAAAGAATGCCTGTTCAAGGTGGCTTGAAAGAGCAGAAGTTTTAAAAATGTCGATAATACAAAAAGGCTCAGAGTTTCCCCCTTTAAAACCAATAAGGCTTGTATCAAATGCAGTACAACGCTGACTAAGGATTCTCACATGTGCAACAGGACTTTCTCCCCTCTCCTCCACCTGCATATGCTGTATGCCCTCTCCAAATCTACTCTGGAGGGTTGGGGAAAACCCCAGAACAAATTTATGGGGTGCAGAGGAGAGAGGGGAGGAAATCCCATTGCACTAGGGTTGCCATATTTCAAAAAGTGGAAATCTGGGCACAAAAGTTGTTGAGCTTTTTCTTTTCCTTTTTTGCCAGTTGGTTTTTTGCCAGAGGTTTCTGAGCAACTTTTAATGAAATTCGGAAAAATCTGTACTTCCAACATGGGATGCCATACGTCCAGATTTTCCCGGATGTTTCAGCAATTTTCTGCCCAAATGCTGTTTAAGAGAGCCGAATACCGGCTGTGTCTGGGAAATTCTGGACGTATGGCAGCCCTACATTGCGCAAGCAGGAAATCTTGTGCTTATGGGGCACTTAGCACTACAGTAGACAGAAGCCAAAACATTCTCAGCCAGCTAGTTAAAATACATTTCACAGTTCTAACAACCACAAGCCAAGCCAAAAAGCACTAAGCAGGAATAGGCCAGTCAGAGAACAGATGACTTTCAAACCTTTTGAAAAACTTGAAGTAAAACTTACAGTAACACAAAGTGCAATGAAACAGAACAAAAAAAAGTTACTATTGAAATAACAACCATATCCATGCAAAAAAATCAGATAAGACACATTGCATCATAAGCCAGTTTACTGGCCAAAGTTTGCTTGAAGGTGCCTAGTCCTGAGAGATGTGACTGGCTGGGCCTTGTTCTCTCCCCCTTCATCCACTGTGAGTGGAAAAGGAACTTGGGGAATATGATTTTTAGCTGAAGAATGACACTAGTTTATCATTTTTAAAGGCATTTACAGGTCATCTTTCTGGACAAAGTCCTCAAGGTGGAAAAGGGTTAAGCAGCTTCACCTCACTTTTCTTCCACTTGAACACAGCTTGCACTAGGATCCTTTCTGCTTTAAAATAAATATTTTAGAAGAAAGAACCTGAATTCCACTTTTTTTTGTAATTTGAGCATGTGTTCTGCACTTTGACAGGGACTTGCATACTATTTTTAAGTGACAGTAAACATAAAACTTATTTTTTTCCTTCTTCCAACAAAGCAAAGCCAACATTCCTCCTTGAGGGCCTAGCTATCTGTCAAGCAATGTACTAAAATAAAAAGCTGTTTTTAAAAAATAATTCTTAACACAAATGTTTGGAAAAACACATTCTTAGGAGTTGAGAAAATCACAATGAACATTTCTTTGTCTAGATAAAATTCCCAAAAGGATTATGCATTTCAGAAGGTTGCCCATAATTTCACTTAACAGCCTTGTTTTAAAAAGTCGTGAAAAACCTGTTCCCACATCTTTTGTGAAAATAGATGGCTAAGCAACAAATGGAAGGTTTCGCAGTTTATGTGAATAAAGACAGAATCCCACTGCTATTCTTAATTGTAACAAAAGTAACAATATTTTTGCCAGGAAACAAGCCAAACAAAAACAAGATAAATTTAGTGTATACTTTTGCTGCTACAATTCCAAGTGAAATGAGTTGGAGAAACAGTATGCACCTCCTAATCTTTTCAAATATTTTTTGTACTGGAGAATTTCCTGCTGGATTTTGTCCAATGGATAGGGGGGAAAGGGTAAAAACAAATGACAAAGAAAAGAAGGGTGAATACCTGTTGATTTAGCCTCCAGGAGAGGAGGAGCTTGCTTTTCTACGAGGAATATGTAACAGGCCTATAAAGATTAAATGTTGTTTTCTTCTTCTAATAGGATCATTCCTCAGTAAGGCATATGCTGAAATGAAAGAGGCTGTCATTCCATTGATACTGGTTGTGTCTGAGTGGGGGGATCACTAGTTACCTTCCTCTCATGATTGGCTCTTTTTTGACTTTTTGGAATAAGGGACCACAGAGGCCTCAAACTGGCTGCAAACTGAGAGTGGGGAATAAAAAACCCCTGACATTTGACATGTAGGTTGTGTTTCAGTGAAATTCTGATTCAATTCTGTTTTGAATGACCCCAATCTGTCATAGTCAAGTGGGGAACATGTGGCCATGGTTGGGGAAAAGTGGCCTCGTGGACTCCCTAGCAGGCCAAGATTGGTCTATGGGCCGCAGGTTGACCACTCCTGGGATAGATGGACAAATACTCTGACCTGGTGTGAGGCAGTTTGTTTTGTTTTGTTGGCTATGATTATTTTAAAACAACCATCTGCTTGTACGCACGGGGGGGGGGATCCTGTTGAAGTATCATCTACTAACTTTTCTGTTTTTCCTCTGCAGTAGTTCAGAATCTGAGATGGAGGAAGAAGAGGAGGAAGAAGAACAACCACAGCAGCCCACCTCTGACCTGGGTGGTGTGCCTTGGAAAGAGGCTGTGCGGATACATGCCATGCTGAAGGGCAAGAGTGAGGAAGAGCTGGACACAGAGAAGAATCATGACAATGAAGCAGAGGAGGAAGAGGAAGAAGAGGAGGAGGAGGAGGGAGAAGAAGAGGAAGAAGTCTCTAGTGAAGGTTAGTAGATAGTTTTGATTGCTTCTCGGGATATGGATTTGGATATGTATATTAATTTTATTTTTCCAATGCTATTCAATTTATATCTTGCCATTGATCCTGAAGGAGCCCAGGCTGGCATATTGATCCTAGATTGCCATCAAACAGAATAAATAATCAAATATAAAGTGCATCTCCCATTTCTTTTGGAAAACTTGGAAGTCAGTGCAAAGACTGCAAACCTGCTGGAGACTCGTGTTTCGGGACTACTGGGAAGTCCCATGAAGAATCTTTAGAAGAAGTATTTGGGCCCAAGGTGGTGCTCTTCATCAAGTTGGCAGTCATTAAAATTTTATTTTCTCTAACCTAGCTCTCTCTCTCTCTCTCTCTCTCTCTCTCTCTCTGGTTTTCATCTCTGGAACACTGTTCCAGGATTTCATTTTTAAGTCTGCAAATTTATGTCTGGGAATCAACATAGAATTGGAAGGAACCCCAAGGGTCATCTGGTCCAACCCCCTGCAATGCAGGAATTTCAGCTAGATCATACATGACAGATTGCCATCCAACCTCTGTTTAAAAACCTCCAAGAAATAACAGTCCATCACCTCTTGTGGGAGTCTATTCCACTGTCAAACAGCTCTTAACTGTCAGAAAGATCTTCCTGATGTTTAGTCAAAATCTCCTTTCTTGTAACTTGAATCCATTGGTTCAGGTCCTATCCTCCAGAGGAGAAGAAAACAAGCTTGCTTCATCCTCCATGTGACAGCCCTTTAGATATTTGAAGATGGTTATCATATCTCCTCTCAGTCTCTCTAAACATAACACATTTCCTCAATCATTCCTTATAAGGCTTGGTTGCCAGACCCTTGATCACCTTAGTCACCATTTTCTGCACATGTTCCTACTTGTTGATATCCTTCTTAAATTGTGGTGCCTAGAACTGGGCACAGTATTTCAGGTGTGGTCTGACCAAAGCAGAATAGAGCAGGACTAGTGACTTCCCTTGATCGGGACACTGTGCTTCTGTTGGTGCAGCCTAGAATAAAAGTAGCTTTCTTTCTTTTTTGCTGCTGCACGTTGACTCCTTTGAAACTTGTGGGCTACTAAAACCCCTGGATCCTTTTCACATGTACTATTTGCAATCCAGGTGTCACCCATCTTAAATTTATGCACCTGGATCTTCCAGCCCAGGTGTAGAACTTCACATTTGTCCCTGCTGAAATTCATTTTGTTAGTTTTGGCCCAGTTCTCCAATCTGTTGAGGTAATCTTGAATCCCCATTCTGTCTTCTGCAGTATTGGCTGCCCCTGCCAGTTTGGTGTCATCTGCAAATTGGATGAATATTCCCTCCATACCTACATCCAAGTAATTCATAAAGATATTGAACAACACTAGGCCAAAGAGAGAACCTTGCAGCACCCCAGTTGTCACATGTTGCATTCAGACTTAAAACAGAGTTATAATTTGAGGAGCCAGTTCAACAGGCAGGTACTCCTCCATAGCAAAAGGCTTGAGAAAGAGCCAAAGCTTAATTGTAGAATGCATGTTTTGCATGCAAAAACACCCTGGGCTCAATCCCCAGCAGCTTTGGGTAGGGCTGAGTGAGACCTCTCACTGAAACTGTCAACTTGTCAATGAAACTGTCAACTGTCACTGAAACTGTCAACTGTCAATCCTATTCAGAATAAGGGAATTGCCGTTTAAAAAAGGGGGAAAGTTGACAGTTATGCCCTGGAGAGCTACCACCAGACAATGTAGGCTATACTGAGCTAGATGGACAAATGGTCCATAGGTAGCTTTTTATGATCCTACATCAGGCATCCCCAAACTTCGGCCCTCCAGATGTTTTGGACTACAGTTCCCATCATCCCTGACCACTGGTCCCCTTAGCTAGGGATCATGGGAGTTGTAGGCAAAACATCTGGAGGGCCGCAGTTTGGGGATGCCTGTCCTACATGATGGCAGCTGGGTGAGATCAAAGGTCCATTGCCAGGGTTAGGGAAGTAATGAAAGATTGATTTGCCTGCAGCCCAAGGAAGTAGTTCAGTAGCAGGGTGAAGAGGCAAGTCAGGGCTGGAACTGTGATTCAGTAAATAGGTTAAGTGAAAAGTTTGGCATGTTTCTGTGGCTGTTGGTGATGAAATGTTCAGAGGTACCTGTATTTATTTGGCTTGGATGTGTTTATATAGGTTTAGAGCAGGCATCCGCAAACTGCGGCCCTCCAGATGTTTTGGACTACAATTCCCATCTTCCCCAACCACTGGTCCTGTTAGCTAGGGATCATGGGAGTTGTAGGCCAAAACATCTGAAGGGCTGCAGTTTGGGGATGATTGGTTTAGAGTCTTATCACAGCTCAGAGCTAGGAGCCAGCAGCAAAGGCAGAAAGGTTGTACAAAGCTTTGCTTCCAGACCAGAAGGACCCCTGCTTTTAGTTATATAGGAGTCTGTATTTGGATCAAGAATTGGATTTTTTTCTCCACAGTTCCTTTATGACTGCTGAAGACATGGGTTAATTGGGGGTGAAAAACTACATGTCTAAACTAGGGATTATCACCTAAGGTAGTTGAAAAATCAAGAGTGAGTCACAAAAAGTGTTGTGTGTAGATATTCATGCTTTCATCTAATGGGAACAGTTCTGCATTAACTGCTTAAGGGAGTATCAGTTACAGATCAGAACCGGCAGGTGTCTCAGTTATTGAAAGTTTTGGGAACAATAAATCTGCATAATATTCAGTCTTCAGGGATTTATAGGGTGTTGGCATTTTAAATTACTTTTGAGGATTGTTGTTTGTGGAGATAGACAGCCTTGCAGCTCAAGTCACTTTTTTTGTCATGGTGGCTGGTACCTGATCAGTTTCATCAGACATATATCTTTGGAGGATGGGGCTCTTCCAAATGAGGAGTTCAGCTTTCGAAATGGGCCTCGTTTGCCAGAGAACTCACATGTCTCTTGCAGGACTTGTGCCTTTTCAGTAAAGGCCATTGATGAGTTAAAGACAACAGAGATCAAGGCAATGAACTTGCTGTTGGAGCTATCACTACATAATATTTCTGTATTTGAATATTGTAAAGTTGCATCTTGGAGACAGATAATCTGGCACCTTCTGCTTCAAGCAGGTTTACAAATGTGAAGTTCTCAGAACTCCTTTACCACCAGCTCACTTAAATTCGCACAACAGAAAGAAATTTAGTTGATGAATGCCTTGGAACAGAGGAGCACTTTCAAGCATGATTTTTTCCCCCTGAACAGATATTGCTTTTTGGCAAGGAAATTACTTGTAACCCTATGTACAGCTGTGATTAATTTATATATACCTGTCATGAAGAGGGAAAGTTTTTTGCAACAGGCACACACAACAAAGTAGACAGGTGTTCATCACATGGGATGGTGTTCCTACACATTGCATTTAATTCTGTACGCGTAAGTGAAATCTGTGTAAGGCTTCTTATAGGTGAAGCAGTCCTGAACCTTTCTGGATTTCCCTAAAACATCGCTGTGTTCTTTCTGATTCTTTGTCCTTCTCTTTTTCTTTGTTCTGCTCTAATTTCTGTATCAATGCTATTTGTTGATGTGTGACTCCCCCTGCTGTAGAGGGAGAGTATTACCCTTGGGAGAGAGAACTTCAGCAAGGCCTCTGGCTTCAACGTCTCTCAAATGAAGAGGACACGGGTACATTTAAAGGTACCCTCACATTGTCATCACCTCCCCTAAAGGGGGGCATTTTACAAAGAGCAGGCCTCACATGAAGCAACAGTGTTTGTTTTTTTAAATTGGTTCACCAAATTTGTTGTAATTGATAATTACTGTTAACTTCCAGATAAGGAGCAAACAAAACCTGTAAATTTACAGCTCAAATTCTGTTTGTTTGATTTCTTGCATCAAATACAACATCTGTGTGATCTGTGTGTCCGATTAAAGACTTGTGAGCATATCTATTAATATTACTAAATTCCTTCTGTGATCAAAGAGAGGATGCCTCTGCCCATCTTCTGTTCCTATTTCTGCTTTGATTCTCTGGGAAGAGAGGTCAAACCAGTGAAAGGTGCTGAGATGCCTACTTTATCTCATGAACCATATTCCTTTTGTTCCTTTTTTGCAGAATACATGATATACTGAAACATAAAACTTCAGTACTTTATATGCAGTTTCAGTTATTATTGTACAAATCAGGTAAAGGACCCAGGAGAATGACTGTTAACAAGGCCAATTAGCTGCCCTCAGATAAACATCTGTACCCCTCTCTCTCTCTCTCACGCACACACACACAAATTCCCATCAGAGAAATGTTCATTTAAGGTCTCTTAACTGGGCTAGTGAAATTGGGAATGGTGAAATACATTCAGAATAAGAAGGTACAGTTTGGGATGGTTGGGTGAGGCCTGCTCTTTGGAAGCCTTGCTAGGTTTCTATGAATTTCCCTTCTACTCTCAATTCTTGCTGGTTGAAACTCACCCTTCTAACTCCTAATGCTGTGTGATGTGGTATAAACACTAACTCTACTTACCCAAGGATTTGCATCAAGGGGACTTGACAGCACGAGGTGCCATGTGGCCACCAGGATTCATCACTCACTTTTGAATAGCATTTTTCCTTCCACGGTTCAGTTTTATAACTCAATTTGTGTCAAATTAGAAAGAAGTACAGGTTTGTGTACTTTTTCTGTGCGCATGGATATCCAGTTACTAGCAGAATGTGACCTTTTCCTATAGTAATAGTTAGGGATGGTGAAGTCTTGATTAATAGTATGCATCATTGAACCATTTTCGCCATGGAGTGGAATTTCCAAACTGCAATCCTGTCTGCATGTGTGGGAGAGGGCGAGTGAGTCTGGAGGGAAGCATAATGCATGCATGATGCTGAATTTTACCTGTCTTCTCTTGCCAGCTTATCTCAGCAAGTAACTTCTTTCATTTTTACCTCCCTTTCCCTGCATTTCTTTCCTATTGTGTGTGCTCCTTTTCCTTCCCTCTCTTTTTCCTCCCTTTTATCCCTTGCCACTCCATCAACATGATCCACCATTGGCCTCTTGCCTGCTAGCTGGAAACCTGAGGCTGCAGCAGATAGTAAATCCGATTGATCCCCTGGCGATCTTGGCAGATGTGCATTGGACACACATCCGTCAGAAAGAGGAGGAGGAAAAACTGGGCCCTACTTCTAAGTCCTCCACCTCCAGAGGTAAACGTGTCTGCTGCGTTGACCCCTTACATCACAAGGACATTTGTTCCCTATTGATTGTATCTCCAGAAAGGCCAACTCTCGAATGTCTTAATGTCACTTTTAGCAATGTTCATTTCAGGTTGGTCTCCGTTTGTTGTTGCTTACAAAGGCCAGCAAAAGGGAATTTTCCAGGCTTGCATCCCTGGTTACATTTACATCCTGATGCTCTCCTACTTATGAGGATCTAATTGTAGCAAGAGAAAGATCTGAATACAGGACTTGATAGACCCTTGGCATGGTTTAGCAGGAAGTTTTAGTGGAATTTTATTTAACTCTGAAAACAAATTGTTATTCTTTGTGTCCACAACTTAGAGCTGTTTGGATCCCAAATTTTGTCTAAAAGCAGGAAGTGCCAATTTTCTTATGATAGTACAATGTTCTCCTGATTAAATTTGGCAGCTCCTTTTGTGACAATACCGTTGGTATCTGGTACGGTTTTGCTTAACATTAGGTAGGAAGGAGAAGATTTAAGTAACTCTACTAGGTGCTAAGTGCTCCAGGTACAGAGGAGGATACGAGAGCAGGAATTGTCTTGGTTTCCTCTTTCAACCAGTTTCAATATGAGCAGAAGTGTCTTAATCTTAAAGTGGGCGGAAGATAACAAAGGTGATTCCACCCTTGCTGAGGCTGAGTGGAAGAGAGGCTCATGTCATTTCCTGCTGTGTCTTACTTTCCCCTGTGAACTTAACAAGGATATCATAGCCAGAGATGGTCCTCTCTCTGAAAAGCTTGTTCAAGGAAGTTTTGGCACCTAGGCTTAGAAAGTGGCTTTTAACGAGCCTGAAAATATGCCATGGAATGGTGAAAAAGTATGAGAACAGGATCACAATGATTGATGTCTGCTAGTATGCCTATGTGGGATATAGTGGAAGGCAGTCCTTTGAGCAGGCCTTTAAGTGTTCTGGGCTTCCTAAAGCAGATAGAAGTAGTTCTCTACTAGTGAGAGCTTGTGATGACAGATAATGCAAGACAGAAATGTGAAAGCAGGTCCCTAAATATCAGGAGCAGAGAGGTGTAGAAAGTTACATAGAAAGGCCAATCCATTTTTTTAAATAAAAAAAAAACCCTCAGTACTGTGGAGACCTCAGTTGGAATTTGGGATCCAGAGTAGAGTAACAAGAATGATGAATGGCCTAGAAGCCAAATTATGTCTGGAGAATCTGAAAGAATTGTGTATAATCATTGTGAAGAGAATAATTTTACTTTTGCATTTATTTAAATATATTTATATCTACTGCATGACTGAGAAATGTTTGAAGAAGAATAGAGAGTACAGTGCTAAATAAGAAGGTTTTAAGAAGGTTGCTCTTTCTTAAACGTTAGGGGAAATGTCCTAAATATAAGACAAATATTGCCTATGACAGTTCTGGATTCTTCTTCCTTGGATAATTCTTTTAAAAGCTGGAACTGAATGCTTTTAAGTATCTTGCCTGTAGCTAAAGAGACGTTGCTCAATGCTCCTTATTCTATGCAGGATTTGCAGGGAAATCCATACAAAGCATTCTCTGTGGGCCTTGTTAACCAGAAAAAAGCAGGGCATGGAAACCTGAAAATTCTCTTCCATTGCCTCTGACCTTCCTGTGCAAAGTAAACTTGTTGCTGTTGAGATAGTGGGCCCTTTCCTATGCTCAGAGCTCCCAGGAAATACCTGCTGTTGCCATTGCCTAGAGCTGATGTTTGTTATGTCATTCCAGGTCTGTGTTGCTAAGGTACTTCCCATAAAGTAATTGATTTGCACAATAACTGTGCAGCTTGTTACTTTCCTCTTGCAGTGGGTTCCAGACTTAAGTCTAGGTAATTCTTCAGCTGCAGGGATTCATCATGTGCCTAGTATTCAGAGAGCAGTATGTTGCTGCTACAAAGCTGTCAGGATCTGTAGTCCATTTAGGTTCCGTTTTGGTTATATTCTCCAAATGATTTGCAGTGTCTCATCTTCCCTCTAATATAGAACTAACTTTTAATGGATGTTCTGTGTTTGATTAATATTGAAAATACTTTGCAAGAGAAAGGTTATCTTTTCACTCCACTTTACCTCTACACATTTCAGATGTCAGGAAATGCCTAACCTTCAACCTCTGGCTGCATAATTTCCCCAGCCAGAATTCTCCTGTTTTTTTGGAAGCCTCACTTAGGTGCTGTTAAGTCTTCAGCCATGCCTTTCATCATCCAACTGCATATTCGATCTGTCTGTCTGTCTGTCTCAGGAAGTATCAAACTTTTTTTATAGCAAACCTCTTTAGGTCAAGGAAATTGTTCTTTCCTGGTTCTAAAGTTACAGGGCCAAAACTGAGAAGGCCCAGTCCCAAACACCGAGATCTTATTTCTCAAAGTAAAATAAAATTAAAAATTAAACTTGGAATGCCAGTAAATCTTGGGACCTAGGAAATTTTATAACAGAAGTAGATGTTTGTTTTTGCTTTATTCCACATGAGTGTGTTACATAAGCTTTCACCGGTGACCTAGAATCTGAATCTGTGTGCCCTTCTTGGAATCTTCTGAGTTTTCTTTCCTCTTATCTTATTCACCATCTTGATTTTTATAAACTGGAGGCTGCTTTTACTGTCCACAGATTAATTTAGTAGTATAAAACTACTCTTCCTTGTCACATAAATAACAAATACAAGAGAATGGTGAAAAGAGACTAGGGCTTGCTGAAGGAGTACCATATGGAAGACGATAAATTAGACATAAAGTCACTCCTTTGTATTGTCTACAGTTCTACAGGAAAGGCTTTGTCAGGTGTGAGAAGTAAGAACCTGATGACTGTGAAGGGCTATTAGGAAATAGGGAACAGCACTCTGGGTAATGCTGGCATCAAATGAATCTGTAACGGATGAGCTTGGCAGAAGACACAGAGAGCTGAAGAGCCTTTGGTGTGAGGACACTGTTCTAAACCCAACAGTTAGGCATACATAAACCCAATGAAATCCTTGAGTTTAAGTAAGCCTAACTCTGTGCTGGACTTAGGCCATTGACTGCCTGACTGCACCTGGCACCCTCTAGATGTGTTCAGCTACAAGTCCCACAAACACTGGCCATTTGCCACTGTGATGGAGCTGGTGGGAGTTGTAGTCCAAAATATCTGAAGACACCAGTTTGGGAAAAGCTGATACAGCACTTCACACACTTTAATGCAGTAAATGCGTGGGAATAGAAGAATCAGTTCAACCATCCAAGGGGAGGCAGGGACATAATACTGATAGGGAAAGGGATACATTTTGCAGAACTGTTGCGATTTGATTGAAAAGAAATGGCCACCAGTAGTCTAAGTGAGGCTTGATTGATCCAGAGCTTGGACAAGGATTCATTTGCTATCAGAAACGAACATCTTTTCTTGCAGGTGGGTAGCAAAAACCACTGCAGCAATTACTCATGCCTCAAGGATTCATGCTTCATCTTTCTCCCCCCACCCCCGCCTTTTGGAGGTGGGGGACGACTTTTGAGTCTGGTCTTCCCTGTGTTTGGTGTCTCCTTGGTCTGTCTGCTCTTCTTGAAGTTTCCCTCCCTTGATGTTTCCGTTTCAGATGTTTCACTTTCAAAGTATTTGTTTTGTTGCTTTGAAATTTATTTTTATTTTATTTTATTTTAATTCAGCATCGGACCTTCCCTCCATACGCCACGAGGCAGTGCGGGCGTGGCTGGAAGCAGTCCCAGGAGGTAGTTTTGCTGATGTTCTGTTTTACAGCTCACAAGTAACCCTGCCCGCCACTGCTGGTGCTACCACTTCCCCGGAATTTTAGTGTTCCAGCTGCTGGCCCTTTTTTAACCATGGAGCTATCTATGCCTTTGGTGCTACTGCATGCTGGGTTGGGGAGGAAGGAGAAGGGAGGAGGCTGCATGTCTCACTGAGATGGTTAATTCTTGCATGAATTAGGCTTCCATGTTAACCTCTCCCAAGGCAGGCCAAACAAAAAAGAGGTTCATGTGTATTATGAAGGAGCTGCAGCTGTTGTTGAGGAGGAAACAGATTTTTCATTTGTGCAGTAGGAAATTAGGGCCAATTTAAATCTAACGTTTCTTGTATGTGGCACTTCAAAGAAGCTATGCAGATGCCTCTACATTTTTAAGGTTGTTTTATGCAAATAATAATAATAATAATGCCGTTTATATAGAACTATATAGCATTATACAACAAAGGGTTCAAGTTACTTCACACTTTTTCTATCATTAATCTTTTCTCTCATTAATCCTGTAAAATAGGTTAAGATTATTCCCGCATTGTAGATGTCAGCTCATTTTAAGAGATGATAGCTTGCCTTATAATTATTTCCTCTGAATTAATAGCAGAGGTGACATTTGGATTAGAGACATTTTCTTCACAGCCACTATGCCACAATGGCCCTTGTACATATGGCAGACATGAGCAGTGTGTAGTCCCAGGCACCTGGCTGGAAAATATTACAGCGACTTGGAAGCATCATGTTTACAGCGGCCCCTAGTTGTGAATTTCTAAGTTCTTCTATTCCTGAGAGAGACCTGGGCACCCCCTTAATTTGAAAGTGCATCATTTCAAAGAGGAGAAAATGCTTTAACAAACTGAAGCTTGTTGTAACCCTAAAATCTGAGAGAGAGGTGGAATATATTAGCTGTTCTTGCCAGACCATCTTCTGGATCAGAGGTGGCCAACATGGCACTCTTCAGAGGTAGTGGCCATTTAGCATGCTGTCTGGGACTGAAAGAAGCTGCAGTCTAAAACATCTGGAAAATGCCCTACTCCTTCCCTGCACTTATTATTCAGAATAACCCCTGTCATTGAGGGCATTTTAGGAAAGAAGAACCAGGTTTTTACAAGCTAGAAATTTAACTTTGCCTAATAGAAAAGTGATTACTTGAGATTTGGCACCTGAGTTTTGCATGAATGTAGTTAGTGCATTTCTAAAACCTTTTGCTTCTGACAGCAGAGCTTACAGGATGGCTGCATACCGTCTTACCCAGTTGTGGCTGCTGACCAACTTGGACAAAACGTTGGCTCCATTCGTTTCTGGCTACAGTAGTGCATAGCTCACAAATTTTGGTGTGACAGCTTTTATCCCCTTGCACTTCATCTTTAACTGCCTAGTGTGTTTAAATGCATACTTGTACAATAACTGGGAATAGGTATGTGTCTCCACCTCACCAATATATGTTTGCACCAATGTGTTCCCAATCTGTACCTCCATTAAACATGACTTCTGAGGTCTTTATCTTTTTTCTGTGAATCACCCCGAGATGGTTCTATGAACTGCCCTTAGACCTCTGGGCATAGGGCGGTATATACTGTAAATTCAATAAATAAATAAAATAAATATACCTTGATAATGTTAACAGGGCAGTTATGGGAAATTGCATGATAGCCTGAGCAATTACAAAAGTTCATTTTTTAAAGAGGATGTTCCAAAATGTTGCATCACTTAACGCCAATTATTTTAGTCTCTGAGGTGCTATATTCCAGCTTACCCAAGCAGTGCTTGCTTTGGATAGTTGCACAGACCAGCCAAAGTCTGGTAAACATATGGTCAAACCATTTCAAATCATGCCAAATATAACCGTGCTTTGAACATACTGCTTTGCAAGACAAAATGCACCCAACAGAAAACAAATCTGGTGTCATAGACTTTCAGATATGATCTAAGAGGTCACCCAGGTGATTTCAGGGCAGAGATCGGTAGAGTGAACCTATTAAAAGTATCTGTGAGCTGAGCTACATGATCAGTAGTGTAATATAGTGCAACTCATGGTTGGCTTTACCATTTCAAATTCAAATAGGTTTCAATGCTTCCATGTTGGTTTTTTAAAAATTGTTCTATATAGTTTTCTTTCTGACATGCTAGGTTTAATATGCAAAGTGTGGTTTTTTGGCAGCAGCATACAAACATACAGCACACCTCACTTTTAACTAGTGGTATAGTTAAGCAAAGTCTGCATCACATGATGTTACTGTTTCTGGCACTTAGATCTTCACACACAAAAGTTGACTTCTGAAGAGACCACAGTACATCTCAGAACTTGAACTTACATAGATCTGTTTTTTCCCCTACCCCCGTTTCTTTGTGTATCGTATTTATTCTAGCCCTGTGTGAGGAGAATGACTATGAAGATGAGGCAGGCACCGAGCCTGCAGAAGCTATTGAAGATGGGGACACAGGTGCAGAGTTGGATGATGGTATGGGACCATGAACTCCCTAGTGTGTTGTCAAACATAGTTTCTTTAGTACAAAGTCGTGTCTCAAATGGGTGCAGTGGTGGTATTTTGTGCAAGACTTAACAAACCCCAAAACACTTGAGCTCAGTTGCATGTGCTGTTTTAGCAGTGTGTGGAGACAGTTGTAATTACAATTGTAATGTTTTATTCATTTGAGGATTAGTGGTGCTCAAGAAAGCTTCTGAGATGAGTGGAGAGAACCTATTGCTATCAATATTGACCTAGAACTAGCCATATGCTAAATGGGTGTACAAAGGTAATAGTGGATAAGTTAATTATTCAGAGAATGTGCCAGGTCCTTGGCCAGCAGATTGTTTTAATGGGGGGCATTTTGAGAATCAGATGCAGAAGGTGAGCCGGCCACCCTCTGTCCATCTGATTGCCTTCAAATCTTGTTGTCACAGCCACCATTTCCCTTCATGCATCTCTCTTGACTCTGGGTTTACAAGGTGAAATCTTACCACGAAGACACTCAAGATTTGCATGTCAGATCCTTTAGTTTTTGTTCTTCTCCTTTCCTTGCGATAAACAATGGGGAGCAGATGACATCCCATCAGATGCAGAAGCAGAGTGCCGCTTGCATCAAAAAGAGGCAGAAGAATTGGAGCTGAAAGTCTCTGAAAAAGAAGAAGAAGAAGAGACAGCTGCCCCTTCCATTGAGACAGAAGGTACCAAAATTGAATCATCAAGTCTGAAGCCCCAAGCAGTTTTGAGCAGTCTGCACTGCAGGCAGTGCAGTATTCTAACGCAATACATGGTTCTCATTATCACTAAGTAAATCTGTGGCCAAGTTGCCAGAGAACATTTGCTACTCAGGGAATGCTTGCAGGTGGCTGCCATGAAGGTGTACATGTGGAAAATGTTGTGTCAGGTTATGGAAATGATAGTCTTGCTTAAGTCTAGGCTGCCTTTTTAAAACCTGATTTGTCAAAAGCCCTAAAAGAAAAAGAATAAAAGGCCAAGGAATAATACTTGACATCTGACATTTTTATGGCAGCTGATCTTATTTGGATATTCAGGCTTCATAAGGGGGTACTAGCTGGAGCCATGTTCACATTGGGGAGTCTTCTCAGTATGGGATACCTCTGTGGTGCTAGTTTCCATCAGTAGCTCCATTTTGGCTCTATAGAAGGAGGACTCCACGACTTACAGCCAACCATCTTAGACTGGCATGAGTCTTGTGGAAGCTGCTTCTGCTGTCTTGCCTTTGGGGTTTGTTCCTATCTTCCCTGGAAACGAAGGCTTCTCTTATCATATTCTGGCTTAATTTTCATCCTTCCCTTCTAGAAGTTATGGAATTTGCTACCGCAAAAATGTGGTGGTGACCACTAGCTTACGTGGCTTTGAAGCAATTAGGCAAATGCATGGAAGACAGGGTTATCAATGACTATAAGCTACAAAATAAAAAAATTCCTTCCAGTAGCACCTTCGAGACCAACTAAGTTTGTCATTGGTATGAGCTTTCGTGTGCATGCACATGTGTATCTGAAGAAGTGTACATGCACACAAAAGCTCATACCAATGACAAACTTAGTTGATCTCTAAGGTGCTACTGGAAGGAATTTTTATTATTTTGTTTCAACTACGACAGACCAACGTGACTACCTACCTGTAACTATAGGCTACAATTAGTGTCTCTGAATCCTTCTTGTGCACTTCTCAGAGGCTTCTGATTGGCCACTATCAGATAGACTAGGATTGACCCTGGGTCTGGTCCAACAAGGTGGTTCATCTAGCCTTTACTGCTAAACATATTTCTTTCAGACCTGTAATGAGCCACACCTCCCTCTCTACAAGCAGTGTAATATTTTAGCATCTAAAGCTACAATCCTGCGCATACCTATTTGTGAGTAATCTCCACTCATTTTAATCGTACTTGCTGCCAAGCAATATGCATCACATCAGATTGCACCAATCATAGCACTGTGACTGTCTTGTATAACTGGGTGGAATGGTAGTATTCAGGTTAAGTACCAAGTTGACTATCTGGAAATAAGCAAGGAGGTGGCAGTAAACTCAATTCACTTCATTTGGTTTAAAATAGTTGTGGACTTATTTGCTGGTTTTCCTTCAGACCCTTGCAAGCTCTGTCTGCCTGATCAGTCACCGTGTGAGAGGGCTGCTCTGCCTACTCCAGCTGAAAATCACAAGGAAGAAGAAAAAGAAGTAAGAAAATGGATTGTGATTTTCTTCATAGCTAATGCTTACGTAGCCAGCTGAGTAAAATGTTAAAAGAGAAACTTGATCATACCATACACAAAATATTTGTAAGCTTATTTTCAATTTTTATTTGTGTTGCTTTATAATGGCTTGCAACGTAAATGCACATGGAAGTGCCTCTCTCATTGAAACAGGACTGGCAAATAATTGGTTTAGAACCTCTTTATAAAAACAAGTTCCAAACATTCTGCAATGAATATGCTTAGAACAAAAATGGGTGAAAAATTAATGGGAATGCATTTTAAGAAATTAATTGAGGTAGCTGAAGCCACTGAGTTTGTGAGAGTGCTGCTTACGTTATATTTGGTACTTGGAGAAAAAAATTCCAGAGTACAAAACAGAGGCATCATTTGTGAACACTCTGCTTTTGTACAAATAGTGGCTTTTAATAACAATATTTATTATTCATAAAGTGCCTCAGCAGTCTAAAGCATATTTCAAAAATCAAGACAGGCCCTTCCAACACACTTAGAATCCTAGGAACACAAACCTACCTATGGAGAAGGTGTGATCTCATCCCTGTTGGTGCTCTCATTGTTGTTTTTGCAAGCAAAGCCCACAGTGCATCCATATATTATTCTGTAAGGACACAGTGCATGTGCATTTAGAAAACACCACTCTTCATTTGATTCACAAGAATTTATTTATTTATTGAATTATTTATATCCCACCCATCAGCTAAATGTCTATAGAACAACAGAAAATACACATCTTTCAAATGACTGCCCTGCCCCCACTGTAAATGCCTGAGTAAATAAAATCATTTAAAGATATTTAAAGAAGGGCCAGTGCAAGACAGGAGACCAGTTGGGACACTATCACAGAGAAGGCTCTCACATCATGGGCACAATATGTGAAGCAGCTGATACCTTAGGTGAAGCTCTGTTTTACTTTTGTACCCCAGGCTCTGGAGTTTCCTTAACTCTTTGAAAAGCTGATTTACTTTGGACTTTAAGAAACAGCATGCTAGTATCAAGCAGTACTTTTAATTGGCTATATTCTGTGACAAGGGGGGTGGGCGGTGGCGGAATGAGACTTCCTCCTTATTCTTTCCCATAGATTTGTAGGTAAAAGACTCATTTCCCAGAATCTTCTTTACTTCAGTCTGGTGCAGGACAATTTTCCAACTTATTCAGAGCTGAGTCAGTCATTCCTTGAGGATTTGTCAGAAGTCACCCAACAATCATCTTTGCTGGCACTTCATGTGACTTGAACTAGTGTTATGAAATGCAATCCACGTGCCTTGTGTTGTTGTTTTTTAGCACAGCTTAAATAAAATAAAAAAATACAGGACAAGAATGACAGTCATTAGTGACACAATGTCCAAAAATTATACAGTGCTCTAAATAGATATAAAAGTGATGCTATCATAATGCCTGAAGAAGGAATAACTCATATTGGCTAGTACTGTAGTCCTTATTCATGGTCCTTATTCACCAACTGTCTGTCTGTTCTGCCCTATGATCTGCATCATATTACTGAATCTGTTGAGAGCTAGGGTTGTGAATTAAATTCTGATAGTGGAAAGTACCCAGTGTTGCATGGGAATTCTTAGAAACCAAATCCTCCCTGATATTTATAACTGGAAAATGTGATTTGTTACAAGGGCTGTGTGTGCCCTCCAGTCCTGCCCCAAATCAATTCAGGAGGCTGGGATAATATTTAGTTTGGTTCTTTTAGATCCTATGCAACTGGGACAGGGAAGGAGAAATTTGTGTCTTCTTTCTTGCTCCCCCAACTGCACTGCAGAATGCAGAAAGGTTCAGTCTTGCTGGGTTCTTCTTCACCAGCGTGATTCTTGCTGGAAACAGATCACTGTAGTCAGCGGAACTTCACACTTGGTGGACGACTAGTGTATGTGCCAGGTCTGTTTGCCACATTCCCCCTCCCATGCCAATGCCCCCAACGTGTCTTAGCTCAGTTTAGAGCCAGGCGTCCCTGCTGTCACCACCATCACCAACAATGCCACACCACTTTACTCTATGGCTGCTTCTTACTCAGCTATTGTTGCTGTTGCCACCACCAGTACATTGCAGGCAGCGGCTGCCTGAGCTGGACCCACATCACTACCATCCCCACAAACAAACTTCTGCATCAGCCATCACCACGGGGGCCATAACCAGGTATGAGAAACCAACCTTTGCATGGGGACAGTTCTTCGGTCCTCCTCTCCCATATGGTTAGGTCTTCTCTTCCCACTTAGGACCTTTGCAGTTTCGGCCACCTGCTTTTCAGTCCTGCTTGGGTCTGCTTACCCAGTACTTTCCCTGTAGGTGACACACTGGCAATCCAGATCCCTGCATCCAGCAATATTGCATCCTCTGGCCAGTGCCTCATATGAGGAGAGTTTGCACTCTAGAATGTTTCCCAGAATTGCTCGTAACAATCCAGGGGTCTGTGGCAAACATGGCACAGCTGGTATGTACAAAGTTTAGAACTCTTTGGTCTAGAACCTGCTGGTGGGTGTTTTGTTCCATTGATGATGCTCTGTGTTTTATATCTGTTATCTGTCTGTTGTAGGACTCAAAGGAGCTTCTTGCAACAGTGCCCTGCAAAGATGAATCCCCAGATGTACGGTTTTTCCCTGAACCGTTCCTCCCAGGAGAGGAAGCACAAGTCAAGATCTCTGATGACCAAAAAGTCAAAAGCCCACCTGTACCACTCTCTCCAATACGGTCCCAGCCAGTTGCAATGCCTGAGACCATCACACCAACATCACCTGTGAAATCGCAGCCAGCAACTCCTGCAGTACCTGCATCTCCACCTGCCACCCCCTTGCCTATTTGTTCACAGCCTTTACCCTCTGGTGAAGCATCCATTCAATCTCCAGGGGAACCTGTGTGCTTCCAACCAGTCCCAGCCTTAACCTCCACTCCTTTGACCAAGCTTGCCCTAAAAAATCAAGATGGAGAGGTGGAAAAATTGGGGAGCCCTACCACAGCAGAAGAAGCTTTGAAAAGGAATAACCTTGTGGAGGAGTTCTGGATGAAGAGTGCTGAAATCCGGAGGAGTTTGGGTCTCACACCTGTGAACAGAAGCAGGGGTCCAGAGCCAAGCTTTACCATTTCCCCCCTTGAGTCTGCCCCCCTGAAAACATACACTCCTGAGCGTATTTCAGAAGAGAAGGGGATCCACATTGTAAAACCTCAGTCAGCCCCAAAGAAGCCAGTCACAGCGAAGCTAGACAGTGAGCAGTTTTCTTTGCTGACTCCAAAATCCCCATCCGAGAGAGAGCTGAAAAATTTGAGTGATGTTAAGAGAGAGCTGTCCAGCAGTTCTGGACTGGGTCTTCAGGGCAGTTCATCAAACATGAGAACATTGGCCAGCCAGAGTTTCAACACTTCTGATTCCACCATGCTCACTCCTCCATCCAGCCCTCCTCCTCCACCACCTCAAAATGAAGAGCCAGCAACCCTGCGAAGAAAAAGGCATCAGGCAACTTGGAAGAATGAGGCTGAGTCTAAGCCAGCTTCTGTGCAAACACCTCACCCGCCACCAGCAGCCATAGAAAGGATCCGGCCAGCCAGGGAGCCATCCCAACCCTCCAGAGAGGAGGTGCGGAAATCATTTGTGGAGAGTGTGGATGAGATACCATTTGCTGATGATGTGGAGGACACTTATGATGAGAGGACTGAGGATTCGAGCATCCATGAAAAATATTACACGCCCCCCAGTAGGCCGAGGCCAGAGAAGCCTCTTCACCTACATTTTGTTAAAGAGAATGGTGGGCCACCATCAATGGAAGGGGGAAGCCAGCAAAAGAGAGGCCTCCCTCAAGTCTCTGCAGAAGCGAAGGAGCTAGCAGAGGAAAGAATGAGAGCCAGAGAGAAGTCCATCAAGAGCCAGGCCTTACGTGATGCCATGGCTAAGCAGCTATGCAAGATGAAAGATCTGGAGATGGCCAATGCTGCTGGTGCCGCCAAGTTGCACAAGGCATCTACCATGCCTTCAAAGACCAAAGAGCTGTATTTTGAATCCCAGAAGCATTTGGGTATGAAAGCTGGGGAAGGCCCCACGCTGAAACACGAGGCTAGTGGTGACAGGTTCTTTTCACCCTTTGCAGACACCAGTGGGCGTGATGGGTCAGTCACATCCTCGGAAGGCTCTGGAGGGAAGAGTAAGAAAAGGACTTCTCTTTTCTCCCCCCGCAAGAACAAAAAGGAGAAGAAGTCCAAGAATGACAGCAAGCTCTCTGACAAATCCAGCAGTGCAGCTGAAGAAGCCACAAAGCCCAAATCACTGTGGAAGTCTGTGTTCTCTGGCTATAAGAAAGACAAGAAGAAAAAGACAGATGACAAATCCTGCCCTAGTACACCTTCCAGTGGGGCCACAGTGGATTCTGGGAAGCATAAGGCGTCTCCACTAGTTAGAGCAGCAGGTATAGTGCCACTGACTGCATTCTTTAGTGATTCCACTGTACCTGAAAATCTTTTGCAGATTTCTTCCATGCACAGAATATGAGCACAAGAGATATTTGAGCAATGTAACCTAACAGCGGCCGTCAGCAATTTGGGAGGTGATTAAGGAGGGAGGAAAGATAAGCATAAAAAGGCAGAACAGGGTCAAGGAAAGCATGAGAAAAATAGTGTTTTACAACAGCATGGGATTTCTAGTATTAGCTTGAGGAATAGGAATATGTGTTCCTCTGGATGTTCATGGACCCCAGTTCCAAGCAGTCAGGGATGACATCTGGCGAAAAACACACCACAAGCTCCCTTTGAAGTGATGTATGCAAGGCACATGTATATTTTCTGTGGGTGCTTTCAGGGACTCCTTCAATTCTTGCAACCTCTTTCCCTTTTAAAAATGAAATTGTTGAAACAGCTTTCTTGTGGGAGGCTGGGGGGGGAGAGATTATCTGATGATGATTGAGAAATAGCCCCCTACTCCTAAACAGAATATTCACAGGCATGCACATTTGGGGGAGGGGTACACAGCTACCCAGTGGTATCACTGTTCCCTGCCTAACTGGGAGCAGCTGTTTTATCCAAGTGCCCCAAATGGGCTACAAAAAAAATCACATGTGTGGCCTAGATTTGTGAGGCATGACTGGACACATCCATGAGTTTCCATTTTGCTGCAACACCCAGACTCTAGGGAGATTTGTATCAGCAGCAGTGTTAGGCTTGATGTATGAGTCATCGTTTTCTCCCCCCCAGGTCTCATCTCAAGCCTGGTGAAGTCAGTATGATCAGTCTGCTTCATTGTCAACCAGGCTTGGGAGTTTAGGATTAGGTGCATTTGGTTCTGTGCCCTGCTCTTATTTCAAGCCACTTGGACAAATCCGTTTGAAGGATAGTGTTCTGAGTGATCTGATGGTTTTCTTTCTCATATATTGTCTGACTCAGTTTATAACTTTTAAAATAGCAGGTTGGCTATCTGGAGAATAAGTAATAAAGGTGCCTCAGACTAAATCAGAAATACTCAGCAACTTGCAGCTTGAGGCCCAGCTCATAAACTTCCATGCCAGTTGCAATAGTATTGCCCTAATCGGTAGCATACCTTCCAGATAACTTGCTTGGTGTGGAAAGAATAAGTCCCAGCTGTTCTTCAAGAAATGTCGACACTGCTTTTTGAAAAAAAAAGTATTGAAGAAGTATAAATCAAGGCATCTGAGAAAGTTACTAGTGGAGGTGCAAAAAGGTCACACTCTTAGATCTTCCACAGATTATTATAATTAATATCAGCAGCACAATATCTTTTTCCCATGTCATAGAAGAGAAGGGATGTAGTCTCGCTGTAGGTAAAACAGGGACAGATAAACTGTATATTTGCTTTCTTCCAATGAACTCATAAATGCATAAACACACACTCCTTTTTATCTTCACAACAACAACCCTGTGAGATAGGCTATGTAGAGGTATAGTGAGTACCTCAAGGTCACCCAGTGAACTTCATGACCAAGTGAGGATTTGAACCTCAGTCTCCCCAGTTCCTGTCCAACACTGTAAACACTGCACCACCATGGCTCTCAGTGATGTGGTTAGAAATAAATTTAGTAGAGACCAGGGAGGAGAAATGTGTCCTTCAGCATTAAAGAAATTGAGCACACAGATGTCAAAGAACACCATTAAAAATGGGGAGGGGGGATCACAAACTGCCAGGGCATTGCTCCAGGTGAAAGAGGTAGCTGCTCTAGTCAAAGTAGCAGCAGTGGGTGGTGTATTATTTTTTCAGACTTCAAGAGGCTCATCATCTAAGTTCATTATGATGCCAGCTGCTCCTCTGGCTGTGTCATCTGATTTGTTTCTTTACCATCTCAGATTTGCAACTACGTCGACACTTAAGCTTCTCTGAGGACTCTGACCTCTCCAACGATGACGTCTTAGAGCGCTCTTCACAGAGATCCAAGCGAGAGGTAAGATTAAACTGGGTGGGAAATGTCGAGCTAGCTGTGCTCTTTCAAAGCCAAGATAAATAATAAAACCTTAGAAAAGCTGAAGTGATTAATGTTTAATATTTCCTATTAATTTACTTTAGCTGGGCTGGAAGAAACCTGCAGACCAAAGCCCACTTTTGGATATATCTGGGATTATACTGTAAAAACTCAGTGTTTATGAAGAACATTGCTTTTCACATCTATTAATAACTATATATGGTATCTACACAGGTCAAATGATCTGCCTATCT
Source organism: Zootoca vivipara (assembly GCF_963506605.1). Lineage (NCBI taxonomy): Eukaryota > Metazoa > Chordata > Lepidosauria > Squamata > Lacertidae > Zootoca > Zootoca vivipara. The sequence goes on along the minus strand of NC_083285.1, from coordinate 56,479,156 downwards.
ATACAAACACACTTTTAGCAAATGTAGGAACTGTGACATGCATATTTAGCACACTGACCACTTAATTGCTTTATATCGGTTGTCCCTTGGGGTATAGAACAAACACATTGATCCAGAAATATAGGTCCTCCTGAGGAATCCTCACTTATGGCCTGAAATGCTGGATCTCTTTCCTAAATGATTCCACTGGTTATGTCTCAACCTCAGTTGTGTGATCTGTAGCATCTATTTATCATCTCACATTGCTCCTGTTGAGAATGAGATGCAGCTTGCAAAGCTGGTGTGTTTGTTCCAATTGTTGTTCCTTCGATGTGTACTGGGAATGGCTTGTGTGGTTTACACCTCATAACAAACCATACCACTGGTTTAGGACTCAATTTCCAAGCTTCATGGGAAAGTCACTACCTCATCAAAGAGGTGCTAAGTTCCTTGCACTGTTCAGTTTTATGACAGTGAATAACACCCTAGAAGCACTGTTTCAAATGTCAAGATGGCGGTCTTTTTGCAAGTATGATTATTTGCATGTCGAGCAAATAATCTGTAGTTTTTCCTGCTAAAAGATCTGCTTGTGAGTAAGCACTCCAACTGGCCACTTTTATATTGGATGATAAATTCCAGCTCAGGCAGCTATCCAAGGATGATGATGTAAGGTTGTAAATGTGACTGTCTTTCATACTCAGACGCTGAGTTTCTCCCCATGTTTAACATATCTAATTCACTCCTGTTGAGCTCGTGTTGTTTTTTTTATTGGACCCTTCCCTGCCCCCCAACTTCCCACATGCTTGCCTTCAGGCTTTTCCTGGCAGGTTCCACATTACATCTGGGATGCAAAGGAAGGAGGAGGTACCTGGGGATGCTGGAAACAGCATCATGGGAAAGGGTAGTAGTAACAATGTGGTGGGTTCTGGTAAGTCATGAAGCAGTTACTTATTCATGTCCGCATAGAGCAGAAGTGGGAACCTGTGGCCTTCTAGATGTTGTGGGATTCCCACTCTACCTTCACCAGCCAACATAGGCAATAGACAGGGAGGGTGGGAATTGCAGCCCAGCAACATCTGTAGGGCCTTGGTACCCAATCCCTGGCTTAGAGTCCTGAAGCTGCCTCAACATCATGGATTGGTTAGCACTTCAACCACATCTGATTCACACAGGTGGCCTACATGTGATGAAGAGTAAGAATTACTTCACCTCTAAATAGCCATTGGAGTACGCAATGGTTGTTCTGTTGTGTATTTTGAATATTGCAGGCATTCCAGGTATCTTAATCCTCAGCAAAGAACTGTTATTAATATGCATTGAGAGTTGCATCAAGAAGGAATATGCACTGAAAGAGTAGACGTAATTGGTCATTTTACCAATCTTACCTCCTCCATTTACATGAATGAAAGGGTGGTTAAACATTCCATGGACTAACTAATCCTCTGCAGTTCTGACATTGAGCTGGGATGCATATAACAAAGCAGCTCCCTTACCTCAGTAGAGAGATCAGGAGCAGGCTGCAGGATTGTTGTGTCAGTGACAATACATGGCTTGACTGTGGTGAAGGAGAGAGGGGAGCATCTGTGAGGATGAAATACACAATTGCAGTCTGTTCTCCAATGCTTAGTTGTAGTTCATAGAGCCACCTTTGCTCTTTGCTTTCATGTTTTCCATGCTGGTGAGTTGTGAGAACAGAAATGGCAGGGTGTTGTGGGATGGTCTAAATTTGATTACTAATCTGGAATACAAGGGCATGGTCTTGTGTGTACCTCCTGAACCAATATTTTCTTCTCTCTGCTACATGACCGATCATGAACTGCTTATAGACCGAAACCCAGCAGCTAGCGCTCTTGTTGCAACACCATATCCTCTTCCCAAAGGTTGCCTGTTTGATGATGTCATTTACTGTAATGTTTGTGATTAGCTTTTTAGTTTTGTCTGCTTTCTAACACTAGAAGCAGCTTCTAAATAAATGCTGGTATAGCTTCCTGTGGGATATGTGCTTCTTGGAGCTTTGGTCAGTGTATGTGTGTATGTGCTGATGTTGTAAAATATTTGACATACTTAGGATCTGACTGTTTGTTCAAGGATCTGACTGTTTGTTCTGGTAGCCTGCTGAAGGCTGAGGTTTTGTCTAAAGCAGGGGTCTTATGCTAAGGCAGATGTTTGACACTGTGGGTGTAATATTGGAGGACCCAAAGTCTAAACTCTAGTTGCATTTCAGTTTTCCCTTCATGTTTATGCATTTATTCAATGAAGATTAAGTGCACTTTGAAAGTACTGAAAGGCAGGGTGACATGTGTGCTTTAAGCAATTCCATAAAAAGTACCATGCAATAGCAAAATAATAATAATAATAATAATAATAATAATAATAATAATAATAATAATAATAAATAGGGCACAAAATTCAGTGTTCTGAAAAATCACATTTCATTTTTAAAAAGAGTCACACTTATAGCCTATGAAACGGAGATGGGGAAACTCTTGTTTATTAGCTGCTGCTGGACACCATTCATCCCTGTCCTTGGGCTGAGCTGCCTGGGACTGATGGGAGTTATAGTCCAACAACTTCTGGAGGGTTACAGTTCCTCATTCCTGCTATAACACTTCTGAGATGGCTATGCTTTGGGGAGGAGCAAGATAATTGACCAGGCTTCAATGCCATGTTTGGCTCTTTGCTCTGCACAACTAGCCAAAGCAGCACCACATGCAAAGTTTCATTTGCAAAATTGTTTAACTGAGTGTTTTCCAGTGAAAACAGTGTGGAAGGATATCTAGGTGCCCTGTTCAAAACCATAACTTCTGTAAAGGTAAATCTCAATTCAAGTGGAAGATTGGAGTCAGAATTGAATGCCAGGCTAGGCATTCATACACAGTTTCATTAGACAAGAAATAGTTATGTGACCATTCCTCAGGGGAGAAGCACAGATACACATGGGGGGGGGGTATGATCAGCTGCTTTCTCCCATGTGAACTCTGTCACTGCCATAGTGGCCCTTTAAACTCTCTCCTTCCACTATTCCTTCTGAATAGTGACAGAAGCTTTGCAGAACCCTTTTCTTCCAATCTACCTGCCCTGCAAACTTCCATTTGCTTCTGCCTTGGCCCAGGCAAGGATGCAAGCAACAGAGGAGTGAAACAAGGAGAGGGCTCTGTGTAATCCTCTTTTTACTGTTCATGCAGGAGCAAAGAGAGTTAAGCTTATGATAGTGAATCAGTAGTCTGAGCAACAGTAATAACATCTCTTAATTAAAAACAGCTGCTTTGTTGCTATGTTGTACCAAAATTGGTCTGGCCTGGACTTCCACAAGTTGTGATCCCTGCCATCTCCCAAGCTGAACAGTGCTCCCAAGCCATGTATATTAGTGCACCCAGAGTTTGATGAACAACTCTTTCTGTTGCCTGTGACTACCAAAATTGGCAGCGGGGGTGGGTGGGTGGGGGTGGGTAGGGTTGTACATCTGACAGGCTACAATACATGGCTTGTAGGTTGCATTTGGGTTTGGGTCACAGGCGGTGCAGGCCTGGTCAAGTATTTGTTTGTTTCCTGATTCTGAAGCATTCACCCTCATACACAGTGCCATGTCGCACTTTGAGCAACCTCTGTGTCTGTTACTGTGCATTTTGTTTTCAGCCTTTTAATGTTTAACTGACTGTGCTCCATTTTATGTGTGTGGGTTTTATTATTTATTTATTTTTGCCTTTGCCATTCCTTCCCCCTCCCCCTTTTAAAGTCGATTTACGTCCCACACGCCTTGGCATTCAAGAGATCATACGCATCAAAGGTAGTGTCTCCATTCTCATTGACTGGCCACAGTTGCATGCATTCCCATTATTAACCTACCAGAACTATAGTCTGTGCCCCATCTCCCTGCCTTTGTTTGTACTAATGTAATTCCAGACTGTGCATGTATGAAATGGTTAAAAAAAAATAAGGGCAACCTGATCAAGGAAATGTCAAATCCTAAACCTTCATGCTCACTTGAAATGCATGCAGTATGTGCATCAAGGATCAACCAGAGAGAGAGAACCTGTTGATCTTGGTATGTTGCTTTTAAAAAAGGGTTTAAAGGGTATTTTGCTGGACATATTAGGTACTTAATTATATCTGGTATAAATTGAAATTATTTTTCTTCTGCTCATTTTTTTTCTTCTGCTCATCCTCCAAGGAGATCAAGGTGGCTTACAAGATTTCCCCATTTTATCCTCACAACAACCCTGATAGGTAGGGTAAACTGAGAGGAAGAGATCAGCTGAAGGTCACCTAGTGAGCTGAATGGAGATTTGAGCTTGGATTTCCCCAATTTTAGTCCTCTACTCCAGTGTTTCCCAACCTTGTGCCTCCAGCTGTTTTCGGACTACAATTCCCATCATTCCTGACCACTGGTCTTGCTAGCTAGGGATGATGGGAGTTGTAGTCCAAAAACAGCTGGAGGCACAAGGTTGGGAAACACTGCTCTACTCTAATCACCATGCCACACAGTAGCCTTGGCCATTATAATTTATTGATATCTTTCTGTACCCTCCATATAAGTCAGTGTAAAAATGTAAGTACACATAGGTAGAATGCACAAAACAAGCATCATTTTAACAACAGCTTGTGCAAATACTTGTGTTCATTGCCACAGTTCTCCAAATCATTTGGTTAATTCTGAATTATTGATAAAAGCTGGTTCCAAATTGCAGCCCAAGTAGCATATTGTTTTAGGGGGTATCACAATATCACCTCAGTTCCCCCTCTTCCCATTCTAAGCACATTCACATCAGAGGCTCTAATTGGTTTTGTACCTGTTCCATTTCCCTAAGGAACTCTTGAGTTCTATGTGAGTATGACCTAGATATGTCAAACTGACTTCTCAGCAAGCTACAGTTCCCAAGATTCTTGGGAGAAACCAGTATCAAGTTTGTTGTGCTGTGATGGCTTCCAACTCTGCTCACAGGTTATATTCTCATGCTACCATTTTGTGTGTCGAAATCTACACATCTGTGAAGGCGTGCACATTGTAATGTGAGAGTTGTCATCCAGGTGTGTTTTCTTCTTCTGGCCTAGTACAGTACATGCTTCAGCTTCTAGGTGCATACATTGAGCCAAATGAGAAAGAAATGTGCACGCATTCTCAGCTTAGGAAATGCAGGTTTTCCTGCTAAAGTGTGGATTTTAACATATAAAAATGTAATATGAGAAGTAGCACTTGGTTTCAGGTTGGAGTCTTGAATAAGAAAATAATGAAAGAGGCAATTCTCAGATTTGCTTTTCTCAGGGCAAACACATCAGTTTTACACATTCTGTGGCCAAATACTTACATAAGCTACGAGTGAAACTGTTAGTTATGGGCTTAGTGGGGCTCCAAAGTGATCTTCTTGTGATTTAGCATCTTTTTAGCACTAATAAACTCTGGTAACTCTAATGACTTCCAATCTCTAATCTGACCAAGATTTCAGCCACCCAAATCTGGTTGACTTGATTTTTTAAAATGGCATGAAGGTAATAGGCGATGCTGGGATATTTGTGTCAATGGGGGGCTGCTCTGAATTGTCAAGGGAGGATGATATGTTAGGAAAACACATGATCCACACGTCTTGTTACAACATAGATGTGAATTCTCAGCCCCAAAGCAACTCTGTAAGTTGCATGTCTATCTTGAAACTAGTTGTGTATATTAATGATTTTGACAAGATGTTTAAAAGACACTGGAGCATGTGTCCATAAAACTGGAAGACATAGGCAGCTTGTAACCCCATATAGCTAGTTCACACCACAAATTTATAGCTAAGTTGTATGAACAGCAGGCCCATGTGACACAACTGCTACTGGACCATTTAAGACTGCTGTTAGGGTGCTCTCACAGTTGTATGCTTGCCTAGAATGTTTTATGTGAGCTGGAAGGATATTTGCATAACTTTCCTCATTGTGTTCTAGTTTTATATGTGCTAAGTATTTACTTTTTAATATAGCAAAGAATTCATATCACCATTATTCCCATTTGCAGGTTGAAGTGATTACATAGGCCTTTAGTGTATTACATAGCCCTTTAGATAATGAGTTTCCTCTATTGTTGCATTGAAAATGCAGGTTGAGTGGTTGCATGACCTGCTGATTAAGTGATTGGTAGGAGTTGCAAATATGGTAGGAGTTGCAACCTGGACTCATGGTAGCACAATGAAATAGGCAGTATACCGTGTACTTTAATCTACAATGAACTCTCACCCTACTTCGTAAGATGATTTGGTCACAGGGGTCTTTTCTTTTCTTTTACTTTGCCTACGTCAAAAAGTAATACAACAGGCTCCCTTCTTTGTAAGAAAGCTGTTGAAATCAGGGACACCTCCTATCTTTAGGGCAAGCCACAAGGAGAATTGAAGAGAATTTAGCCGTAACTGGAAGCTCTCTGTTAAATCACTGCTTTGCACCTGATTCATGCCTTTCCTTCACACCTTACTTCTGCACCAAGGCCCACGCACTGCACTGTTAGCACTCAAATTGACAGCTTGCCCACTGAGAAGAAAGCCCAGCAAATAGCACCTTCTGTTCCTACTTATCAGGCTGACAGCTTTGTTGTAAGGGACTGAAATGCATTCCTCTCTTTATTGCTGCAGAAAGCATATACGGAGGATGAGCTCAACGCCAAACTGACCAGGCGGGTGCAGAAAGCTGCTCGCCGTCAAGCCAAGCAGGAGGAGCTGAAGAGGTTACACAGGGCTCAGGTAAAGCCATAATTTCCATTCATAATTTCCAGGAAGAAAAATTCATGAGCCTTTAAGAAGATAACCTTCTATGTGCACATCTTTGCAGTGTGCATCAGAAAAATCTGCATGTCTTGAGGAAGGTCACATTACATTGATCTTTCTGGTGGTACAGAACTGCACTTCCTATATGTAAGGTTTGACAACAGTACATATTACTCTCTTGTTGCTGCCTGGAGTGCCGCTTTTGTAAGACACCTGTATGAGCAGCTGCAAACGATATACCTATGTACACTTCTGCCTTGTAGGGATCCAAAACAGTAACTGGAGAATGTGTGACTTACCAATATCCTGAAAACACTTCACACAGCAGCACAAACAGAAAGACATATCCCTGCCCTGAGGAACTTTCAGTCTAGATTTTGACCAAATGGAGACAAAGGAGATGAAGGTGGACACTGGGGCAAGAAGAACGAGTCTGCTGTTTTATTTGATTTATTTTGTTGTGTTGTGTTTTATGATGGGCGTAAAGCCGAATAAACTTCCTGATTGATGGGGCAAGAAGAAGAATTCATATTACTCGAATATAGTAGGGGGTTATGGTTAAGAGGTGTTGTGGAAAAGGTAGGATTTGATGAAAGATTCCAAAATTATTTGAAGGTATTTGGGGGAAAGGTGTGTGAGTACTTCCCACGTATCTAGGGCTTGTCCACACTTTGCTTGTCCCATGCCTAGAAAGCATGAGTCTGGGAAGTTTTCTGTTTGCCCCGCTGCTTGCCTCATGAAAACCCACTCTTTGGCACTGAATCGGAGCAAAGTCAATCCATGGGAAACCTGGTTGACATTTGCTCCGATTCCGTGCTGAAGAGTAGATTTCCCTGGGGGAAAGCAAAAGTGTAGACGAGCCCCTGGTCCCCATAGTGTGCACACTTCACCCACCATTTTTAAGGACATATGGAGAGCATGTTGCCAAACCAGGTACTGGGGGGGGGGAATTCCCAGATGTGTCATTGTTTGGAAAACATCAATGCTCTCTTTTTCCCCAGGAGTTGATCGTCAATTACAAAACCTTAAGGCCCCTCTGATGTGTGCCTCTGGAACAGCTCTTAGGTGGTGCTGGTCTGCTTTGGAAGCACTGGAGATTCTCGAAATTAGTATCCTGCCATTTGAACACAGGAGAATGAGAACCTATGTGTCTGTTTTCCCTCTTTTCCCATAGATTATCCAACGACAGCTGGAACAAGTAGAAGAGAAGCAAAGGCAGCTGGAGGAAAGGGGAGTTGCTGTTGAGAAGGCTCTTAGGGGAGAAGCAGGTACCTTCCAGTCTTCCATCTTGAGTTCTTCTTTTCTCATTGCATTTTTATGCAAATGTTCATAACAACCTGTTTGCTAGCTATACATACTGGTCCCTCCCTAAGCTGCAAGTTCTTTTATTAAATTATCTTTTTAAACAAATGAGTTAAAATTCACCATTTCCCTTCTCTATCAGATCTTGGGCTACTCTGCCTGTGAAGCTACCTAAATGGCAAGATCCCTTAGCCGGGTTTCATTTGCTCTGAAAATACGTCTCACTTCTTCAGGACAAAGTTTTGTCCAGTTATGAGTTGCATCTTGCAAAAAGGTGGTAATGCGTATAGGTTACCCATCTGCTAGCTTTCCTTTAGGAAATAAAACTTTGTTGTGGCAAGGAAGCCTCCACTTTGCCCAGTAAGATGAAAAAGAGAAGAGAGTAATTGATATAAGTTTGTGTTTTTTAATTCACTGTGCTTTGAATCAGCATTAGCACCCTCATAAGGGACCATCACAGAACAGCCCCAGCAAGTACCACATTCTCTCTGAAAAATCATGCACAGCTTCAGGGCGTGTGGAACAGAAATTCAATACAACATGTGAAACAGTTGTCATCATCTGCTGTTAATGGAATGAACCTCTACACTTGATGGCCTGGTTTAATGAATGGTACTTGGAATTAACATAGATGAAAGACATTAAGAGCAGAACTAGATGTTACTGCACACACAGGAATGCTACTGAAAACCCAAAACTCTGTAGTCTTCTGCCCACACACCCTTCTTAATGCCAAGTGAAATTTGCTATGCAACATGATGTCATCGCTTTTGACTTTCCCTGCCTCCCTCCTTCTTTGGGTGCTGAGGTGAGAGAATTCACTGCAAGACATCGCATGGTGAGTTTCACTAGACCTTATGAGGGAGGAAGAAAAAGTAATGAGAATACTGTTTTACCTGTAGCCCTGTGTCTACCATAATGTCTAGTTCATCTGTGGGAGAGAACATAGTTAGATGATGATTTCCTCACTTGACATATCCTACCACTCCTTCCTTGAGAAACAAGTAGAGGCAAACACACAAAGGCCCAGGTTATTTCACATGATCCATTTACCAGAGGTGTAAGAGGCAACCTACTTGGTGAAAATGAAGTTAATTTAATTTTGAGATATGTAAAGACGAGTAACCTTTTGTTATACTGACCTTAAGTTTGGGAGGGAAATGTAACTAAATTGACTTTCCTCAAAACAGCCTTGGAGAATTGTTTTTCTGCTTTGTTTGAAGCTTGGATTGACACACTGAAATTTCCAATAGGAATGCGGTAGGATTATCACTGACCAGACAATCAGTGTACTAAAACAGATACTAGCTGAACATTACACTTAATTATTACAATGTATTTCTTTTTATTAAGATGTGTATTCTGCCCTATTCTGAAATCTCCTGGTAAATAGCCTATTTGAGACAGATTTAACAATATCAAAGGCAACACAGGATGAATTAAATTTTAATCCCCTGTTTGCTGTCCTTGGCCACCAAATGCCACACCAGTTACAGGAGACTTTCCCTACCTGTGTTAGATACCCAGGTTTTGGCAAATTTTAGAAGATTAGGAATTCCATAATTGTGGATTAGTCCTCAGGAAGTCTTATATATCCTTATAGATGAAAATTGCTTTGCAGAGAGTGGCCTACAGTGATCTTGGCACCTACAAGGGAGGGAACTGTGTGGGACTCAATCTCTTTAAGATTGAAACCAGCAACATCTAGAGCACCACAATCACAAACTGAACATCATACCTTGTCCTTGTTTTCAAAGGCAGTCTCCCCTAAAGCTACATATAGATTTTAACATTTTTTAGTTAATGAGTACATTTTGATAGTGCCATCACCACTAGCTGCCCAAACTTATTTATTTTAGCTTGCAGTTGACTCTGTTTTAAAATGCTTTTTGCAGGCTTTCAGAGTCATTTATGTTGCAGCTGGGGCCAAATAATGTACTCAGTCCAACTTAATCCTTGGAATACTTTTACAACTATTTACAAATTGTTGTTTAAATTGATTCATAAAATGAATGCCGATACATAGTTTTAAAAGAATGGAAAGAATTGTGCACCTCTGCATTCAACAGTCTTCAGCCATCTCAAACTCTCTTTTTTGTCACCTGACATTCATTTCTTTCCTTGTCCCCCGGCATCCTTATAGGTGGTGTCATCAGAATTTGAGGAGCTTTAAAAACAACTGAGGGCTTTACTTGCCACACTTCATGGGCAGTGGTGGGTCTTTGGCAAGCAGAAAATTATTAGAGATGGCTTTAGATATCTAAAATGTGATGGGGAAGTGGAGAGGGAAAGACAAATGAAAAGGTTGGCTTATTTGGGGGCCTCACAGGTGTGCCTATGAGTATTAATAATTGCCTTTTGAATTCAGGATTTATAGCTGAAAGATGTCCATATTCAGTAATCCCATGAAAAATAGACTGTTTATGGAGCATGCTCTTGTTTCATGAGATGACAGATTTTCATGTGCCTTAAAACCTCTTTTTCCTTACACACCTTCAGTATCAGCAGTAACTTATTTCTATATACTGTCCAAACAACCTTGATTGCCTCATGCAGTGTACACAGTATTGGCCAAACTGATGTGCCTTGCAGACTACAGTTACAAAGCCGCCTTCTCCTAATGGCTAGTAATGGGTTTGCTGGAAAAGGAGCTTCTGCTTTGGAAATGCAGATGGGAAGAGAACACCTTCCCCAAACTACCAATTCTTTATTGTTAAAACAGCTTCCTTGTGTATGTGTTAATTAGAATTTTGTGTCCATTTCACCCAAGACTTATTCTGCATTGATACTGCTTCTATTGTTAGGAGCATTGCATGCACACTTTAACATGGGACAAATATACAAAAGTTCTCCTACTATGTGCACTTGTTGCGAAACAGACACAGTATGTGCTTGTCCTGTTGTAGTAAACACACAGCATACATGCCCTTGCCGTATGCAGACATTGTGTTTACATAGGAAGTGATTTTCTGCCTGGAGCACTTTTGTACACTTTTGTGCTACTTTATATATTGAAAACTGAAGTTCAGCTTATTGTGTGATGTGTCAAGGGAACATACTTTGTGCATTCCATAAACAACCCAATGCACTTTGGTATTCCAGGCAGAAAATCCAAGTACAGTCGTACCTTGGAATTCGAACGGAATCTGTTCCAGAAGTCCGTTCGACTTCCAAAACATTTAGAAACCAAATCACAGCTTCTGATTGGCTGCAGGAAGCTCCTGCAGCCAATCAGAAGCTGTGGAAGCCCCGTTGGACGTTCGGGTTCCAAAATAATGTTCGTAAACCGGAACAAACACTTCTGAGTTTGCGGCATTTGGGAGCCAAAACATCTGAGTTCCAGGGCGTTCAGGATCCAAGGTACGACTGTAGTGCCCTTTACTACTTGGTAATAATAATAATTCATTATAGTTCGGTGGCCTTTAATGGTTTTCCCCAAAATATTTGGCACCTGAGGCCAACTGGCTCAACTTGCATAATAGAAGGTCCAAACCTGTCTTGACCCAAGTGAAATTTTTGAGCATTGGACCAACTCTGACAACCAATTTTCTTGAGTCTGTCGTGGTGCTTCCTTCTTAGGGGTTGAAACTAAAGTAACAATTGACATTTTATTTCTAATTAGAAATAAATTCATTTGAAAAGTGCCATGCTGGAAACACAAGGAAACCCTTTATGATGAGCAGTTCAGAGGATTTAAGTCTTTTTGTCCTCTTGAGTTAAGTGTCCCTAAAGTCTGTTGCATACATCATTACTGCTTTAATAAGGCTCTTCATAGTTTACCAAGATGTATAAAGATTTCCAAATGTTATATACTCCCAACAGGCATTGACATGATTATTAGGCATACTGGATGCCCTATTTAAACTGGAGGGGTTTTTGTTTGGGTCAGAATGAAGACTCTTTGTAGAACATAGTTATTTTGGGGGAAGAACCCTTACATTCTACAGAAGGGGCATGGCAGCTGCTTAGTTTTTCTTAGCTATATGGTGTTGAGTTCCTTGCCCAAATCCAGACACCCCCGGCCCATGTGGCCATCTGATGTTTCCTAGTTCTGACAACACATCCTATAAAACAGTATCTGCCACCTATGGAAAGTGATTGCAGGAATGTAGATGTGTGAGAAAAGTTACCAAAGAATTGGCTATGCCCTTAGCTTTCCCAAGGCCAATGTTACATGCAAGATCCCAGATTCCATTGGGCTTGTTTATGGATTTACCCTGGAGGTGAAAAAACTTACCAAAAAGAAGCTGCAAGAGTGAAGACCCTAGTACTTTTCTGGTTGCTTAGCCGACACAAAACAATGTAGCTGAATAAAATGAAGGATGAAATGAGAAGACCCAGCCCAACTCCTTCCCCTGCTCTCTTCAATGGAGATGTATCCTTCCCCGAATTCCCTCCCTACTGGAGAATGTTTGTGGATCCTTCCTTAATGTTCCCCAAAATAACAGTGCAGTGCCTCTTATTGATGCAAACCAGTATAGGTGACAAATCCTCATACAGAATCCAGCCTGCTCTCCTTCTCTGCCTGGAAATCCATGCCTGCCTGTCCTCCCTGCCTATTTACCAGGGAATACTTTATCCTCCCCATGTCTTTACAGTATATACCGTATATATGTATGTGTATATATTTATTATAGAGTTGCATGATTTCTTGTTTCTTCTGTTTCTGTCTCTCTCTTTCCCTGTCTGCTTCTCTTATGTATGCAATTTCTCTTACAGAGTGCTTTGAATCCTGGGCAGGGAGTGGGGAGGGCTAGCAGGGGTGGGTACTTGAACCAATAACTCTCTCTCTTCACCGATTCCTTGTTGTAGACTATTGGGGAGAGTCTTATTACAGTGACCTCATCGACTTGCACCTGGGTGGTATGTATGGCAGAACCTCTTTGCTGGCACTAACCCTGCTGACACCTGCTCCCGCCACCCTCTCCCTCCACCTACTTCTTTCCATCCCTGGCTCCTCACAAGCAATGAGAAGAAACCAGTCTTGCACCTAATTGATTGGCTAGGACATAACCCCTTTTCCAGCTCGGAGGAGAACTAGCAGTCCTTAATGAGCAGTGTTTTGGAATTGTAGAATCTCACAACTGCAGAGTTGGCAGGGACCCTGAGGGTCATCTGGCAGGAATCCTGCTCACAGCCTTCCCAGGGTGGGCTTGAATCACCAGCTGTCTAGTTAACAGTCAGATGCACAATTGGGCAATGTCACATGAAGTCTAGGCTTTTTGCAAACCACCCCAGTGGCCGGCGGGGGGGTGGTGGTTTCCATTGTGGTTTCCTGTAGGGAAAAAACCAGGAATGAAAGTGGAAGAGATGTGCAGAAAATTTATTTCTCATCACGTTTTGAATATTGAACCCATTCTCAGGAGCTGATTTTTTTTACTCTTCCCCCCCCCCAGGATAAACCTCTACACCAACTTAAAATAACCTTTCCTGAGAAAGAAGTTTAATACTCAAAATTTGTTGGGCAACAAATTGTCTTTTGTACACATTTTGAAATTTTTCCTTTTTTATTCTGGGATTCTCTGGAGGCCTGATCCAAAGTGTCACATGCTGAGTTCTTTGCATGCACAGGGGACTCTCTTGTAAGCTGGGTGCCTTCTTTTCCTCTCAACACAATAATACTGGAGAAACCATGTCTGAAACATGGAGGTAAAAAACCCTGAGTCATCTCCTCCTCCTCTCTCTATTGGTGACATTTAAGAATTTCAGTCCATGAAAGGTTATGCCATAAAAAATGTGTTAGTATTTAAGGTGCCGGAAGACTATGTTTTTGCCGCAGTGTACTAATTTGACTATCCTTCTGGCATTTAAAAATGTGTAGTGTCACATTATTGCAATGAAAGACTTCCCATTCATATTGTGGCAACCAATGAAATGGAGGGGGACAAGGAAGTGCAATATTATATGTTGCATGTTTTTAATTTCTAAGTATTGCAGGGGATCCAGGAAGAGGAGAAAGAGAGACATGGGATTGCTGCTCTTGCCAGTGGTCAGTGTCTGCTGTGAAAAGTAGTTGTAGCCTGAATGTAGTTTCAGGTGGTGCTGCTGTAATGAAAAACAGAGGGACCTCTGGGGTACATGTACAAGACTTTAGCTAAAGGAGCTCTCTGGATCACGGCCTCTTTTCAAACTTCATCATTTAACCTGGGGTAGCTAACCTTTGAGATGTTGTTGAACTACAGCTCTCATTAGCCCTGACTATTGGCCATGCTGGCTGGGACTGATTGAGGGCCATAGGTTAGCCACCCCCAGTTTAGCCCCTAAACTTAGTTGTGCCATGCATTTTGTTGATAAGTAAGTCCAAGCTATTGATTAGATTTTTCTTCCCAAAGATAATCTAGCATTTATATTATGTACTTTATTCTCCCTCAAGGATTGTCCCCAACCCTCAAAGCAGTGACAGCTGCCCCCTCAACACACTTTGTTACACTTTATAAGGACTGCTATATTTTCTTTTTAAATACTATGATTCTTTGAATACCGTTGCCTGTTATTGTAGGGAAGGTTATACAGATTATCACACTTAATCCGCACTGCCAAACTGCAGTTTGAGTGCTAGAGTTCCTACAAATGGATGGGTGACTAGGAGAGTACACAAGTGTTACACATGCCCTGTCATTTCTGAAATTAAATAATAATAATAATAATTTATTATTTATACCCCGCCCATCTGGCTGGGTTTCCCCAGCCACTCTGGGCGGCTTCCAACAGAAGTATTAAAATACAATAATTTTGTTTTTGTTCAAAAAAGAGTTTGAACAAGCCCTCAAATGGTATTCACAGGCTCTTTCTCTTTCCTTGTGTAAAGTTCATCCTCAAAGATCACCACAACATGATATAGTTCCTATTCTTTTCTCTTTTTTGTCTCCCCCCCATGTATAGTGACTTTTTATGAATAACACCCCCCATTCTACATATTACAACTTTAACACAGGCCTGCACAAATTGTGTCCCATCAAGCTTACCAGTCATGTATTATGACATTGCAGGTACTTGATAACCTTCCTGTTTTTGCAGTCCGAGGCAAGCGTAAATCAAAATAAAACATCAGGTGTTGTTTGAAACCCTGGTGGGCTACATTCGACATAGTGGGTTACCAGTCATGCAGGACTGATTCAACACATCTTTGGTACTACAAATGTTTTCCAAAGTGTCTTAAATTCTGGTCCTTACTCCTTGGGAGTTGGTGACAGAAGGATGTATTGCCAAGTCTCCTTAAGGTGACTTTAGTATATCAGTAATATTTTTGAACTATTGCTGCGTCACTTCCATAAAAATCAAGCAAGCTACCCGTGTTCTTCAGATTGGCAGTTTGCAGGTTAAGGAGATCAACAGTGTTTTGTGGTTTCAACCCTTATAGTTTAGAAATAGGTAAGTGGTAGCCCAGGAGGTTATAGGCCCCCAGGGATTTCCTAACTTGGCCCTATCATAGTCCCAAATCTCAAAGGGTCCCCCTTTCATTATTTTGCACCTTTCCTCCATCCAAATGAGACATAGACCCTTTCTTCCCCATTGTGAGCAGCAAAATGCTCTGCCAGTTTTCTCCCTGCATACTTCAGCAGCTGACATGAAAGCCAAATACAGAGATCAGTTTGGAGAGTTAAGTGCCTGAGGTGCTCGGCCACCAAACTGTTTTAACATGTTGTGGGAGATAACAGAAGGATTTAAGTCCTTTCTTCATGCCTCCACTCACCTGGAGTCAATCAGTAGGTGGAGCTAATGCTCTCCAGTCCTTGCTCAAAGCAAAATGACACATCCTCCCCAGAGAGGAGTTGCTGGCTCCTCTCTGGAGACCAGTGCTCTGTCTATGTGGGGTTTCTTTACAAGTGTGCCACTAGGGGGCATTGTGTGCCCACAGACAGAGCTGTAAAAGGGTTAATGCAATGTTACACCTAACAGGTCCTGCTCCTACTGTAGTTGATGCAGCTCCCACACTTCCTTCTCCTTCTCTCCCCCCCCTTCCTGATTCCCTCTTGAAGGCAGCAGTCTTGTCATTTTTGCTAACAGTGGCTTTAAAAAGTAGTTATCGGAATCATTTAAAGGGACACTGTCGTTTTTTCACATTAACTAACCTCATTTCTGTCATAAAGAACTAGCATAAGTAAATTAATTAATCTCATTTGCTTCTCACGGTTATATCCTTTTGTTCCCTACATTTTCTGTTTGGATAAATGTACACAATATTAGCCATGGTTACTTCTTCCCTACACTTTTGGGGTTTAAAAGGCTTATTTATTTATTTATTTATTTATTTATTTATTTGCTAGTTTCAACTCCAGCCCAGATAGGGGTAATAATTCACAATTCCAAATGGAAGATCAATTATTATTTTAAACTGTCTTGATTTCTGTCTTTTAAAAAAAAATTCCCAGCAGAAAACTTCATTATTTGGCAGTATCCCTTTAAATAAAATGCAGTGTTATGTGCAGAAAAAGTGGCTTAGTAGTATTAGTTCTTTTTATACTCCTCTGTGACTGATGTTTGTTCAGTACTTCCTCACAGGGCTGCCAGAGTGCTCAAGAGTCACTGTAGCATAGGGGCTAAGAGACTGAACTGTGAGCTAGGGAATCCCGGGTTCAAACCTCACCTCTGCTGTGCTCATTGAGCCACCTTGGGGAAGTATGGGCTTCATAACCGCTGCCTTAAATGGTTGCATAATAATAGGTTTCTATGCCTCTTGTAGTTACAGGTAGGTAGCCGTGTTGGCCTGCCGTAGTCGAAACAAAATAAAAAAATTCCTTCCAGTAGCACACGAAAGCTCATACCAATAACAAACTTAGTTGGTCTCTAAGGTGCTACTGGAAGGAATTTTTTTATGCCTGTTGTAATAGGTATAATAGAAAGATAGGTTTGAATAGCCAAGGCACTTCACAAAGCACCGTATAAATGCTAAAATTAATATGTACTTCTAAAGGCGGTGACAGAAAGTCCTCTCCTTCGTAACCATTGGGTCTCAACCTGAATTGACTTCTGCATTCATAATGGCTTTTGCTCAAGATAAAGGAGGAGACATGTTCCAACCACGTTCTTGCTATTTGTGAACCAGCTACTAAATGCTCTTGCTTTGATATGAGAGATTTTCAGTGTGCAGATGTATTCTTACGACCCCTACAGAAACAGTTATACAGGTGAAACTCGGGAAATTAGAATATTGTCGAAAAGTGCATTTATTTCAGTATTTCAACTTATTATTTTTTTATTTCCCTTTTAATTTTTATAAATGCTTTCTTTTGGAAATTCCACAGTAATAAAACAAATAGTTACAATAATACAAAAATAAACATCGCTATTACATTTTATTAATTACATTCCATTTATAATTGACCCGCCTAACGACAAATAATTACAATTACAAAAAATCAAGGCTTGACATATCTTGCTTTGCATGTCATGCATCTATCTCATATATTGGTTACACCTTTTAAGTTGCATTACTGAAATAAATGCACTTTTCAACGATATTCTAATTTTTCGAGTTTCACCTGTATATAGCAACTGTTTCTGTAGGGGTCATAAGAATACATCTGTATGGCAGTGACATATGCCACACCCGTGAATGCCTGCGCATGTTCTTGTATGGCATATGCATGGCCTAAGAAATGCTCAGCAGTCATGGCTTGATTACCTAGTGGGTGCAGGAGCAGGATGGTTTTGCTGAGAAAGGGCAATTTTTGTTTTGTTTTTTTTAAAATAATTTTTATTAATTTTATACAAACAAAACACACAAAATACAATATAACACTGTCCCTTCGTTTTCCCTCCACCCACCGGTCCACTTCTGCCACCAGTAGTACCCGTGTGTGTTAAGAATCAAAGGGGTCCATTATAAGTTGGGTTTGGCCTCCCCCCTCCCTCCTCCCCCCACATCCCCCCCCCTGCCACTGAAAGGACAGAGATGGAGGAGCTCTGAGGATTGGTTTCCCCCAGCTCTTTCATAAACATACTTAAACATATACAAACAACAAAACAACAATAGGGAAAGTTATAAATTCCCAATTCTTATTAACTTAACTTTATAATTGTGACTTCCTCGATACTCTTCCTCCTGGTTTTCCTGATAGTCTCTAGTTGCTTATGGCGGGTTTTCTATTCCAATTCAAAATCTTATTCTTATTATAATAACTTAATCCTCCTCCTTTTCCATGCTGTCCTCCCACAGGCCCCCTCCTGCCACAAGGGGAACCCGCAGGGCACAGCACTTCCAAGGTTCCATTATCGTGTCTGGGTTTCCTTCCACCCCCTCCTCACCTCTCTGAGCACCCCCTGCCACTGGGTGCCTCAGAGTAAGGAGAGGAGGATAAGCAGCTCTCTGCCCAGACACCTATCTGAACTCACAAAAATTAGTATTAACCTAAAAATTCTTTCCTCAGCCATTCTTCTCACTCCCTCCAGAAAACACAGCTTTTATTTTTCCTTTTAACCCTCCATCCCCTCTCCCTAAGTCTTTTCCCCCAATTGGATCAGCATTTCCGTTAACAAGCCAAGATTTCGAAAACCATCTTTCAAAAGCCAAAACAAAACCTTTTAACTAAAATTTTTACCCCACACCCATTCTTTCCCAATTCCATCTCCAGGCCTTTGCCCCCCCCTGCCCCTGTCTTTCCCATCTCTCAATAACACCACCCCACATTTTAGCCCCTCCAGGATCTTCAGTTCCATTGATCTTCATGTCCATTTGCTTCTCATTTTCTTGCTCTACTTGTTTCTCTTCCTTTTGAAGTCCATGCTTTGCTTCATCCCAGACATATTTTTTATAGTCCAAGTCCCCTTCAAAATTCTCATCAGGTTGTTTCTCCTCACACACAGTCTCAAACTCAACAGACTCCAAATCCAAATTATCCTCTAAGTCCTGAACTTGGACTTCAGCCTCAACTGGTAATAAATTGGGATGTTGCCGTTCCTTGTAAATGTCCTCCCATGTTTGTAAGTAGTTCAGCACAGCCTCCTGGAAGGCTCGAGAGTACTTTGTTTTCATATTTCTCTTAACCGCAGACAAACAGGAGATAGGGAGCAAAGGGTGCTGGAAAATTCCTTCCTGTTAGACGATCGACTCCATTTTGGCTGTTCTTTTCCTTTGTCTTTAACTCAATCACAAATCCATTCTTAATTCCAATTTAAATAATTCCACCTCCTTTTCAGTCAATTTTTCTATTCACAGCAATGCAATAAATCCACCCGGTCTTTTGACAGTTTGACAGCTTTTGACAGCTGTCAAAACGCTCTTCCCCTTAATGATGCTGTACCTCAAGGGGTGCCGGACTCGGGAGCTGAGAAGGTTCAAAAAAGTCTTTCTTTCTCTCGGGTCCACCGTCCCAGAAACTTTTTTATCTTCGGCTTAGGTTTATTTAAAGCGCCTCCCGGTTTGCCATTAGGAAGAGACCGACTTCCGTTTCTTTAAAGTCTCTCCTATTTTTCCAATTGATTATTTTAAAGTCCAAATAAAAATTCCACTTACTTTATGGAAACCTTTAATTTTGTTCGGAAGAATCCGCCGCTTGCCGGGTCAGGACTCGGAGCTTCCCTTCTCGGAGGTAAGATATAGCCCAAAATGGCTCCCGCGGTTCCACCCCGCCGGCTCTCGATCGCTCTACTGAGCTCTCGGGCAGCGGGGGATCCGCAAAACGGAGCAGCCGCTGGGTGCGTGAGTCACCGGGACTCTCTACCCGGTGTTTTTACGGGGAGTCCGCTCGCTCTGCGGACTTCCCCCCCCCTCCGCGAGGCCAGGGACTTCGGCGCGCGAAGTCCCTGCATCCTTCTCTCCGCCGCGACGGACCGGAAGCGTGAGAAAGGGCAATTTTTGGTGCTGGCATGAAGATGTCTCCAATTATTCTTGGTTTGGACTCTAATATCCATCATTGGAAGTGAAATCCCAGTGATTACATTCAGGGTTAACAGTGCTAAGCTCCAAACCCTTTGGTCGGACTCATACTCCAGCTGGGTCAGTGAGTTAGATGGAGGCAGATTGCACAATAAAGCCCAACCATGCTATCACCATACCTTAGCAAGGGGAGTCCGGAAAGCTGTGCCAGGATCAAACCAAGATCAGAAGAGATCCATCTAGTTCAAAAGTAATCCAGGACAGCATTGGTAGGCTTGGGGTCCAGGGTTCAGCAACTGATGAGCTCTAAGAAGGAAGCAGGGGGAGGCAAAGGAGTCAGGTTCAGAAGTAAGGAGCTGGATGGTGGATTGTCTTCAACAAGCAGACGACTCCATCTGAAGCCTGATATAGCTTGGGCTCCCAAACCATGCCATCGCCAGCTTCAGGTGTTTGAGTCTACTATAAGAGCCTTTGCTCTTGAGCTTTGTTAGTTACAATGAGCCTTTGACTCAATAATTACACAGCAACACTGCACTCCCAAGTGTGCATTCTCTCACTGACTAGCTGCCTGGGCTGGATCATCTGGCACCAATGTCTTTAAGGCTGAGGAGTTGATTCAGCCTCCCCCTTTGACTTTGCCAGGGCTTCTCTGCCAGGGGTGGCTCAGGAACACACCGCAAGGTCCTTTCAGAGCATCCCCAGAAGGCCTAGGCAGAGGCCTTCTGGTATACCAGGGACTTCAGAACTATCATTATGGAGGTGGGGGAAAATATTTCACCTCTGGTCAACGATCAGGAGATCTTGATGATATTGGGTTGGATGCATGTTGTTTTTATCCATAGCTTGTACAACAAATTAATTTTCAGTTTTATTGTATAATAGTAAAATGTATCCAATAGCCAGAACCTTTTTGGATGTCTCTAAGTGATACTGAAATAATTATTTTAAAGCACTAGCAAACCAGGGCAAAAGAAGGCAGTAGTGTAGTCAACAGTATCAACGAGTGTAGAGGCAGTACTGGTCTCTTGGCATGTAAGGACTCTGTAGCAAGAGGAGAACATGGTTATCAGCATTTGATGCCAATGCCAGGCTTATGGCTGAGTAACCCTGCACTGGAAGAAATGGGAGGTATAATTGATTATAAAACAGATTTGATCAGAGATGGAGGGGCAGGTCTGACAGATGTTCACAAGAGAGATGTTCAGACTAAAATGCAGGGGGTCAAATACGGCTCAAATAGAAATTTATACTTCCCCACTTCTCTCTGGATTCACCTTAGTGGTTCAGCAACCCCCCTTGCTTCACTTCCCTGACTTGACTTTTTTGCCTGGTGATACGTAATGCAGGACACCCTTGAGTTTTGGAACATCTGATACCAAACTTAAGTGATCATATGATGCCGTTATGCATGCTGATTTGAATGCATCACACCTATAGGCTGATTATCAATATCCAGTGAAAATGGGGGAAGGGGTGTTTCATATTTATTATATATCACATACTGTATCATATGCAGAAGACTAACTGCAGCCAAATGTATGGGATTTGCGTTTGTATCCAGTTTTAGCATCCAGTGCACTTATGTGTGCATGCATTTGTACAGTGGGTTTATCTGTTTTAAAGTTATTTTAGTGCTGCAATAATCTAGGGTTACCATATTTCAAAAACCAGGACACCACAAAATTGTGAAGCTTTTTTTTTTTTTGCAAAAATGCCAAAACAACATGATGTCCACTGTCCAGGAAAATCCAGACATATGGAACACTACAATAATCCACTGTAAGTTGTACCTGTACCTAGTACTTAAACGAAAGGGAGACATTTATAGTAATAAAGTAACATCTTTGGGTCTCATGCGTCTTGCTGTCAGCTTTTTTTTGCAATGGTAATACAGTCGTACCTTGGATCACGAATGCCCTGGAACTCGGATGTTTTGGCTCCCAAATGGCGCAAACCTAGAAGTGATTGTTTTGAATGTTCTTTTGGAACCCGAATGTCCAACAGGGCTTCCGTGTCAATCAGAAGCCGTGCTTAGGTTTTGGAAGTTGAACGGACTTCCAGAACGGATTCCATTTGACTTCCAAGATACAACTGTAGTTCAGTTAATGCAAGATGGCTGTGTATCGCATCAGAACTTAGGCACCTGTACTTCCAAGCAAACATGCATAGAACTGGATTCCAAGATTCATTTAGCTTGGGCGTTTTTGTTTCTAGTTTGGGAAACATACACTAAATAATGATCTTTTGCTGGATGTATTCTTTGTGTTGGAACTCTGCAAGTATCTGAGCTACATAAGATCTATTTCAGTTCATGTCCTAAGCAAAACAAAAAGGATGGTGTGTTCACGTTCAAGTTTGATGCCTTGCTGCATGGTACTTGAAGGCATTTCTTGACCAAACCCAAAGTGAGTTGAGTTTCCGCTTGATCCTAGTTGGCCTAGCAAAAAGTTGATCAGGATGAGTATAGTTTTTAATAAGGTGTGTATTTCATAAATTGCTGCAGGCTTTTAAATAGTCTCTCACTAGTCAGTTACCAGTGGTGAATAATCATCTCTTGGCTGGCTAGGGGAGCTTTTATAAATTGTTAGACATTTTGTTCTGAGTATACTTTCAGGTGGTCTGTGTGCTACACATAACTTGCTAATATAAGCATTTGCTGACCAGCAAATAGAAATGTTTGCTGTCTAGTAGCCTTTGGAACACGGGTGGTGCTGTGGTCTAAACCACTGAGCCTAGGGCTTGCCGATCAGAAGGTTGGCGGTTCGAATCCCCGCAACGGGATGAGCTCCCGTTGTTCGGTCCCAGCTCCTGCCCACCTAGCAGTTCAAAAGCAAGTCAAAGTGCAAGTAGATAAATAGGTACTGCTCCGGCGGGAAGGTAAATGGCATTTCTGTGCGCTGTTCTGGTTTGCCAGAAGTGGCTTAGTCATCCTGGCCACATGACCCGGAAGCTGTCTGCAGACAAACGCCGGCTCCCTCGGCCTATAGAGCGAGATGAGCACCGCAACCCCACAGTCGTCCGCGACTGGACCTAATGGTCAGGGGTACCTTTACCTAGCCTTTGTGATTTTTTATTGCTTTAAGTTCAGTGATGCGGAGAAAGGATTTATCCATTTATATTACTGAATTATCTGTATACATAATGGGCTATTCAACACATCTTTACTAATCGGATGCTATGAATATTCTCTGGGGATTATCTATGGAGTTGGACCATTCTACTAATGGTCTTGCTTCTGCTGCATGTACTGTTGGGGGAAAAACATTGTAGCTATTGGATTTAGGTTTATTGACAATCGTAGCAAGAGGCCTGCCTATCGATGTGGTGGAATAAGCCCAAGAACCTCCACCCGCCATAGTTGATATTTCAGTCTGCCTTATCTCTTGAAACCCATCTCTGCTTACTCCAGTATCAAACTCTGGGAGCAAGGGTATCCTTTGGTTCCAACTGACTTAGTTACACCATAGGCAGAGGGGATTGTCCGGGGGGGGGGGCTCCATTGAGACTCTTAAGATATGATGTCAAACCATGGTTTGCACTAGCAGTGGTTTTGCCTCCAAGTTCAATTTACTCTTATCTCGCCTTCCCTGGAAATCTTCAGGTGAGATCCCATGCAATGGCCTTCAAAACTGGGAGGTGGTCTATGCTTGCATAGAGGTACAGTTATGTGAACTGGCATCTGCATGTGGGGCAGGAATGGGAAACCTGTGGCCTTCCAGATCTTGTGGGATGACAGATCCGATCAGCCCCAGCTAGCATGGGCGGTGGTCAGGAGTGATGGGAATTGTAGCCCAACATCATCTGGAGGGCCACAGGTTCCCACCATTCATTCAGAATCTGTATCACTGAATGTGGCAGCTAGAACTAGGCTGCTGCAACCATGGAAATGGTAGTACAGTAGCTCCATATATAGCCTTGATACACACCGAATCTGCATAGAAGCCTGGTCTAGTAGCAGCCCAGTACACCATGGAATCCACCCAGTTCAAAGCAAAACATAATGTCATCTTAATCTTAATCATGACTGAGGAAGAACTTCAGCAAATGCAAGAATAATCAGAGAGTATTTCCCTTGGTGTACAGCTTGACTGTACATTTTAGAACCATTTAATCCAAGCAACCCACTTGTATTCTTGTATTATTATTTTTACACATACTAAGAATGTAATACATATCTATCCAAGACTAGGCCTTGAAAGAGACCTGTGAAGTAAAAACGAAAACAAAGCACCATTGCATTGCCACTTTAAAGAAAAACATGTGCGCATTGTTACACTACATGGATTTTCATGGATCTCTTTCCCAAGCGACAAAAATACTTTTAAGGCATTCAGTTTGTTAGTTGTTTGGTTTTTTTGGTGGGGGTGGAGAGAGAAAAGTTGTCTGGGGATACTATGGAATGTCTTCAGACAAGATAAGTCTTCACGTACAGATGGGCACCATGTAACATGTATATGTGATGTACTTTTAACCCTTTTCACACTGAGTATACATGTTTCTTCCTGTTGAGAGATTCACATTGCTCATTCACACACTATTTGCAAACTGATGTGCCTCCTCCCTTTTAACTTTGGTCTGTCCTGTGTGTTACTGCTCTAGTTCTGTGATGGTCCCTTCTAAAAGCTGTTCCCTCCCCAGACCTTATCTTCATAAATGAGAACTGAGGCTTTCCCTGTCCATTATATGTGCATGTAGATCTGATTCCAGTGGATTATGAATGTCCTCTTTTTATATAAATTCAGTTGCTCCTTATTACACAGTGGCATTTTTCTTTCACTTCTGTTCTACTCACAGATTAGTCAATGGGCCACAGGTCTTTCTGTAATATATAGATCACTGCGGGTTGCAAAGCACCGTGGACTGCACCCACTCAAGCCCCATTGATCAGCTGGTTGCTGGGGCTTCTGTACACAGCAGCACCCAGTTCCTCATCCCTATTCTATAAAATAGTCATCTCTTTATGTATAATCTACCCCAATAATTCCCAAACTGTGAGGAATTCATTGGATAATTGATGGGTCCTATAAGTGCCAAACCACAGGAAGAAGCTATTCTCTGCATCAGAGTGTGTAAGTTTGGGAAGTATTCCTCCCATTTTATTATTTTTTAATAAAAACGGCCTCTTTTATCAGAAATTTGGGAAATGTCAATTTACTGTGTTATATCTAATTAATTGCTACATACTCAAACTTCTCTTGCCCCCCAAATCAATCAATCAAACAAACAAACATACCAGTGGGGCATAGTCCTCAGTTTTCTGTCTACCCTTGATATTGGCAGGGCCAGAAATACAAACTATGCATGAATACGTGTAAAATACCAGTCAAGGCTTTGGTTAGACCCAGGATAGGGGAACATTTGGCCTTCCAGAAGTTGCTGGACTACAGCTCTCATCATCCTGACTTTTGACCATGTTGACTGGGGCAAATGAGAATCCAAAAACTTTTGGGGCAGGGGGACAACAGGTTTGGTCTAGGTTTGTTTGCCAATCATAGGCAGTCAGTCCTGTTTTGTGCCATGATCTGCCTTTTTTTTACTAAACACATAATACTTGCCACTGTCACCTAGTTCCTTGGATTAGGTCACAAAAAAGCCACATGGAATGTGCCAAGCTAATTTTGTCTCTTAACTGCATCATGCAACATGCAGGGTGAAAAGTCACCAAGCACAAGAAATGTCAAATGTTGGCATTTCCCCTTTATCCCAGTAACTTTTGTGGCCCACACTGTTTCCCCTCCCAGTGCCACAGTCTGCTCTTCTCCATTATTCGTGTTGACAAAGGATGTTCCATCTGTAGACTGTTTCCCTTGTTTCTGCTTCTCCATTTCTTGTATTATTATTTTCTTTTCTACTTCTTCTTGTTGTTTCCTTTCTTTCTCACTCTTGTGCTTTTTTGTCCTTTTGCTTGTCTGTTTATTTTCACCCTGTTTCTCCTCCTCTCTTCCTCTCCACTTCCAATTTCCTCTTCCCTTCCTTTCTTCCTCTCCCATCTTTGGTTCTATTGAAGTTGAGCCCAATGCCGGGACACCACGCCGTAGACCTCTCTCCTTCTGTCCTTGCTGTGCCCATGAAGGTAATGTAATTTCTTGCATTCCCTCCATTCTGTTCCCAAACCGCCATTGGATTGGTGTAGAGACGCTAGTGAGCTAGCAACAATATCAAGTGGCTCACCGCCAAACTTTTCTTTCCTTCAATCTCAAAGAAACCCTCTATAACAACCTTGTTATGAAGTGTGTCTGGCAGGATCGTAAAGGTACAGTATCCTTTTTTCAGCTGTGCATTGTGGGCTAAGGATAGTCTTGAAGTTTATTGGCGCAATTAATCTGAAATGACTGTAGTGGCATCAGTTTCATGCCTTAAGGGTTCTGTTTGGCTTGTTGGATGATTTTGCAGGGGAGTGCGGGGTGAGTCTACTTCCTTTAAAAAAATACACATGGGTTAAAGGCATACTGTCTTTTCTAATGACTGGCTTCCCCAACAACCCTTGACTTTGAAAAGGCAGCCTCCTGATCTGCCATATATCGTGCTAAGCATCTTCTTTATCCCAAGTGGAACCAGATTCCCACTGAAGTGTTTCCATTTCCCAAGGCATGGGGGGGAAAGGGTGGAATGTGACCGCCATGTATAACTTCGGCTAACAACTCTCTGCTTTTCATGGTGTGCTTTCATCAATTGTTCATCTTTCCTCCCCACCCCTGCCTCTCCCTCTGCTCATTGGCTGTCTAAAAATGAAAATATAAAAATATACCTACATCCCACAAATGAACAAAAGTTTCTATAGGTCAGTGTTGACATGTATTTGGCTGTTTTGTGCAGAAGTTTCTTTTCTGATTGATTATCCTCACAGTGGAAAGGGTGGGGAGATTTCCCAGTGCTTCTCATGGCTCCAATGCACTGGGCATCTGCATGTGTAAGCTTCTTCTCTCTTTCCACCATGGCTATGAGGGCACCTTGTGCAGAGATGCTCAGAGAGGCTTAATTGGGACCAAGCGATGACTAGGTATAGCCATCCACAGCCATGATTGGCTAGGGTGAGATTTTCATACTGTGTATGTTTGCTTCTTGTGTTCTGGAGCTGTGTTGGTGGTTTTGGAAGAGGAGGAGAATTCTTGTTACCTGAGAATAAGTGGTAGGAACAGGGTCACCAAGAACCTCTGCACTACTCTGTTTTCTTGACTGTGATGGGAAATAAGTCTTGCTCCATAAAGGCATCCTCAGTTACAAATGATGCATTAGTCAGTGCCATCCAATACTGGCAAGCACTACCAGGAACAGATAATAATCTTTCGTAGCTGGATCCAACTTGGTAGCTGACCATCCCCATTTTAGAGTGTCTCCCTTGGGCTTCCATAATCCATAAGAAGAGTCTGCATTTTTTAATAATTAGAATAGTGTCTAATACAAATATTTTGCCATTTACACATAAGTAGGCACAGATCTTGCATTATATTTTTCTTAGAATAGATGTTCCCATTAGTTTTATATGAGATGAGAACTCATCTATGGTATGGATGAGAAACAGGAGTTAACCCTGTGGTGGTGTGCAACTTGACTGTGTTTTTTCCATATACCAGTTTCCTAAACTATTGACACCTCTGATAGGATGGTGAAATCTGATTGGTGCAGGAAACAGCTGGAATCCCTCTGGGCCTACAGTGGTTAGGCCAAGACCCTGATCACTGGGAGCACATAACCAGGGCTTCACTTGCTTCCAAACTGATTTTCAGGATCTGAATCCAAATAGCTACCTATAAAGAGCTGCATATTTCATTACTAGATATGAGTTGTGGGTGTAGCTCTCTAAAATAGCATAAAATGGCTATGCTATTTACTTCATATCAGGCTTTGCTACTGGGTCTGCTAGCTTGGTTTTCGTTGATTAAGCTTTTATTGAAATACCTGGGAAGCTACCATGCTTCCTCTTCCTTTTTTATGTGAGCAGATTTTCTTCTTGTGCTTTTCTACCATGAACTAGTGGTCTTGAGCTGGTGAACTGCATTTGATTGAACCTGTCTTTATGCCACACAATACGTGTTTTTTGTGTAAATGAGGGATCTCTAGCAGACACATTGAGGCAGATCTGCCTGGTGTGACTGATAAAGCCAAGAGGAAGGGAAATTATTGATAGCAGTGGTCAGGAACTGGTTGCTTTCAGTCATTAAGTTAATGCAGGTGGCTTGAAAAGGGGAGAGAGCCCAGCATGTAAGACTACAACACTGGTAGGAGAAACAGCACATCAGGGAACTGTTGGGACTGAATTCTTACAGCAGTGTGTTCACTAATCACTCTATATTTATATGTAAAGTGGACAAATGGGTGTTGAGTAAGGTGTGAGTGAGAAAACATGGCTTGAAACAGGTAGGCTTTGTTGGAAAGTGTTGGAAGTGTCAGAGCTCTGTTTGAAAGTGTCCAAATTGAAAAGGACAACAGAAGAAAAGTACTGAAAAGAGACTGTAATTCTGGCTATTGGTTTGGCGGGAGGTGTCATGGGGAAGATAGATTCAGGGCACATGGATCCAGTGGGTTTTTTTTGTTTATTTTACTGGAGGTGACCCTCCTTCCGGCGTGCCATAGACAAACTAAACAAGCAGATCTGACAAGAGTGCTCTGGCAGCATCTAGCTCAGCTTTCTTTGCACATTTTGCCCCACTCCCATTTTTGTTCCTGCCTGCCTGCCTGCTGGATTTATGGAAATGGCGGGAATCTTTCTCAAAGCTGACCTAAACTGTTCTCTTGGCAGGCATGGGGAAGAAGGACGACCCCAAGCTGATGCAGGAGTGGTTCAAGCTGGTGCAAGAGAAGAATGCCTTAGTGCGCTATGAGTCGGAGCTCATGATATTGTGAGTAAGGAGAGAAATTTCTGCATGCTTGGTCCACGCAGAGAAGGGAAAAGATGAGACAACTATCCCCAGGCAGAGATGCGTTATGGAACCTGTATCTGCCTTCACCTTTGCTGTGATGACAATGTACAGATGGGAATCCTTTTGCTCTGGAGACCCATAGGTGCCCCAAGTAAAATAAAATTTTATAAAATTGATGAAGTGATCTGCTGCTGAGACCTGGTTCTCTTAGCATTTCCTTCTCATTCATGATTCCAAATAAGGTCAATGTAAGAAGGAAGATCTTGTCCCTTGCAACTCAGCCCTGATGTGCAGTGGGCAATAGGGGCCAGGTGGAACAACTTGGCATATTCCCGTTATTTCTCGTCTGCCTTTCTGACCATTCCACAACGTGGGTTTAGGTGAAAAACCGACATGTATGTTAATCAAGGGAGGTTGTTCTGAACAAGGTTCTTAGTACAACTGAATGGTTGCCTTACAATCAGAACTGAAAGGGAACACTTCACTACCTGAGCATGTTAGATTTTTAAGCCAGTAGCTTAGACTGCTGCTAAAACAACCTAAACCAGACATTTGCCTATTCTTCTCTCCTTGCAGCGCTCGGGAGTTGGAGCTGGAGGACAGGCAAAGCAGACTACAGCAAGAACTTCGGGAGAGGATGGCAGTGGAAGGTAAGTCTCATCGATGTACTCTGGTTCCCAGTAGAAAGCCCCAGCTACTTCCTTGGCTAGCGTGACAAGTCTGCTTGTCCCTTTCTTTGCTAGATCACCTAAAGACAGATGAAGAGTTGTCAGAAGAGAAAAGGATCCTGAATGAAATGCTAGAGGTGGTGGAACAGAGAGATTCTCTTGTGGCCCTCCTCGAAGAGCAGCGACTCCGGGAGAAGGAAGAAGACAAGGACCTAGAGGCAGTCATGCTGTCCAAGGGATTCAACTTAAACTGGTCCTGAGCTTAGCAGCGCACTCGTCTGCCGATCTGCGTTGCCCAATTGGCATGTGCCAAGTTGGCTGGAGCTGCCTGGATGGAGGAGATACCTTGGCATAGAAACCTCTTGAGGGTTCTTGCAGCGCCCGAGTGCTTCTTCCTGAGAGGGGGTTGGATCGAAAAGTGCTGAGGCCTGTATGAGGCCTGCAAACCTCAAGCCTGAGGTGGTCAGCTGAGGTTGTGTGCCTTCCTCAAGGACCTGTGCAAAGAGGCCATTGAGTTTTTGTGATCTCTGAGAGAGGCTAAAAAATGAAATGAAAACATTTTATTAAATTTATAAAAATACACCACAACTTTAACCAATTCAGGTGGGCCATAGCTTGTCTGTTTCATATTTACTTAGCTGGTTGTGTTCTTGTTTTTGTTTTGAAATACAAAGGTGAGAAGTGGCTACTCTCTTCTGAAGCATCACCCTGCAGCAGCCCACGGGAGAGCAAACCACTCTGTACCCCAGAGCACACTGTGTGTATGTTTAAGGTTCTCCTCACCAAAGAAGCCTGAAGCTGCCATTATTGTCTGGGTATGGAGGAACCCTGAATTCAGAGAGGACTGGAGACTTGGAAGGCTGGCTGACATGAAATACTTGCCCCATGTGGTTTCTACAGAAGATACAGGCTCCGGTGGACTAGCTCTCTTTGCTGCAGCCTCCACAAGTTGCCATTGTTCTAAGAGGGGAAGAGCGTGTAAGCCACCTCCTTTCTGCCATGCAGTGCTCTGGACTGAAAGTCACAATTTTCCTGTCTCCATTGACATTAGACTGCTCTGTTGTGAACCTTGTGACAATTTTGACACTGGAAAGTGCTGATTTTGAAGATGGGTTACTTATGAAGCAGTTTGCGGGAGCTCTTGGATGAAACCCCTTTCTTCGAATCCCCCAAGAATGGACTCTCAATGGGTTTTTGTTTTTTGTGTGTATATATATCTATAGATATATATCTTTATTATTTTTTGCACGTCAGAAATGAAGCAAAAGACCTACCCGGGCCCTTTAGTCACTTTAGACCCTTTAATGTCTATTAACTTATTTTTTAATACTTGAAAGATTTGGGTTTTATACCTTTTTAAGAAGTGAGCAAATGTTTGAGTGGTGAATCTGTGTGCCTGCTGCATTCCCCAACCTTTTTCTTTTGTTGTTGTTCTTATTTTTAATTTGCTGTTCTCCCTTTCCCTGTACCTATTTATTAGAGTTCTATTAATGCTGTTACAGTTACATGCTACTTTTGATGTGTAGAGCAGGTGCTTTTATGTTCCAGGCTATTCTACTTTGGACTTGTCCCTGCACCAAGTTGAGGGGCAACCCTAGGAAATACGCAGGCCAGGTTCCCAGGTAGGGTGTCTTCTCAATTAAGCTGCATCCTCACAAAGAGAGCTCACAAAGCTGAGTGGTGATGGCAGACTTCGCTCCTGCACTCCATATCCTCTGTTCCTGAATGACAAACCTGTGCTTATTTTAACTACTGCTGTTTAAGGTTTTTGTAATTATAATTGTGGCATTGCCACTTTACCCCATGTATTTTAAAAACAAACAAACCACATGCTGGCTCTGTAAAAATCTGCCTCCCAAGGGAAGGATTAGCACAAGCCCCACTGGTTTTGTCCTAGGGCCTTCATTCAGTTGGCTCAGAAAAGGTCTTACAGTGCAGTAGCAAATAGGAAATAACACAGAATAGACTCTTGTCTATAACCAGCTGAGAGGTTCCATAAGCACACCATGTCTTTCACAATAACTTTCTCAAAAGTGCCGACCTGTCACATACAGAATTTTCCATTTGCATTTTTTTAGCTCCAGTTGGGCTTAGTTTAAAGAAAGCTGTAGTTCTATTCTCCAAACAAAGTGCAGACTATTTTTTTAATTAACTTTTTTTAGGGAAGCACTCATCCCAAGAAATAGACATGTCCTTTAAAGCAGCCACCATCTTAAGTTTTTAAAACAGGAAATGCTGTGTTTTCAAAACAGGAAAGGCTAGCGA
This sequence comes from Zootoca vivipara, assembly GCF_963506605.1. Classification (NCBI taxonomy): domain Eukaryota; kingdom Metazoa; phylum Chordata; class Lepidosauria; order Squamata; family Lacertidae; genus Zootoca; species Zootoca vivipara. The sequence goes on along the minus strand of NC_083285.1, from coordinate 56,447,532 downwards.
GAAAAAATGGGGAAAGGTTTTTAAACACCCACCCACTTCCTTGTTTAATGAAATGTCAGTACTGATGACGCAGAACAGAAAGCTGTCGAAACAACAGCATGTGTTGAAATGTAGCGTCAGAAGATTTTATGCCAAAGGGGTACCATGCCTGGCATTTGTTGAATATTAAGATATTGAAAGATTGTGATGATACACTGGCAGAATTCATACCAGAGCAAGCAGGACTTGTGTGTTCATGGGTTCGTGAGACACTGGGGGGGGGGGTTGTTCACTAGGACCGGTGTTTATATGTAGCTTTCAAAATGGAGGGGACGAATCTCTGGCTTTTCTAATATTACTGGACTACAATTCTCATAATCCCTGACTACTGAGCATGCTGGATGGGGCTGATGAGAGTCCAACAGGAGTCCAAGGTTAGTCACCCCAATTGAGGAAGAAAAAGAAAATACCGGTATGACTTCTATTGTCTCAGACAGCATCTTTGACATCTGTAGAGACCAACAGGGGAGTGTATGGCAAAAGGTTGAGAATGGAAGTTAAACTCCCCTTCGTTTAGGATGGGGCTAGAATTCAGTTGTTAAAATTTGGTGTCTAGCCACATGAAAGAGGCAAATTTGCATTAACTATTTCTGCTGTGCCTGGTGCAATTTGTAATGGAACTGAGAAAATAGATTGTTCTGTAAAGTGGTAGAAATTGAACTCGCTTTTATCTGTTCTTTGAATTTTTCACTGTAGGAAAACATTGACACACTAAGCTTCTTCCTAAGCTGCCTATAGCTGCATGTGGAATGAGAGTAGAACAGTCTGTCTGAGAAAGTGGAAGGGAAAGTCCATTTCAGCTCCAGTGCAGCTGTGTAGCTCTGCCTCTAGTTAGCCCAGACTTCTTTTGGGCAGCTAAGACTCCCTTGTCACTAGAACTGCGGTGTTTTAGAGCCCATGGCAGCACCAGGAGCATTAATCATATTTCCTCTTCCACTCTTAACATTTCCTGTAATGTGTTGTGTTGATTGTGCTCGATCCTGCTGTCAGTCAAGAGGTTTCTTTAAATGCAGTGTCTGGCCCTCCTTTTATGACACGGTGCTAATGCAGAAGTAACAAGCACACCTGTTGCATCCTCTGGGTTTTTAATATGTTTTTTTTAAAAAAAATACATCCAGGTCAAAGGCATTTTAGAGCATCTACAAATATGTCCAGAGTTGCATGACCCAGTGGCACAAATTCTTTTTATGGCAAAAAAAAACAAAGTTGATGCCCTCCCCCACCCCAATGGTTTTAAGAAAATGTATTTAACAGAATGTTTACATTTAGGCCCTGAGATGAAAGTGGTGTATTAGTTTTCCAGCCTCATGTTTAAAAAAGAAAATGCTGTGATTATTTGCAATAAAAAATGTACCACGAAACAGTCTGTTTGATATGAAGAGGTAGAGGAGGGTATTTCTCTCTCGATGCATGAGAAGAGGACAGAAGGCTTCCAAAGAATTGCTGCCTTCAAAAGCACTAGCAGTGGAACTTCATAAGCAAGGAAGGTAGATGAGAATGTCACTAAAGCTATTGGAGGAAGGGATGTCATGTTTTGATGGCATTGTAGTAATTTAATTTTATACACACACACACACATATATATATAAAGAAGTATGTATGTGAAACAACCCTGTCCCAAGGAACTGTGGTATCTTCCCCTTGGGACAGGTGGGAACTCTGATATTCAGACTGTTTTATTGTTGGCGTGTGTGCAGTGTAACAGGAAATTGTGTACCGTACCTGTTTTCATGTCTAAAACATCCCAACCCCTGTTTTATTTCCTCTTTTTTTGGTTGCATTTCATTCTGTACGTTCTTATGCACACTTGCTTTGTTGGTGTTGAGAGTTTAGCACCTCAGGTCACCAACGTAACTAAAAAATAAAATAAAAAATAAAAGTCATTAATTTTTTCTTACTTCATTGGAATTTGATTTTGCTTCACGGTTCATGCCAACAGCAAATTGTTGGGGGCCCTATTCTGCACCGTTTCTAGTTCTACACTATCCTTTTTGAGATGTAATAACCAGAGCAGTACACACAGTTGTGTACAATGCTGCCATTCTGCTTCTCCAAGTCTTAACTTGTGCAACAGAACTTCCCTTTCTCCTCTCCCCCTTAAAATCTGTTCTAGAGGGTTTGGGGACCATCTGGAACCGCTTTCATTGGGGGGGGGCAGGGATAGGAGAGGAATTAGAAGTCCTATTGCATGAGCAGAATGTCAATAGCACCACTTTACCACAAACCCAGTATTACAAGTTTGAGAGCACCATAGACTTTTATAAAGATGTTATACCATACAGTATTGGCAATTTTTATTTTCTATTGCTTTCCTAATCCACCACAACTCTTATGATGTGTTTCCAGGGTTTCATTGGTGGCTTGAGTTCTATAATATGGTGGACATGTCATATATATATATAATACCCCAAAACAAAAGAGGATGTGTCTCAAGATGCTGAAAAATTTGATTTTGTTTTCAGAGCAGCCCGGTGTGCTATGGCCAATTTTTTATTTAAAAGCTTCCTTCAGAGCATATCAAAACAAATATAAAAAATCATGTAAATAGCATATACATGCAACTCCTGCTTAACAAACACAATGTGTCCCCAGGAAGTTGTTCACACAATGAGCCCACAATGAGCCATTATTTCTTATGGGAACAACACCCCTCTGTCCATGGTTTCTTCCTGAAATTACTACAGCCAATCGGTAAAAGAGAGACAAGGAGGGGGGGGGAGCCAATCTGATTTGTCTGACCTCTCCTGCAGCCCTGATTTGTCTGATTTCCCCCCTGCTCTCTGATTCGTCAGATATCACTCCCCTCTTTCCATACTTGCTTCCTGAAAATGGCCACCACTGACCAATTACAGCAGAAACAACCAAGAAAGTAAGGAGCCGGATATTCGCATAAGTGAATCTGCAGAGCCAGGGCTTCTTTTTTTCCAGCCGGAACTCTCCAGAACTCAGTTCCAGCACCTCAGTTGTGGAACCTACCCTTGGAATCCCCTCCGCTTGAATAGTGAAGTCCTTCCTCTTCCAACAAGCCTTTGAAGTTGAGATCTTTCACTGTATGCATCTGTACTGCAATGGGCTGTTTTTATGGCTTTATGGCTGTTTTTTGCTTCCCTGGTCTCCTTCGCAAGGAAGCACAGAATAACTATTTAATCAATAAAATTGAAACATTTACCTATGCATATATATGCTTGCATTTATATACTGCCAGTTCAGGCAATATGACATGGCACTAAGTATTGAAGGAGACCCGAGTTCAATTTCGTAAATAGCTCTGATGCTTCCTGGGTGACCTTGAGACACAGCCAAGTCTCTCTTGGCCTAACCTACGTGGCAGGGCAGTTGTAAGTACTGTTATCAGATAGGAGCTGAGGTGAAACATACATACTGTACATAGTTCATAACTTCTTGGTTCATACATGCTAAAAACAGCTGTCAGTTTCACTTTCTATTGCTAGGAAAGAGGAAGTTCAGAAAGCAGTGTTGGGAAGATTTTGAAATGTATGAATCTGCCGTTCGAGTCTATGCCTCATTCTCACCCCACTCCTTTCTCTTATTTCAAGCAATGAACCCTTTGAACTACTTTCTGATAAAACTGGCACAGTCCCTTGTCTTAAAGTTGCTATGTCACAGTGTACGAAGAAGCATTCCTAAGAAGGAGCAGTTTTTATATTTTTTTATCATGATTTATTAAACTAGGGGGTATACAGTATTTGAAAGACCTAATTTTTTTCCTTAGCAGAGATAAACCATTAGGGCAACTGCTTTGAATGCCAGATCTAGACCCTGCCTAAAAGGACTCTCACACACACACCCTGATCCTTTTATAATTACATACATACAGTATCAGGATGCTTTCAGATGGGGGCTTAATACTGCAAATTGGTCATTTAGATACCATAAATTAAGTTGCTAGCAGCAGGGTTCTTGTTTTTTAACTTACTGGATTCCCCCATTCCCACCCTGGGAAGTGCAAAGTGTGGGGGTGGGGAGTACAGGCTGTCATTTTGATGGCAGGTATGTCATGTAGACACTGCAAAAAACTTTATATGTCACTTTATTAGTTCTTCAGAAAAGGGGCTTCCTTTGATAAAAGCAGAAAGACAAGCAGAAACCTATTATCGGTAAGCAGAACTCTCTTCCTGCTTTTGTTTTCTGCCCCTGCCTTTGTTACCTTGGGGTCCATTTCACTTCTTGCACACTTTGACAACTGTGACTTTGGAGAAAAGGTGGCAACTCTCTCTCCCTATCTCTCCAGAGGTACACAACCATCAATAGCACCTTTGCTTTTTCATGTGTGGCAGTCTTGGGAACACAGCATTAACAATTGCATGTCTGCAGCACCACAGGACATAGTATGAGTCAGTGAGGAAAGCACCTCATTGCATTACTTTTTAAAGACGTTTCATTCTTTCAGTGGGGCAGAAACAAAGGATTCCCCCCTGTGTCCCAGCTCACCTGTTCAGCAGGGGAATTCCCAAATTCTTCATCACTGAGCCCACACCTGCCCGTCTTCAGGAAGGGGAAACTGCATTGGCTGAAACAGCTGAGCCCACAGCCAATGCACCCATTATAAGGAAGCACCAGGCTCTCACTCTGCATGTGTTCTCTAGAGCAGTGTTTCTCAACCTTTTTTGGGCCACGGCACACTTGTTCCGTGAAAAAAATCACGAGGCACACCACCATTAAAAAAGTTTAAAAAATTAACTCTGTGCCGCCCTATATTATAATTATGACTGTAAGAAACACTTGCCAAATATTGCTTTCCGGCGGGTCAGCGCTGCCAAGTTCTTAAAAGATCCGGGTTTCTGATCCACCCCACCCGACCCCGCCGTCCCGTATCTTACCCTGTGCGTGTTCTCGGACTTGTGAGAGGACGATTTGGTCTTCATGCCTCCGTGAATTAGCAACAAACTACCTTTTGAATCTTGGCTAAAGGATTCTGGGATGATCCTGTCACGTGAGGCATGGGGAAAATGGAAATACAGTGGAACCTCGGTTTATGAACACCTCGGTTTATGAATTTTCGGTTTATGAACGCTGCGGACCCATCTGGAACGGATTAATTCATTTTCCATTACTTTCAATGGGAAAGTTCGCTTCAGTTTATGAACGCTTCAGTTTATGAACAGACTTCCGGAACCAATTACACCCATGCTTCAGTTTATGAACGCTTCAGTTTAAGTACTCCGCGGACCCGTCTGGAACGGATTAATCCACTTTCCATTACTTTCAATGGGAAAGTTTGCTTCAGTTTATGAACGCTTACTCTGCGGACCGTCTGGAACGGATTAATTCACTTTCCATTACTTTCAATGGGATAGTTCGCTTCAGTTTATGAACGCTTCAGTTTATGAACAGACTTCCGGAACCAATTGTGTTCATAAACCGAGGTACCACTGTAATGAAAGCTGATTGGTCTGTGGAAACTAGAAGGGGCGAAGAAATAGGACGCTCAGGGAGGTGGAGTTTGCAGCTGCAAAATCGCCCTTCTCGTCGCCGCACGTCGTGGCATACCAGCCAGCGTCTCGCGGCACACTAGTGTGCCGCGGAACAGCGGTTGAGAAACGCTGCTCTAGAGAACATCTGCAGGGCTTCTTCATTTCCTTAGCAATCACATGAACAGAGATCAGGTCTAACTTACTCCCATGTACTCCCATGTACAGGTCTAACTTACTCCCAAACTGAACAAACCAGCAAGTCAAATCTCTTTACCTGCCATCAACTCAACAGGTCGCTTTAAGCAAGCTGCTTCTTCTCAGCCTCACAACGTATTTTGCTGTTTTCCATGTACAATACCTAACTGGAGAGGCATTTAAATCAGGGGTCAGCAAACTTTTTCAGCAGGGGGCCGGTCCACTGTCCATCAGACCTTGTGGGGGGCCGGACTATATTTTGAAAGAAAAAAAATGAACGAATTCCTATGCCCCACAAATAACCCAGTGATGCATTTTAAATAAAAGAACACATTTTACTCATGTAAAAAACACCAGGCAGGCCCCACAAATAACCCAGAGATGCATTTTAAATAAAAGGACACATTCTACTCATGTAAAAAATGCTGATTCCTGGACCATCCGCGGGCCGGATTTAGAAGGCAATTGGGCCGCATCCGGCCCCCGGGCCTTAGTTTGGGGACTCCTGATTTAAATCCTTGTTCCACATTGGTGATGCCAGTGTTGCTACTGTCACTTCAGGGCAGGAGGCTAGCTGAGGATGCACAGGCAGATTTCACACACACTCCTTCCTTCCCTACCTTCCTGCCGCTTCCTGCCTCCAAAAATCCGGCTGCCTGATCTTTTTGCAGATTAGCACTCCCACCTCGCTTGCCTGCTGCAATGATTCTGGCAGTTTCATTGCAGTTTTTAGAATGTTTTCTTTTTTTAAAAAAAATATTTTTATTAATTTTCCAATTAAAACCAATTATATCACATTCAATATTTCAAATTATACACATATATATATCAATAAAACCGAATGTTATGCCAAATCATCTAACGAATTTTTTATTTGGGTTCCCATGCTTCAAGAAATTGGGAATTCCTCGCAACTGTCCACTGCCGTCTTTTTTCTAAAGTTCAAATCGTCCTCCAAGTTCATAATAATCCAGATCTTCCCCTTACAGTCACATAGATGTTTTTAGAATGTTTTCAAAGTAAGTTTCTAGAGCAGATAGCCTGGCTAAGGCACGGCAGGCCAACTTTTGCCATTTTTAAAGTAACTTGCTGCTGCTTAGAATGTGGGTGACAGCTGTTGCTTAGAGTTTCATTATTCTTAGGTCACACCTTGGAGGAAATGCCTCTTCTGAGGTACTGCTTTGTGTGAACATTCATTTATTTTCAAAGTATTTATTTTATGCCATTTTTATTCTGTCCACCAACCAAATCCTTCAGGCAGTTAAGAAAAAGGGGGGAAGTTCACCCCACCCACCCCGTCATTAGCCATTTACTTCCTATGCCCCCTCCAAGAAGCGGAAAATGGTATATGTGAGTCTCCTCCCCATTTTATCCTCACAACAACCCTGTAAGGTAGGTTAGGCTGAAAGATGGCATCTGGCCCAAAGTCTTCCAGTTGGCTTCATGGCTTAGTGGGGATTTTAAGCTGGGTCTCTTTAGGCCTAGTCTAACCCAGACTTCCCCATGTCTTGGTGGCCACTGGATGTTGCTGGACTACAGCTCCCATTCTCCTTAACCACTGGCCATGTTGGTTGCAGACTCCAAAACTTTTGGATAGCGTCAAGTTCAGGAAGGCTTCTCTCACCATTACACCACACTGGCCATAACTGCAAATGTGACACCTAAAAATGGGTATTCTGGCCCACCTCACCATTACTGTATTACAATAAACTATGCAAACTGATGCAGACTTATCTGATTAATCATATGTTTGGTCATATATATATATTTATTTAAAAAATTATATACCACTATGTCATTTAAGGGACCCAGGTGGCGCTGTGGTTAAACCACTGAGCCTAGGGCTTGCTGATCAGAAGGTCGGCGGTTCGAATCCCTGTGACGGGGTGAGCTCCCGTTGCTCGGTCCCAGCTCCTGCCAACCTAGCAGTTCGAAAGCACGTCAAAGTGCAAGTAGATAAATAGGAACCGCTACAGCGGGAAGGTAAACGGCGTTTCCATGTGCTGCTCTGGTATGCCAGAAGCGGCTTTGTCATGCTGGCCACATGACCTGGAAGCTATATGCCGGCTCCCTCGGCCAATAATGCGAGATGAGCGCGCAACCCCAGAGTTGGTCACGACTGGACCTAATGGTCAGGGGTCCCTTTACCTTTTATGTCATTTTAAAATATAGCAAGGCAGTTTACAACAATAAAACATAAAAACCGTAAGGAAGTTAAGAGCAGACACATAGCTGCCAAGTTATCCCTTTTTTACAGGGATTTTCCCTTATGCTGAATAGGCTTCCTCGCGAGAAAAGTGAAAACTTGGCAGCTATGAGCAGACATCAGTTAAGCACTGTGGAAGGACGGATTCTTAATTGACTGCAGAGGCCTGGCGGAGCAGGAAAGTTTTCAGCAGGCATTTAAAGCTTGGCACAGAAGTTCAAAGCTCCCGCGACCAGAAGGCTGCCTTGAAGCGCGCCAAAGCCCGAACAACCCGGCGCAATGGACGGGACGTGACGGGCAAATCGCTTCTTGGAAAGCTTGTTCTCAGAAGAGCATAGCAGCGCCTTGGCTGGATGTCGCTGAATCAGAAATGTGTAATCCCCGTCGCCGCCCCGCTCCCAGCATTTCCTCCCGAGACCAAGGTACAACTCGTGGGCAACTTGGCGAGCTCGCGAAAAGGGCCCGTGTCGCTTTAAAAAGCGGGATTTGGAGGGGAGGAGCGCACCACGAAAAGCGGCGCGAGGAGGAAGTGAAGTCAGTCTCGCTGTAGCGAATCCGCTGCTCTGAGCGGAGGGGACGAAAAAGGAAAGCAAGCAAGCAAGCAAGCAGGCGGCGGGGCTTCGGGACCTGAGCTGGGCAGAGCCGCTTTGCATGGTGAGTCTCTTCGGAGAACCGGGGTTTCCAGCCTCTCCCGCGCCCCACTTTGGAGAGCCTCTCTTTCCCCGACGCGCGCGCGAGGGTGTGGTCGCAATGGGGGGGGCGCTTTGCTGGTGGCCGGTTAGCAGCGCCTCCTCCCTCACCCACCACCCCCCCCCCGCCGAAAGATCTCCGGCCTAAAAAGAGAGTCAAAAATGTTTGGGAATGTTGAGAAGGCACTGAATGGAATCCTCCTTCTCCCCGCGCTTCCTTCACTGGTTCAGCCATAGGCGAGACCCGCTTGCTTGATGTTCTGGATGCGCTTCCTCGTGGCTCTTCCCTCTCTCTGTGTGCGCACCCCCCCTCCCATGTCACGCCTCCTAATTCTGTGGCAGTAGCATATACTGTAGTTGTTCCAAATGTTGTTATTCGTTTTCAATAGCCATGGCAAGAATATTAGCCTGCAGATACGCTTGGAAAGTATTGCCGAAGGTAACGCGCCGTTTTCTTAAAGCATTCCTTCCTGAGGGCTTTTGTTGGTTTTTGTGTGTGCGCTTTTGAGGGAGACTCCTCGAAGTGCCATGAAAAGGCAGAGGGCAGCCGATTAATTCCGTTTATTATTCTGTTTTTAGCATTGGGTGGGTGCGGTTGCTCTTTCTGGGTTTGCCGCCTAGTATTTTGTTGCGCGGTTTTTCTCCCCCCCCCCCCAATTTGGAGGTATTTGCAGGACACGCGCACGGCCCAGGCAGACGCTGCCCAAAGATTTCCCCACTGGGGGTGTCCGGAAATAACCGTGGTTGTGATGGTGGTCAGGGGTAGGGCAGGCCTCGGGGCGCCTTGTCGGCTCCTTGACTGGGCAGGCCGAGCTGGGGGAACAAGAGGCCTCTTTTTGGACAAAGCCGGAGTTGGCTGTTAGAGAGATGCCCACAGCGGCATGTTCAGCCAGGACCTTGGGCTTTGGGGGCTCCCTTCACGGGGCAAGGCTCCCTCCTGCCAGTACCCCTCTCCCTGCAAGCATGGATGGAGCAGGAAAGTGAGCAGCGAGGAGATGCAGAAACAGCAGCTGCCGCGACTTGTTTACTTTCCTTGGTTGGGTCCATAGGGAGAATCCTGTATGGCTGTGGTGCCCTGGCTGCATTTGCCAGATGCAGACAGGAGGATGTACTGCAGGTCCTGTAGATCTGGGGTCCCCAATCTTTCTAGCCCAAAAGCACATTTGGAAATCTAAGAAACGGACTTGAGCATGAAAAAAATACGCATAAGCTGCCAATGCTCAGAACTCTCCCAAAACAAGTAAAAGCATTTGCTCAGCCTCAAAATAAATACAACCTCCCCCTTTAATATGTATTTATATATAAAATTGGGAGTCGCAGGGGGTCATGGGAAGTGCTATCAGGGGTGTCTGATGTCTTTTTGGTGCCCATGGGAACCCCAGCTCTAGACATCATTGAACTGTATTTTTTTACAATAATTTTTATTAGTTTTCAAATACAAAAATCCAAAATACACCTCATTATATCTATATCAGCAACCCAGGTGGCGCTGTGGGTTAAACCACAGAGTCTAGGGCTTGCTGATCAGAAGGTCGGCGGTTCGAATCCCTGCAACGGGGTGAGCTCCCGTTGCTCGGTCCCAGCTCCTGCCCACCTAGCAGTTCGAAAGCACATCAAAGTGCAAGTAGAGAAATAGGGACCGCTCCGGCGGGAAGGTAAACGGCGCTTCCGTGCGCTGCTCTGGTTCGCCAGAAGCAGCTTTGTCATGCTGGCCACATGACCCGGAAGCTGTCTGCGAACAAACGCTGGCTCCCTCGGCGTATAGAGCGATATGAGCGCCACAACCCCAGAGTCGGACACGACTGGACCTGATGGTCAGGGGCCCCTTTACCTTTATATCTATATCAAATCACAATACCAAATCAAATATCCAATTGTATAATTTTGGTGGCCTACCCACATGCTAGAATTACAGGTTTATTTTTTAAAAAAATTCTGCTTCCAAAGTCTTACTTAATCCAGTTGCATTCCAATCATAATTATAATCCATTCAGCAGCTGCAACGTTTATAACTTCTATTCATATTAACACATTCAATAATTAGTCCACAAATGAAGATTTATATCTTATATCCTACTGCGTGTAGTAATTATTTGTCCATAATTTTTCTTCTTTCTTTGCCAAATGTTAATCCATTAGTCCAGAAAATCCCATGTCGCTCCAGTTGTTCTCTCTCCTTTCTTTTCTCAATTGTACTAGCAATATAGGTAAGTACATCAGCCTAGGGAAAGAGTTAACTGGCACCCTGCCAAAGCCCTGGCAGATCTCCAATTTCTCTTCCTTTAGATATTGAACTGTAGCTTACATCATCCCTGATCTTTGGGCATGTTTGCTGGGGCTGATGGGATTTGGAGTCCAGGAAATCACTGTTTTAATTTACTTACTAAAGGTAAAGGTAAAGGGACCCTTGACCATTAGGTCCAGTCGTGACCGACTCTGGGGTTGCGCGCTCATCTCGCATTATTGGCCGAGGGAGCCGGCGTATAGCTTCCAGGTCATGTGGCCAGCATGACTAAGCCGCTTCTGGCAAACCAGAGCAGCACATGGAAACGCCGTTTACCTTCCCGCTGTAGCGGTTCCTATTTATCTACTTGCATTTTGACGTGCTTTCGAACTGCTAGGTTGGCAGGAGCTGGGACCAAGCAACGGGAGCTCACCCCGTCACAGGGATTCGAACCGCTGACCTTCTGATCAGCAAGCCCTAGGCTCAGTGGTTTAACCACAGCGCCACCTGGGTCCCAATTTACTTACTAAGCAGTATCTAATTGTTGAAATAAATAAAATAAAACATCTGGAGGGCCACAGGTTCTCAATTCCTGGTGCAGTGATTCAGAAGTCCAGTGTGACCAAACAACAAGAAGCGAGAAATCAGGTTTTGTTTATATAACTTTAAATATTTTTATTGTGGCTGGCAATGTGTGTGTATGTGTGTAGGAAGAACTTGAATATTGGATGCACTGTGTGTCTTCCTACACACGCATCCTCTCATTTTCTGTTCCCACCTGCTCCAGATTCCTAGTGGTGCAAGACCACCTTGTATCATCAAGAGTGGAATGGGGTGAGACATTACATCACAATCACATTCCTGAATGCAACAATTGACTCAACTTTACCTTAGGATAAAGTGGGACACAGCTGGAGGGAGGTGACACTGAGCATTTTCTCCAAATCAAGCTTTACAACTTTGATAGCCTGGCCTTTGTATTACCTAGTCACAAAGTCACATTTTCTTCCTCTACACCCCACCCCACCCCCAAAAATTTTCAAAGCATGAAACAAACATGCACATAAGGCACTTGAAATAAAAAAACACCCAATGTGGACAGCACACCTGATGCACTAGAGAGGGAGCTGTTGTGTTGGATTTGGAGACTGTATGTTTCATTACAAGAGCAAAGGTGAGGAAAATCGAGATCACCCCTGCAGCAGAACCTCCTCACATTTGCTCATGTTTGGAGGAAATGGCCTCCTTTTCCAAAGTGAATTTGGGTCTATCTTCAACTTTGGAATATTATTCTTTTTATTAATAATAATCTTTTTGGCCAGTGACCCATTGAGTAAATTAAGAAGCCTCAGTTATATTTCCCTTTTCCCACTGTGATTGGAGGCAGGTATATCTTGCAAGAAGCTTCTTCTGGAGCCAGGGTGTGAGAATAGAGGCCATAACCCATAGGAACATTGTGCTTTTGTGAAGTGTTTGCCCACATGTGTGTGCTCCTGTTACCCTCTGAATATCTGGAGTCTCCTGTGGGTTTGGATAAGATTGGTCTCTGTTACATTTGGAACAGTGAGACTTTTTCAGCATCTACTTGCTATAGCTCTTATCTGTTTCCTCACCACCACCTATGAATGGGGTGCTTTTGGCTGCTTTATATCTTTAGGTGTGCAACTGGCAATTAAACTACCTGAGGGGAAAAAAAAAAGTTTTGCAAGTTGGCAGCACGTGAGCTGCTCAGGCTGTCTGTCTACTGCGCAAACACTTCCCCGCATTTGGTAGGCTTCACTCAATGGTCCACATGAGTACCGTGTTTCCCCCTTTTTAAGGCGTAGTCATAAAATAAGCCATAGCAGCATTTCTAAGCATTTGAGAAATATAAACCGTACCCCGAAAATAAGCCATAGTGATAGGCGCTGTGCGGAAGAGATCACTGAGCTCCCCGAGTCAGCAGCAGCAACGCCGGCCGCAGCAGTGTTTGCTGAGTCCTTTCTTGCTTTTGGGACTTGGTTACTGTGCTGGCTTGGGATGGTGTGTGTGCAATTGCTGTTGCTGCTTCGTGTTTTTCAGCTGGATTCTCTGGGTTCTAAGCACTTTCCCCCGTTTGTTTGTGAAGCAGCACTCGGCTGCAGCCCCTGCCTCTCCCGACGGCTGCATGAATGCGAGGCTGGAGTTGATCGCTATCTCCTTTTCCATTTCTTTTGTCTTTGAGCACCCGGCCCCGCCCCCTCTCCCCTTCGTGGAATGAAGAACAGAGTTTTAGCAGCATTTCCTCATTATAAAAAAAAGGTCAGGAACTTTTACTTTAACCTCAAAAATGGGATATTTCCTCTCTCTAAAAACAACTCTGACCTGAACACCAATAAAACGGGGGTAGATCACCTCCAGTTTATAAATCCGCAAGTAGATCGCAGTCTCTTGGAAGTTGGGCTCTATACTTTGGCTGATTGCAAGCCTTTGCATCTTTAAAAAACAAAAACCATGCGCTTCTCAGTCTTAATTTTCCTTTAATTCATCCCCCTATACCCTCCTCCAACCATTGTCTCCTTCCATTCCTTACCCCCCTCCCTCTCTCCCCACTTCCCTCACTCCTGTGCGATCTCATTTAGTCATATACTTGCTTTTTCTGTTGTGTTGTCTATTTTATATTTAATATTATTACCCTTTATGATGTTATTTTTCCCCTTGCGATAATTATTTATTTTTTATCTTTAACTAACTTTCCTTTCCATATTTTTCCATATATAACTCAACACTTTCCCATTCCTTCTTAACTCTTTGGATAGAGTGCCCCCCCCCATTATTGTTGTTAATTTTACAATTCCTGGATTTTTTATGGAACCGAACAGCTCGGGTGCTTCAGAATGTGCCTTCTGTTGCTACAGGGCTATGGGGCTTCACTATTTGACCCCCCACCCCAGGTTGGGATTTTTAAAGTAGTTCTGTGGGTCCCAGGGCACAGAATCACCCCGATCCTTTCCTTTGTCTAAACAGACCTCTTCCCCCCTGACTTTGGAAGGCTGTGCTTCAAGGGTGATACCAGGGGTTTTTTAAGACCTGCGCCTCTTAAGGATTGTTACGGTCCATAACTTCCATTGCTTTCTACAGGGTTGGGGGTTTAAAGCACTGCCACCCCCACCCCACCCTGCAGGCGCTCGGAACTGGCAGCGCCAACAACGCGCCCAGCAATGTGCAGAAGAGAGCACCGAGCATCCTGAGCCAGTGGGTCCCAGTTGTACCAGCACTTTTTTAAAAAAAAAAAGACACCCCCTGAAAATAAGCCACTGTGTGTTTTTTTGAGGGAAAAAAGTTATAAGACGGTGTCTTAAAAAAGGGGAAACACGGTAGGTCTCTTTCCTGTGAGCAGTTAACTCTGTGCTGGTGAGCCTGTGAGTAGACACTGTGAATGTAATCATAAATGAAAACAACACTGCAAGCCCCCTAAATCTAGAGTCAGTGTTAGAAACTCAGATATAAGGACCCAGGTGGGTCCTTAAACCAGGGTTACAGTCACTAAAATGGAATGTTTAGTTGCCATTTAGGAGCAACTCTTGGATTCCTGATTGTGCAGATAAAATATCACTGACGGAATTCTACAGGATGTGATGTTAGCGTGTGAAAACAGGCAAGATCAAAGGATCCTCAGTCACGCACCTCCAGGTGGTGGAGACGTCAGGTGCCATTCTGGCGCCTAGCTTCACTGGGTCGCAAGGGTGAAAAATGAGCCTGGCACATGGAAAATTTCAAACTCTGCTAGAGGTACAAGATAACTCCCACAAGCAACAGGAATAAAGAGGGCTCTTGTCAAACCTACATCCCAGACACTTAGCAGCTGGAAACCTGAACAGACAATGAGAAATGCTAAAAATAAAATAAAAGAATCATACCCAACTAAAGGAATTAAGGGGTATTATCACCAAAGACCTCATTCTTACTATTGGAGTTTGAGGTGAGCAAGCAATCAGTGTAAATAATTGCCCACAAAGCAAAAAAATTAAAAGGGAGCACATCCAATATTAATAGATGCCAGCCAGTATTCTGCTTTTCAACTTGACCAAAAAGTCCACCTAGAGAACTACTGTCATTCATTCCTGCTTCCAGAAGTACAATGTTTTGTGTTTCCTGGAACTTGGGAGCTGAGAATTTGATGCTGACAGCCACTTACTTCCTTAATAAATATGACCTTTGCAACATGAGTCATTTTGTTAGGTTGTTGACTTGAACATGTGTTTTTTCATGGCTGTGACGATGATATTATGATGACTGTTGTCCTTATATGATTGACACCCTTTATATCTTTACTTGGCGATTCATGCGCATACCAGAAAGTTTAGGGTGAGATTCACCTAATGTGTCCCATCAGCAGAAGCCCCCCCCCCCCCGATTTCTGCTTGCATAGTGGGACTTCTCCCCTCTCTTCTGGCCCACCCCCTGGAATTATTCCATCTGACAGGCTGAAATGCTTGTGCTGATGGAACATTTCTCTAAAAACAGTGTTGAGTTCTTTCCCGAGGTTTCAGCAGGTAAAGTAGTCACCCTAGTGCAACAGGTCTACTTTTAAAAAAGGAAGTGACTTTTTGTGGTTAGGAAAGTGATGGAAAAGTGTAGTCAAAAGTGTGGGATGAATGAATCAGTAATGCAAAGGCATTTACCTTCCCTTGCATTTTGAAATTTCAATTTCTTTGGCATTTTTCCTTTAGTGGAGCCTTATATAAATTTGATTTCTGACTGTTGATTGTGGCTTCTCTCCCCCCACAAAAAAGCTGGGGGGTGGTATCCCCTTGCCCAATCTATGCATTAAATACCATTGGTGTATTTTGCAACCTTTGCAACTAAAGCTATTTCACTTTCCCAGTTCTGACAAATGTCTGCACTGTTTTGTATTGGAAGCTTGGTAGCAACCCCTAGGTGGCACCAGTAAACATTGCAATTATTTTATAGTTCGGTTACATAGGTTCTCTTATCTCCATTTAACCAATTAAGCTTTTTTCTCATACTTGAGCAACATTTTCTCTGCACACATTGCATTCAGTATAGGATTGCTCCTAATTTTTGTACAACATAATACGTTTTGTGATTGCCCCCACACGCAAAAAGAAAAAGAAAGAAAAAAGATTTACCAAAGCTTTGAACTTTAAAGCTTCGTTTAAATTCAGGTAGGTAGGCGTGTTGGTGTGACGCAGTCAAAATATATAAAAAATGTCCAGTAGCACCTTAGAGGCCAACTAAGTTTGTTCTTGGTACAAGCTTTCATGTGCATGCACACTTCTTCAGATATATGCACATGAAAGCTTATACCCAATACAAACTTAGTTGGTCTCTAAGGTGCTACTGGACATTTTTTAATATGCTTCATTTAAAGTTCACTGCAGGCTGTGTGAAGCATAGAATCTACAATATTGCCACAGATTAATATATGCAATATATAATAGAAATGGGAGTGCCTGATCACCTCATCTGTCTCCTGAGAAATCTCTATGTGGGACAAGAAGCTACAGTTAGAACTGGATACGGAATAACTGGTTCAAAATTAGGAAAGGAGTACGACAAGGCTGTATATTGTCTCCCTGCTTATTTAACTTATATGCAGAATTCATCATGCGAAAGGCTGGAATTAAGATATGCTGGTGACACAACGTTGATGGCAGAAAGTGAGGAGGAATTAAAGAACCTTTTAATGAGGGTGAAAGACGAGAGCGCAAAATATGATCTAAAGCTCAACATCAAAAAAACTAAGATCATGGCCACTGGTCCCATCACCTCCTGGCAAATAGAAGGGGAAGAAATGGAGGCAGTGAGAGATTTTACTTTCTTGGGTTCCATGATCACTGCAGATGGTGACAGCAGTCACGAAATTAAAAGACGCCTGCTTCTTGGGAGAAAAGCAATGACAAACCTAGACGGCATCTTAAAAAGCAGAGACATCACCTTGCCGACAAAGGTCCGTATAGTTAAAGCTATGGTTTCCCCAGTGGTGATGTATGGAAGTGAGAGCTGGACCACAAAGAAGGCCGATCGCCAAAGAATTGATGCTTTTGAATTATGGTGCTGGAGGAGACTCTTGAGAGTCCCATGGTCTGCAAGAAGATCAAACTGATCCATTCTGAAGGAAATCAGCCCTGAGTGCTCACTGGGAGGACAGATCGTGAAGCTGAGGCTCCAATACTTTGGCCACCTCATGAGAAGAGAAGAATCCTTGGAAAAGACCCTGATGTTGGGAAAGATGGAGGACACAAGGAGAAGGGGACGACAGAGGATGAGATGGTTGGACAGTGTTCTCGAAGCCACCAACATGAGTCTGACCAAACTGCGGGAGGCAGTGGAAGACAGGAGTTCCTGGCGTGCTCTGGTCCATGGGGTCACGAAGAGTCGGATACGACTAAACAACAACAACAACAACAATATATGCAGCCTGGGTTTTGGACTGGGAACTTGTAGTAGGAGTAATAATTCATTTATAATTACTTCCCATGGAGCACCCCAAAGGGATTTATAGTATATTAAAAGCATGTATCAAACAGTCACATAGATTGTGTGGCAGCCATACCTTAGAAACAATACTGCAGCTTGCTTTACTTAAGGCAGGTGTGGAGAGGCTGTAGCCCTCCAGGTGATGTTGTTCTCCAGCTCCCATCGAGCCCGGCCACCATGGCTGATAGTTGTGCATCAGGGCAGCCACTGGCTGCTTGCAGTAGGTAATAAGTGACACACCTCTCTCCTTGGCTTTTGACACCTGAGATGTATGCTTTTTGGACCCACCTTCTGTGATTGTAAGTGGCTTTAAACTGTATTTAGCATGGTGCTTTAGTTGTTTCAACCCACGCTGGGACTTGGGGTGTTGGGCAGGCAGGTCATAAACTGGTTATAATAATAAGAATACATTGCCAGTGGTTAGTGGATAATTGGAGCCTGAGCTGCAGACCGATACTTATTTCCTGTGGTTTTTATTGCCAAGTTAAAACAATTTGGTCTGTCTTAGTGATTTCCTATTCCTTTGAGGTTTCCCCTTTGGGGTTTATCGTTCAGTGTCCCCGCTTCCTTTGTACTCTGCTTTCATTCTCCTTGTTTGAGCTAGGCTTACAGGTGAAACTCGGAAAATTAGAATATCGTCGAAAAGTGCATTTATTTCAGTAATGCAACTTAAAAGGTGAAACCAATATATGAAATAGATGCATGACATGCAAAGCAAGATATGTCAAGCCTTGATTTGTTGTAATTGTAATTATTTGTCATTAAGCGGGTCAATTATAAATGGAATGTAATTAATGAAATGTAATAGCAATGTTTATTTTTGTTGTTTTATTACTGTGGAATTTCCTAAAGAAAGCATTTGTAAAAATTAAAATTAAAATAAAAAAGAATAAGTTGCATTATTGAAATAAATGCACTTTTCGACGATATTCTAATTTTCCGAGTTTCACCTGTAATTGTGCTTTAACTGTTTAGGCAAAGAGCAGCAAGATTTGCAGCGGAGTGTGCAGGCAGACATTGTGGGATGGTAAAAGAAGAAAGTGCAATAATCCAGTGTGGAAATTCATCATCAACAAAAACACCAGCAGCAGTATATGCAAATAAAACATCTTGAGAAGTTCTGCCCTTTACCCCACCCTGCAGAAAGATATAAAATTCTGGTGTGAAATAGCTGTCAAGGAGGCCTCTATGATCTTCAGATGGTAATTGCTGGGCATATACTGGCAAGCTTGAGCTGCAGAGAGAATTAACCAAGAGATGGAAAGAAATCACATGCAATTCTTCTTTTGCAGGTAGAAGCCCTGTGATTTCCGAAGATTACGAGTAACCTGGCTTCAGCATCAACGATGGACCAGGTTGGATCAAAAAATATTTTCAAATAATTGTATCGTCTGAAGAAATGTTGAGTTGTTTGTCCAAGTAAAGTTATTTTTGAGTCACCTTTTCTAGAAGCCCCCTCCCCCACTCCTCCTAAAAGTTTTCAGCTCTCTCTCACCCCTGAGTTCTCAAAGTTTACACTCCGAGTTCTCAAAGTTTACAAAATGCTGCAGTGCACAAACACAGAACCCATACATTTAGATACGCGTTTTCTTATGGAAAACACTGCTCTTTTAAGGTAGCTCTAGCTCAGAATCACTTGAGAATTCAGTTCTGATAGCTGGCTTTGATTGTGCATGCACAACTAAGGGACCATTTCCAGAAGAGTAGCCATGTTAGTCTGTTGCA